>NW_012150385.1:2165517-2296404 GCF_000956105.1 Propithecus coquereli | reverse complement strand
GAAGGATGACAAGCGGGGCTTTACAGCTGGGGGTGTGTGGGGGGGTGGCAAATTGCTAAGAGGAGACCAGAGGGTGGGGCACTCCTGCTGAAGGACTCAGACGGCAGGCGGGTGAGGAACTTGGTCGACTATACAGGGCGATCAGGTACCGAAGATGGGATTCTCTCTCTGAACTAACTTGGCGGGATTCTTGCTAAGGCTGGATTCTGCCGAGATGAACGGGGACGCCCATGGAGCCCTTGTGGAGAAGACGGCTCGGAGGAGCCTGATGAAGTTTGGCCAAGAAAAGGGTCTTTGTTAGGGACCTCACCATGCAAGTCCCATCAGGGGGATCAGTGGAATTTGGAGCGTGGTTTGCTAGAAGCTGAGGGTAAACACCAAGAACGGCTGGGGAGTGAAGGCTCCCTGCCTCTGGGTAGCAGGAGGGCGCAGCCGCCCAGGGCATAGCCACCCAGTGCACAGTTGTTCTGTTGTTGTTATCAGTTTACTAGTATTTCACTCTCAGTCACATCTGAGCGCTAACGACCATCTCAGATTCAGCCAGGTCCACCAGCCAAAGGGAAGGGTGCCCCCATGCCACACGGCTGACCCTCCCTCCCACGGATCTGGGTCCCTGCACACAGACACACGCACACACGCACGTGGATGCTTCCCCGCTGGGCCTTTGCCTAGGCTGTGCTGGTTCTTCCTTTAGCTGTCCACGTGAGGCGACCCTTCTGCAGGGAGTTCAGCCTCTGGGGTAGGCAGGCTGCTTTCTGCTCACCACACACCTCACATGGGGCAGGGACCACAGACACCATGTCCGTCTCCTCTGGCACAGGGCGCTGTCCAGCACAGGTGCTCAGTAGGTGTCCCCTGGGCTGCTGGGGGCACATGTGCCACAGCCCCTGAGGAAGGGCTGGCTGCCCTGGGGCTGCCAAGGTGGGGGGAGGGGCTCAGCAGAAGTTCCATCTCCCACAGGAGTCAGGGCATTTGCAAACCATTTCATGTCCATTTAGGAAGATGAGGTGCTGCAGGGAATCTTTCCCAGTCCAGAAACCTGGCCTGGGCCCTGCGGAGGTGCTGAAGTGCTCTTCCTCCCAGGTGCAGAGCTGGGGGCCCTTGCTGCCCAGCACATGGCCACAAGCCCGGCAGGAGACTCCAGGCTGCCAGGCCTGACCTGCCGTGCCCTCCCCCAAGGCACCTACAGGTGGTTCTTCCGCAGATCTGCAGACTCATGCTGTCCTGGCCAGCGCAGGCGGCCTGTGCCCAGCTCCTACCACTTGACAGAGCCGATGCTCCCTGGGCACGAAGGAGGGTTGCTGCCACCTGCCGGCCATTTGCCATCAAAGCAGGGACACGGTTTCACCTGAGAACTGGGCTGGCAGGAAGGAGGAGCGGGAGTGGGGCAAGCAGGTGAAGAAAGAGGACGGGAGGGGGAGGGCAGGGGAGGACGGGAAGGGGAGACAGGAGAGGGAAGGAGGCGGGAGGGGAAGCAAGGGGCCAAAGCTACTGGCCAGAGGAGTCAGACACATTAATCAGATAATCACAGTTCGACAAGAGAATAAAAATACATTTCAAAACCCAAGCGCCAAAATGGGTGGGCATATCCATCACCTCAAACATTTACCTTTTCTTTGGGTTGGGGACATTTTGCTTCTCTTCAAGTCACTTCGAAATAGACAATGAATTGTTGCTAACTATACTTTCCCAACTGTACATAATCAAACACTAGAACTTAGTCCTTCTGCTGCATTTTTGTACCTATTCACCAACTTCTCCTCATCCCCTCCCGCCCCCAGCCTCTGGCAACCACCGCCCCCCCCCACCTCCATGCGAGCCACGTTCATAGCTCCCAGGTGGCAGTGAGAGCACGCGGTGTTCGTCTTTCTGTGCCTGGCTTATTTCACGTAACACAATGACCTCCAGTCCCATCCATGTTGCTGCAAATGGCAGGATCCCATTCTTTTTATGGCTGAATAACACTCCATGGTGTACATGTACCACATCTCCTTTATTCACTCACCGTCGAGGGGCAACGTGGGTTGGTTCCACATCCTGGCTGCTGTGCCCAGTGCTGCAGTGAACCCGGCGTGCGGATGCTTCTTCAACACACTGATTTCTCCCTTGTGGGGAATATACCCGGCAGCAGGGTTGTTGGGTCACGGGGTAGTTCTCGATTCAGTTTTCTGAGGTACTTCCACGCTATTCTCCATAGTGGCTCTCCTACTTTACATTCCCACCAACAGCGTTCAAGCGTCCCCCTTTCTCCACATCCTCGCCGGCATTTGCTATTTTTTCTTTTTGATAAAAACCTAACTGGAGTGAGATGATATCTCATTGCGGCTGTGGTTTGCATTTCCCTGGTGACTAGTGATGTTGAGCATTTTTTCATATACCTATTGGCCATTTGTATGTCTTCTTTTGAGAAATATCTGTTCAGGTCTTTTGTCCAGTTTTTATTCAAATTATTGGGGTTTTTGCTATTGAGTTGTTAGAGTTCCTTATGTATTTTGGTTATTAATCCTTTGTCAGATGAATAGTTTGCAGATATTTTCTCCCATTCTATAGGTCGTCTCTTCATTTTGTTGATTGTCTCCTTTGTTGTACAGAAGCTTTTCAGCTTGGTGTCTTTTTTTGCTTTTGCTGCCTGTGCTTTTGAAGCATTACCCAAAAACTTTTCCCAAACCAATGTCCTGTAGCATTTCCCCAATGTTTTCTTTTGGTAGTTTATAGTTTTGGACCTTACATTGAAGTCTGATCCATTTTCAGTTGCTTCTTGTACTTGCTGAAAGACAGGGTCTAGTTTCATTCTTCTGCATGTGGATATTTACTTTTCCTGGCACGATTTATTAAAGACTGATCTTTCTCCAGTGTACGTTCTTGGCACCTTTGTCAAAAATGAGTTGGGGCCAGGTGTAGTGGCTCAGCCTGTAATCCTAGCACTCTGGGAGGCCAACGCAGGAGGATCACTTGAGGCCAGGAGTTCAAGACCAGCCTGAGCAAGAGCGAAACCCTTTCTCTACTAAAAATTAGAAAAATTAGCTGGGTGTGGTGGTGCACACCTGTAGTCCCAACTCTCAGGTGGCTGAGGCAGGAGGATTGCTGGAGCCCAGGAGTTCAAGGTTGCAGTGAGCTATGATGACACCACTGCACTCTAGCCCAGGTGACACAGTGAGAACCTGTCTCAAAAAAAAGAAAAAATATGAATTGGCTCTAAGTGTATGGATTTATTTCTGGGTTCTCTATTATGTTCCATTGGTTTATGTATCTGTTTTTTTGCCAGTACCATGCTGTTTTAGCTACTAGAGCTTTGTAGAATAACTTAAAATCAGGTAGTGTGATGCCCCCAGCTTTGTTCTTTTTGCTCAGGAATGCTTTAGCTATCTGAGGTCTTTTATAGGTTCATATAAATTTTAGGATTGTTTGTTTTTTGTGGTTCTTTGAAGAATGTCATTGGTTTTTTAATAGGGATTGCATTGCCATTGAATCTGTAGATTGCTTTGAGTAGTGTGGACATTTTAGTAATATTAGTTCTTCTAATACAGGAGAATGATTTAGCTTTCTATTTTTTTGTGTCTTCTTTAATTTCCTTCATCAGTATTTTACAGTTTTTCTTGTAGAAATCCTTTACTTCTTTGGTTAAATTTATTTCTTGGTATTTTAACTTTTTGTAGCTATTGTAAACGGGATTGCTTTCTTGATTTCTTTTTCAGATGATTGCTGTTAGCATATATAAATGCTACTGATTTTTATTTTATTTTATTATTTTATTTTGTATTATTCTGTTCTATTATACTTCAGATGGGGTCTTGTTCTTTTGCCCAGGCTGGAGTACACTGGCATGATTATAGTTCACTGTAGCCTCCAGCTCCTGGCCTCAAATGATCCTCTTGCCTCCGCTGCCTCATGAGTAGCTGGAATTACAGGTGGGTCCATTGTGCATGGTTCTGATTTTTCATATGTTAATTTTGTATCCTGCTACCTTACTGAATTCATTTATCAGTTCTAAGAGTTTTTGGGTGGCATCTTTAGGTTTTTCTAAATACAAGATCATGTTATCTGCAAGCAAGGATAATTTGACTTCATCCTTTCCAATTTGGATGCCTTTTATTTCTTCCTCTTGACTAATTGCTCTGGCTAGGACTTCCCATATGTTGTTGAACAGAAGCATCCTTATCTTGCTCCAGATCTTATTGGAAAAGCTTTTCATTTTCTCCATTCAGTAAGTGTACTATTCGCTGTGGGTCTGTCACACAGGGCCTTTATTGTTTTGAGGTATGTTCCTTCTATACCCAATATGTTGAGAGTTTCTATCATGAGAGAATGTTGAATTTTATCAAATGTTTCTTCGGCACTGTTGAAATGATAATATGGTTTTTGTCCTTGATTCTGTTGATGGGATGTATCTTGTTTATTGATTTGTGTGTGATGAACCATCCTCCTATCCCTGGGTTGAATCTCGCTTAGTCATAGTGAAAGATCTTTAAATGGATTGTTGAACTTGGTTGGCTAATATCCCATTGAGGATTTTTGCATATGTGCTCATAGGGGATATTGGCCTACAGTTTTCATTTTTTATTGTGTCCTTATCTGGTTTTGGTATCAGGGCAACACTGGCCTTGTAGAATGAATTTGGAGCATTCCCTCCTCTTCAGTTTTTTTCAAGAATTTGAGTAGAATTGGTATTAGTTCTTCTTTAAATATTTGGTAGAATTCAGCAGTGAATCTATCAGGTCCCTGGCTTTCCTTTGATGGGAGACTTTTTATGACTGCTTCTGTCTTGTTACTCTTTATTGGTCTGTTCAGGTTTTCTGTTTCTTCATGGTTCAGTGTTGGTAAGTTGTGTGTGTCCATGAATTTGTACATGTCTTCTGAGTCTTTCAATGTGTTGGTGTATAGCTGTTCGCAGTAGTCGCTAATGGTCTGTTGTATCTCTGTGGTAGCAGTTGTAACTTTCCTGTTTGTCTCTGATTTTATATATTTAAGTTTTCTCTTTTTTTCATAGTCTAGCTAAAGATTTGACAATTTTGTTTATATTTTGAAAAAGCCAGGTTTTTGTTTTGTTGCTCTTTTGTATTTTTTTTACTTTCAATTTCATTTCTGCTCTGATCTTTATTATTTCTTTCCTTCTAATTTTGGGTTTGATTTGTTCTTGCTTTTCTGTTATAGTTCCTTGAATGCATCATTAGATCATTTATTTTAGTCTTTCTATTTTTTATGTAGGTGTTTATTGCTCCAAACTTCCCTCTTTGTACTGCTTTTGCTGTATCCCACAGGTTTTGGTATGTTGTATTTCCATTTAAATTTGTTTCTAGAAATTTTTAAATTTCCTTCTTAATTTCTTCATTGCCCCATTGGTTCTTCAGGAACATGTTGATTAACTTCCATGTATTCATACAGTTTCCAAAGTTCCTTTTATTGCTGATTTCTAGTTTTATTCTGTCGTGATCAGATACTTGGTATCATTTCGACTTTTTTTGAATTTGTTGAGACTCGTTTTGTGGGCTAAGGTGGGTCTGTCCTGGAGAATGTTCCGTGTGTGGCTGAGAACAGCGTGTTCTGCACCCGTTGGCTCGAGTGCTCTGCCTGTGTCCGCTGGGGCCGTTCGGACTGTGGAGAACAGTTTCACTCCAGGGTTTCTTCGCTGGTTCTCTACCTGGATGATGTGTCCACTGCCAAAGTGAGTGTTGACGTCCCCAGCTGCAATTGTACTGCCATCCGCTTCTCCCTTTGCATCTATTAATACTTGCTGTATACACTTGGGTTTTCCAATGTTGGATACATGTATATTTACTATCGATATATTCTCTGACTGTATTGATCCCTTTATCATTATATAATGACCTTCTTTGTCTCTTTTTACAGTTTTGGGCCTAAAGTCTATTTTATCTGATAGAAGTATAGCTAATTATACTCTTTTTTAATTTCCATTTGCGCAGAGTATCTTTTTCCATCCCCTCACTTTCAGTCTATGTGTGTCTTTATAGGTGAAGTGAGTTTCTTGTAGGCAGTGTATATTAATAGTTGGGTCTTTTTTTTTTTTAATCTGTTCGGCCACTCTATGACTTTTAATTAGAGAATTTAGTCAATTTACCTTCAATGTTATTAGTGACAGATAAGGACTCACTGCTTCCATGTTGGTACGTGTTTCTGGTCATGTAACTCCTTCCTTTCTTACTGTCTTTCTTTGTGGTTAAGTGATTTTTCTGTTAGTGTGTTTTAATTTGTTGCTTTTTATTTTTAGTGTATCTATTATAGGTGTTTGCTTTGTGGTTATCAAGAGGCTTATCAACAACATCCTATAGTTATTACAAGTTATTTAAGCTGATACTAATTTAACCTTGATCACAAAGAAAGAAAGGAACAGACAAAAAACTACACACATCAACTGCCTTCTCCCCCCCACTTTTTGAATTTTTAATGTCACAATTTGTATTTTTATATTGCCTTTCTCTTAACAAATTTCTGTAATTATTATCCCTAACAGTTTGGTCTTTTATTAAAGATATAAGTGGTTTACACACTACAATTACAATATTGGTTTTACAATCACATTAGCATCCTCGTCTCTTGGTTTGAAAAACTCCCTTTAGCATTTTGTGCAGGCCAGGTTTGGAGGTGATAAATTTCCTCAGCTTTTGTTTGTCTGGGAAAGTCTTTCTCTTGCTTTGTTTCTGAAAGAGAGCTTTGCTGGGCGCAGGTTTCTTGGTTGGAGGTTTTTCCTTCAGCATCTGAGGATGTTGTCCCCTGCCTGCCAGCCTGCGAGTTTCCGCTGAGAAGTCTGCTGCAGCTGCGCTGGGTCTCCCTTACACGTTAGTGGCTCCTTTTGCTGCTTTCAGGATCCTCTCCTTGTCTTTGACCTTTGAGACTTTGGTTATATGTGTCCTGTGTATTCTTATTTGGGTAAAATCTGATTGTGACCTTTCACCTTTCTGCACTCGGATATTTATATCTTTCTCCAGATTTGGAAAGTTTATTGTTATTATTTCCCTGAATATGTTTTCTACCCTTGTCTTTCTCAGTTCCCTCTTTAACTCCAATAACCAGAATACTTGCTCTTTTGATGTTGTCTCATAGAGCCTGTAAACTGTCTTCATTTCTTTTTAATTCTCTTTTCTTTTTTCTCCTCTGATTGTGTATTTTCAGATAGTCTGTCCTGAAGCTCACTGATTCTTTGTCCTGTCTGATCCGTTCCGTTGTCGATGCTCTCTATTGCATTTCTCTTTTCATTCATTGTATTTTTTTGGCTCTGGGATTTCTGTTTTATTTTTAAAAATTATTTCAATCTCTCTGTTAAATTTCTCTGATAGATTTCTGAACTGATTCTCTGTGTTTTAGCTTTAAAATAGTTTAAAATCTTAACAGCAGCTATTTTCAATTCTTCATCTGAGAGATCACACATCTTCATCACTTTAGGGTTGGTCTCTGGCATCTAATTCTGTCTGTCTGGTTGCATTTCTCTGAATGTTCCTGATGCTTATGGACTTGGGACAATGTCTGCACATTGAGGATTAGGTAATTATGTCAGTCTTCTCAGTCCTGCTTTGTTTGTGCCTGTCCCTCTTCAGAAGGCTTTCCAGGGATTCTAAGCAAACTGCCCCTTGAGTTCCTGAGCCTGTGACCACTGCAGTGTCTCAGCACTAGAGGACACTCTGATCCCAGGCTTGCTGCAAGTCTTCCAAGGATGCAGGTTGACGCAGATTTCCAGCCCAGATGGAGGACCCAAGGGGGGCACTGGGGCTATGTGGGAATTCTGGCCAGGGGCCTGAGTCCAGGAGACTGTCCCAGTGGCCCAGCCGGTGCACTCCCAGCAGGTCTCTGCATGGGCAGGATGGGTCCCCAACTACAGCAAGAAGGCTGGAGTTGAGACTGGGCTCCTTAGGATCTGCTGTGGGATGGCTGGGGCCTGTCTCACTGGCTTACGTGGGCGTGCATAACGGGCAAGTCCCTGCACCAGCAGGGTAGACTCTCAACTGAGGCAGGAGGGGCTGGAGCTGAGCCTGGGCTCCCTTGGAATCTGCTGTGGGATGGAGGCTGGCATGCTGGCCATGTGGCTCATATAGTTACATGTCTCCCAGCGGTCCCTGTACAGACGGGGTAGTTCCCTGACTGCAGCAGGAGGGGCCAGAGATGAGACTTGGTCCCCTCGGGATCTGCTGTGGGACAGAGGTTGACGAGTCCTTTGGGGAGGCTCAGGCTCCTGGGCTGTGAGACATGGGTGACTCTCCCTCTGGGTCCTTGTATGAGCAGCTCTGAGCTGGGACCTCAGCTGAGGGGCTGGAGCAGAACCACAGGGCAGCTTTGGGGTCATGGCCGAGACCAACGTCAGGGGGCAGCTGAGCCTCTCCGCCAAGGCAGTGGTGTGTGCAATTCTTCTGGCCACTTGCAGAGGACTTTGGTTGCAGGCTCAAGGCCAAATGGGCTGTAGCCCAGCCCGTTTGGAGGACTGGGTCATTCTGGACTTGAATTCAGGAGCAGCTCAGCGAGGCAGCCACCCAGTGTTGGTCTGTACTCTCAGAACGGCCCTCCATGGTCTCGGGCTCCACTGCGGCTCCGCAAACTCCCACCTGAATCCCGTGGCTCCTGCAGAGACACTTAACTGTGGACGGGGGCAGAGTTCTTGTTGTCATGGGGGACATGAGCAGGTGACCTTCTATTCTGCCATCTTGGTGATGTCACCTCCAGTATGCAGGTGGTTTCTGATTCCAAGCAGTGGTCAGTGGTAAGAGGAACTCAGCAGGGGATGACAGGGATGAGGTGACAGAGCCAGAGGCCCCTCAGAGATGACGCTGTGTGGGCAGGGAGACCTGCACAGCAGAAGGACGCCTGGGAAGATGTGGGACAGCCTGAGGTGGGGCTGAGCTTGGTGACTGTGGGCAGCAGAAAGAGGCCCAGAGGCAGGAGTCCTGACCCTGGCACCGGCGCATGTCTCCGGCTGTGCGGCAAAGGGGGTTCAGGCTGCAGACGGCATTCAGGTTTCCAATCAGCTGCCCTTCAAATTGGGAGCTTGTGCTGCACCGGCAGGTGGCCTGACATCCTCACAGGGACCTTTGCTGCAGGGGAGGGGGCAGAAGTGGAGACCAGACTGAGGCAGAATTGGGACTCGACCCAGCTTGAACCCTAACCCTAACCCACCGCTGCTGACCTGGAGAGTGGAGGGAGGGGCCGGGAGCCCAGGAGCGCAGGCGCCTCTGGGAGCCAGAGAGGCAGAGGAGCAGGTCGTCCCCAGCCTCGGGAAGGAGCCGGCCCTGCCCACACCGTGCTGCAGCCCAGGAAGCCTCTTGCGACTGCTGCCCCCCAGCGGTGAGAGAACACAGTGGGTGGTTTTACAGCAGCCAGAGAAACTAGCATGTTGTTCTAGCGAGCCAGAAAGAACACCAGTGCACTGTAGGCAACTCCCTTCACCTCCTGGGGCCTCAGTTTCCCCATCTATAAGGCGAGAGGAGGGTGCCCATTTAAAGGCTGATTTCCTTCACCCTCTCCCGGAAGTCACAGGGAGCATAAGGATGCTGGCAGGGGTGTTGGGGTGGTGGACGTCACTTGGCTCAGTGGACTTCCCTTGGTGGCTGTGACAACAGTCTCAGGCCTCGTGGGTGCTGGCACTGGCAGGTGGGGCCGGGGCCTCTGCGGTCAGTGGGCCCCTCCCCAGGGGCTGTCACCCCAGCCCACTGCTGGCTGCTGACTCCCAGGTCCGGCCTCCAGCCCAGCCCTCTCTCGAGCGCAGAGCCAAGTGTGCAGCCAGCCCTGGGTCTCTGCCGGGTGTCCCGCTGCACATGCGCAGAAGCCCACTCCGGGCCTCCTCACCTGCCCGCTGCCGAAAGCCATCGGTCACCCTCGCTGACTCACTTCCTCTCATACTCAGGGCCGATCCCCCAAAATTCCTGATGGCGTGGTCTTCACACAAACCTCCCTCCCTAGCCCTCCCAGCCCGGCCCACCCCCACCTCACATGCTGGGCCTGCCTCAGCTGCCTCTTCACAGCTGAGCCCTGATCCTGCCTGTACATACACGGGGTCAGCACAGCTGCCTGCCTGCCACTCCTGGTGGCCTCAATGGTGACACCTGCACCCCCCAACTCATTGCTCCCTACTTGGCTGCCCCGGCCACCTTGCTGTCCTCACATACCCCAAGCTCACTTCTACCCCAGGGCCTTTGCACTTGTTACGCACTTTGCCTGGGAACTCTCCTCCCAGCACCGATGGACTCTCCCCTTCATGCATCACTTTATCCCAAGGTCTTCTCTGACCACCCTGGAGAGCTAGAGCCCCTTCCGCTCAGAGTCCCCGGAACCTACCTGGACGCTGTCATAGCCCTTGGGACAGCAGGTGCTCACCAAGCCCCGGTGAAATGGCTGGAAGAACGAATGCCCACCAAGAAGGAGGAACGAGTGGCCTACACCCCGATGGCCTCTCCCCTCATCCTCGGAGCCAGCCCAGAGCCGGGCTCTGGCCTGGGCTGTGCCTGCCCCTGTGGTGGCCTGTGGGCTCACTGCTGCCCGGCCCGAGGGTCAGCTTCTGCTGGTCTCTGCTCCTTTGGGGACTCCACGCATGTCCTCCTGGGGACAGTGTCAGGAGAAAGTGCAGAGGCCCAGCCCTGGCGCGGTGGCCCACGGGCTGTGTGCACTCGGCAGGGCTCCACCTCGCTGGCGTGTTTGCTGCCTGCCACAGGGAGGGCCCATCCCCCTGTGACACTGCCGTGTGGTCTCACCTCTCCCGGACTGAGGTGGCAATGCACCAGCCGCTCCACCTGTCCCTGCGCTAGGGCGGGGCAGTGGTTCAGAGCAGGGCCCTTGGAGCACATCTGTAACAAAACAGCCCACACTGCGTGGCTTAATCAACAGACGTTTATTTCCTCACAGTTCTGGAGGCTGGAAGTTCCAGGTCAAGGAGCAGGCGTGGTGGGGTTCTGGTGGGGGCCCCCTCCGGGCTGCAGGTGGTGGAGTCCGCACCGTGTCCTCTCATGGGCGGCAGGATGGGGGGGAGATCCGTTCCCGAGGGCTCCGCCTTTCCAACCGAATCACCCCAGGGCCCCGTCTCCTAACGCCGGGGATTAGGGTTCCAACATACGAATCTGGGGGACAAACTTTCAGTCCACAGCAGGTCACTTGCTAGCTAAGGACAAGCCACTTTGCTTCTCTGAGTTCAGTCCCCGTCTTCAGGGTGAAGACGACAGTGGTTCTTGCCCACCTGTGAGGATTAAATGAAGGAATCCCCACGGGCCTGGCGGGCGCTTGCCCAGAGGGAGCGCCTGCTGATGGCAACGCCGCTGCATTTTATTATCTCAGTCTGTCCCGATGTCCATAAATCAGCAGCAGGCGGCAGAACCACCCTTTTTATCCCCAAATCCCGATTACGGTGACCCCAAATGGGAAAACCTTTGTTGCCCTAGGAGTCAGTTGGGCTGGGGTAAATAAATTGAGAAAATAAGAGAACCCAGGTAAAGATAAATTTTAGAGAAATGATAGATGATTTTTAGCATAAGCATGTCCAGTGCAATGCTTAGGACACAGTTATACTAAGGAAATTATCCACCGTTTATCTGAAATTCTCATTCAGCTGCTGTCCTGTGTTTTTATTCTAAACCTGCAGACTCCTCCCAGCTCAAAGACCTTGTCAGGAGCATGGTGGGGTGGGGTCTCTGTGGGTCTCTGGTGGCTACAGGTGCCCCCACCTCCGCCAGGGCTGCCCGCAGCTCTGGTCCCAGCACGGATGCGATTTGGGGGGTGGCCACTGGGTGGCACTGTGGTGCTGCAGACGACCCTGCCCTGAGGCCTCTCCTCACGCTGGCCTAGGGCCGGCACCCTCTCTGGGCACCTAGGACGTGGGGGGACGAGCTCTGAGGCCCCGGCACGGCTGCCTGGGCTCTCCCGCTGCAGGGCACCTCGCCTGGGCAAGCGGACGTGGTCTCTTCACCCGTCAGGTCAGGGTGGGGGCACCCATGCTTCAGGGCCCCAGGGTGGGCACAGTCGTTCCCCTGCGGTCCCTGCCTCCTGTCCCCCTGCCCACGAATCTGCAGGGCTATCTGCCTGGGGGTCTCTCCGTGTCTCCATTCAGCCCCCCTGTGCCTGGCACCTGCCATGTGGCTCTCCCCCGCCCCTCCATCCCCCCCACCTCCCCACCCCCGTAGTCTGGGCAGTCTCCGTCTGTCTGAGCAAAGGAGGCCAGAAGGGGCCCTCGGGCCACTGATGGCTCTCGGGAGGTGACCAGCCCAGCCCGAGCCCAGCCTGCAGAGTGCTCGCTGGTTGGACTCGGCCTGCGCCTGGTGGGTGCTGGGCATCGAGGGTCCGGAGCACCAGGTCTGGCAGGGAGCACCCTCGCTCCACTCAAGGCCCCTGCTAATAGCGCCAATGGCACAGACCACATCCTGGGAAGCCGTGAGGCCTTCATGTGCACTGACTCATCGGGTTCCTATAGCAGGTGGGAGGCAGGTGCTGTGTTCTCATCTCACACAGGAAAACCCGGCCGCGGAAGCCGGGTCGCTGACCTGGCCCCCAGTCTGCAGGGGCTGAGCTGGGACGTATGAATGAATGAATGAATGAATGGTACAGCCTTGACCCTGGAGGTCTTGGGAAAGAACAACTTGACTGAGTGACCTGGCAGATGACCCCAGGCCTCAGTTTCCCCTCTGCCCAGCTGCTCAGGGCTGTGAAGTGCTGGGAACAGGAGCCAGCCAGCAGCTTTGCCCAGCGAGTCTCAGAGTGTGTCCGGCAGGAGCCTTCAGCTCTGCCCAGGCCCAGATGGCAGAAAGACGGGCTTTGTGTGTACCCTGGTTCTGAGGGTCCCCTTGGTACCCCCTAGGCCACTTCCCCTCCCCAAACCCCACAGATGGGTCCTGCCCTCCTCCCCTCCCGCCCCTCTGGAGGCCTGTGTGTGTGGAGCTTGGACGCCCCCAGCCAGCTGGCAGAGCCACGCCCCTGCACATTGCCCGTTAACCACCCCCTTCCTCAGTGGAGTGTCAAACTCAGGGCTGGGCTGTCCATCCCCAGGCCAGAGGAAACACTGCCGTAAGGGTTTCATCTTCCCCTGGAAGCTGCACAAGGCACCAGCTCTCAGGAAGGGGGTGGCGGGGCTGGCACTCCAGGTGGGGCCACGGCTGGACACTCTGGGCCACCTTGGCGGGAGAAGGCTTGGCTCTCGGTTTGCACCTCTGAGGACCAGGTCTCTCACCACCTCCCAAGCAGCCTGCTTGGTTGGCGGGTGGTGACAGGGGTCCAAGCGGCTCCTGCCTCTAAGAGGACACCTCCCTGCCCCTTCCCAGCTCCCCTCAGCTCTCCAGGTCCTGGGGTGCCTGAGACCAACAGGGACCCCTCGGAGGCAGATCTGCCCATGCTGGCACCCGGGGGCCTGCACAGGCCACACCACGGCGGGTCATGCAAGGGGCTAGGCTGGAGCGAGCTCTGCAGGCACCTGGCAAGAGGCAGGTGAGTGGCAGGTGCTCCTTCCTGAGCAGCTCCAAGGCATCACAGGTGCCTCGTCCACGGGCTGATGGTCTCGGGCGTGAGGCCGTGTAGATACAAGCAGCTACGGTCTCCAGAGTCCAACCACCTGGTATGTGTCCAGGTGGCCAGGGATGCACCACATTGGAGCTCCCAGCAGCAGGCTCTATGCCCCACAACTCTGCCCACTGCCTCCCAGGCCCTTCCTCCGTTCCTGTCCCCCAGGCTCTTGCCGTCTTACATGCCCAAACCCCATTCATCAGAGTCAGGTGAGGTTGAGAAGCCCTCCCAGCCCCACCTTCCTTCCCCGAAGACCCTGGTTGCCCCTTCTCGCTAGCCCCAGGGCTGTGTGGGGGTTAGCACCTGCCTCCTTGGCTGGGCTCCTGCCCAGGTCTGTGCCCCTGCCACTCCTAGGGCCTCTGCCACAGCGTCCCTGGCACCCCAACAGGGCCCAGCACTCAGCAGGGTCCCCATGCATGTTGCCTAACGGATGAAAGAGGCGCCATGGGTGTCGCTGCCGGCGTGTCTGGTCTCTGGGGTCAGTGTCCTGCCACAGCAGTGGCCCCGAGTAGACACCGAGGAGGACACTGTACAGCAGGACCGTGGCTCCAGCACCGCTGCCTGTCCAGCCCGAGTTGCTCCAGCCACAGTCCGTCCTCCATCCCCCCCTTACACCCCAGCGACGTGGCAAGGAGGGGGCCACAGCTCTACCTGAGCTACTGGCTGTGCCGGGCATCACTCTAAACTGCCCTATGTCATTTCACCAAATCCTACACCCAAGGGAGCTGGGCATGTCATCCCCATCTCACAGATGCAGGGAACCAAGGCCCAGAGTGCCAAGATGGCTGGCCCAAGGTCACAGGATCGGAGCCTGGCCTGGTCCCAGATGACTGGGAGCTGACCACGGGACATTGCGATCCAGGCTTGCCCCTTTCCCGACAGCCCTCCAGAGAGGACTGTCAGAGAGGCGTCAAACGGGGTGCGGCCTGGCTGCCGGTAAACTCCAGGTGAAAACCATTAGTGGTCCCAAGATGTGAACACAGAGGCTGTTTGGTCGCAAGCAAGGACTGCTCCAGGTGTGAGGTGGAGGGACCGCGGTACACTGGGCTCCCAGGGACAGAGCTCAGCTCCACCCAAGAATCTGAGAATCCGGTTTCATGTGCATGAAAAGGGCAGGGGGTGCAGTCACTGACATGCACAGGAGACCGTGGAGGACCGGGGCAGGCGGGGACAGGGCTCCAGAGCGGGTGCAGAGACCCCGCACTGCGGAAGCCAAGAAGCACACAGACTCTCAGGGCCGGGGAGGTCAGGCCATCTCGAGGGCTCGCAGTCATCCTGACGGCCACGCCCACCTCACCGCCCTGCCCTGCCCTGGCCTGCCGGGCTCTCCAGTTGTGGGGACGAGTCTGCAGCCTGACCCCGTGGGGATCAAATCTCTCTTTACTGTCGAGAAGGCAGCATCTGGTGTGGCCTTGTTGTGAAACAATCTTTTCGCACATTTCTTTCCAGGTGTCTACGTGGCCCTTTGTGAGGCGTCAGGCTGGGACCTCGTGCTCACGGGCACATGCCAGCCTGTTCACCTTTGCCCCACACGTCAGCACACGATCCTATGTGTTCTGAGGTCACGTGGGCAATGGCAGTTGAAGCGGCACAATATCCGCCAAGTGGACACTCCGGTGGAGCCTTGCCAGCCCTCCGGTCACTGCCGCAGGAGGGCATCTCGGAGGCAGGACCGCAGCCGCGCCTGTGATGCTTTTGAGGCACTGACACCTCATGACAAGGTGCTTCTCCCAGAGGGACCACGTGCCCACAGGCGGGCTGTGAAGGCATTACGTGTGGTTGCATTAACGTGATGGGTGAAAAAGTATCTCTGTGCCCAACTTGACCATGTTCCAGACATTCGTCAGCCAGCATTTCAGTCTTGTGAGGTGGGGTGTTGGTTTCCTCCGGCCAGCTCCCCTGACATCCCCACGTAGGGTCTGTCCCAGGTTCCCCCGGTTGGTCCCCTGGCTTGCAGCAGCGTCAGCCCCGCCTCCCCACGGGCTCCTCCCTGTGCGTCTGTATCTAAGCTTCCTCCTACGAAGACACCAGTCGCCTTGGAATAGGGACCACCTGACCCCAGTGTGCTCTCGTCTGAACTCTGCAATGACCCTCTTTGCAAGTAAGGTCACATTCTGAGGTGCTGGAGGTTAGGACTTCAACATACAAATTTTGGGGGGCACAGTTCAGCCCCTGACAGACAGGTCCACACTCCTGACATGTCAGGAAACACTGTTACTGGAGAGGCGCCAGCAAGGCGGCGATTTTCCTTGGCAGCCCCTGTCCGTGGCAGAGAGGGAGGCCCGGAGATGTGCCAGCGTGTGTTAGGAGAAAAGGCCTTGGTGGGAAAGCTGTAAATTCTGTGTGGTGGGGGATGGATTTCTTTTTGGGGAAAAACAAGAGAGAGAGAGAATCGATGTAGCGCGAGTGTGTGGCTTTTTAAGTCCTGTCCTTTGCACAGTGCAAGTTCCGCAAACCACTTAAAATCCCCATTAAGCTGACAAGTGTGCTCAGAAATAGAAAAATGATTTTTTTTATGGCATTTACTGCTCAGACCTACCCACTCAGCTGAGAAAACAATACCCACTAAGGATGCAGTTTGATTTGGGTCTCCCCGTGGTGTTTTGCCGTGGCGAGAACCATACCCGCTTCCTGCCACGGCCTGGCACAGAGACGACTCAGGGAACACTTGCTGCATGAATAAACGAATGCGCGAATAGACGAATGAAGGCCTGTGGTCCAGACAGGCGCGGACCCTGAGGGACAGTGCTGCTCAGCCCCCACATTGCTTGTTCCTGGGTGCACTGGACAGCTGCCTCGGAATGGGTAAACGCCTGGCGATACCTTTGCACATGAAGAGGCCAGAGGGTCCCCCAACCAGGGGGTCCGGGGGCAGGATGTCTGCTTGCACATGTCTGAAGGGCTGCTGTGTGGGGCGAGGCCTGGACACGGCACAGGTGGCTCCATCTCAGCACACAGCTAGAACTGGTGTGTGGATGTCCCGGCCAGGCAGGTAACAGTTGGCGCTGTCCAGGTGTGGGAGGGGAATCCACAGGAGGTAGTGAGCTCACGGTCCCCAGAGGTATGCGAGCTGAGTCTGATCGGCCACCAGCTAGGACTATGGTGAAAAGCACTGACATGTACAAAGCTGAGCTCGAGGCTGTGTAAAGTTGGAGCCACAAGGAAAGCAGCTGGGGAGGCGTGGCTGGGAGTCTGTGCCCTCAGCCTGCCAGCCACACGGTCACTCCCACTCTCCCACAGGAGACTCAGCCGCCCCCAAGCCTGGCAGGCTCAGGTCTCCTCTTTCATGGAACAGAAGGCCCAGAGCAGGGCATGAAGGCCTGTTGGGGAGCCCAGTGCCTGTCCGCTAGGCCTTGCGACCCCTGGTCAGGCGGCCTGGGTGGGGCCCGCAGGCTGGAAACGTGGCCCAGGCTGGGAGCTCAGCGGGGAAGGCTGGCGGCTGCAGGCAAGGTGTGGAAATCCCAGGAATGATGATTGCTTCAGCCTGTGGGGGCAGCGCAGCCTAATTGCACCCCTCTCAGGGCGCAGTGGGTGGGTCGGTCTGGGCTCTTGATTAGCTGTGGCCTCTGCCCTCTGGGCCGTGAGGTCATGGGGCTGCATCTACCTGTCTTGTTGGCTCCCCAAATATAATGGGGAGCAGATGCTCCCGGGGGCCCCGGTGGGGGAGCAAAGGGCTGTGGCCCCTGCTCCAGCTGCTGTGGGTGCCAGCAGGCGAACACAGATCTCTAGCCAAGGCAATAATGCCACATTCTAGAACCTTCCACATGCCAAGTGCCCTACAGGGCCACAAAGGCTCCGCACATCTGACCTCCCCAGCAGCTTAGCAAGGGGAAGGCCACATCCCACTACGGAACAAGGAAGGGCACTGGGGAGGGCGGAAGCTGACCAGTGTGCAGACGTCAGGACACAGGGCAGGGCCGAACACCGCCGAGGCCAGGGCCAGCTGCTCTCCTGCTCTCGGCACCTCCCTCCCGATGACGCAGCTGGGTCAGGTCCTGACCTCCTGTCCCGCTATGCAGCTACCGAAACTCAAGACCCGACCCGGTCCTGGCTGGCTGGCCGGGGGCAAAGCTGGGTGTCTCCAGGCCGTGGCAGTGGCAGCTTCCTTCTTCCTTCTCTCCTCTTTCACAGTGGCACCCCTGCCGCAGACAGACCTGCGGCACGGGAAGTGCAGTGAAGCCTCCCGCGGTCTCCTCTGAGCGAGGGACCTGTTTCCCAGCCAGGCATTCAGCAAACACTTGCTAAGCACCTGTCACCAGTGGGAGTCCAGGTGGGGCATGGAGAGCAACCCTGGTGGGTAGAGGCAGGCGATGCTACTTAAAAGATGGGGGTGTGGAGAGGTGGGGAGAGGAACTGACATTGTAAATAGACAAGGCAGGAGGACTTCTGGACAAAGACCCAAGGGGGAGATGGAGCAGAGAGCCTCAGGCAGGGGTGGCTGTGCGAAGGCCCCATGCAGAGGGCACCTGACATGTTTGAGGAGCAGTCGGGAGATGCCCCTGTCCCCATCCGGACATTGGGGTGTATTTCCTGGGACTGCTATGACAGCTCCAGCAACTGGGGGTTGAAGCAGGCGCGTTTTCTCCTCTCTCTGTTCTCTCGCAGTCTGACGCCAGCATCGCAGGGCTGACATCTGGGCGCCTGCAGGGCCCACTCCCTCAGCGGCTCCCGGGAAGGACCTGTTCCTCCCAGCTCCTGGCAGCTCCTGGCATCCGACTTGTGGCTGCATCACTCGGGTCTTGCCTCTGTGGTCATGAGGCCTCCTCTCCTCTGTGTGTCCATGTCCCACGGCCCCTCTTGCAGGGACCCGCCTAACCAATCCGGGATGATCTCCCATCCCAAGATCCCTAACTTAATCATACCCACGAAGACTGTTCTTCCAAACAGGGCAATATTTGCAAGTTTAGGATGTGGGTGCATTTGAGGGGACCATTTTTCAGATGACCTGCCCCCGGGGTGTCTCTCCAGCACTGAGTCCTCGCGTGGATGCAGCAGGTGCTCAGCGAGGCCTGGGAGGGGGTGGGGAACAGATGGCAGCGTGGCACAGCCCATGGCACAACAGGGCCAAGCCCTGTCCCCCACACGGCCAGGGGCCTGCTGCTCACAGCCCAGATCACACTCCGCGGTGTGGCTCCCGGGGGCCATTTCTTCTTCTGCCTCTTTCCTCATCTCTAAAAGGCCCCACGATGGGCACGTTGTTGGCAGAGCCACTTGGAGCGGCCCAGAGGTGGGTGCCAGCCGCAGGCCGCAGCTGGCAGACAGCCCCAGGGGACAATGAGGAGCCGGGTCCAGCCACCCCGGCTGTGTCCGCAAGCGTGAAGAGATAACCATGACCGAGAGCAAGAAATGTCTGACGGAGCTTCACAGGCAAGCGGGGCAGGCGGGCCGCGCCTCTGCGGACTTGACCGGGAGACAACCTGGGGCCTGTCTAAGAAAAAGGAATTATGGGTGCAAAATTGAGAGCAAAGCTGAATATTCACTGACAAGTAGAATCATAAAATGTGACACGTTCTGAGAAAGTGACGAATAGCATGGATATTGCAAAATCCAGAAAAATAACATATGATTTTGATTACCTGTCTGGTAAGTAATAAGAATGATATTTTTATCCTCTTTTCCTGTGTTTTTAATCCGTCTGCGCCTTTATTCCTCTGCACACGACGGCGCGGCAAGCTCAGCCTGTGTAAGGACTAGACAGACACTTCCACCTTCCCCCATCAAGTTAGATTTAAATCTGGTTTTGGTTATTATTGGTTTCAAAAAGTTGTTTTGTTTTGTTTTTAGCTTCACAATTCGTTACTAATAATGCCACGTTTTTTTCCCGATGTGTTCGTTATCAATTGGATCATTCAAAAATCCAAGAGCAGTTCGTTGCTTCTGCTCAGAACACACCTGTCCTGGCTGCACCCGAGCTTGTCCTCATCGCAATTCGCTTCCCACCGCCAGGACGCCTCCTTCTAGCTTCCCTGCTCACCTTCTTGCCTCCGTCTCACATTCCTGCCGTTTTATCTGATTTTTTTCTGGGCTCCCTAAGAAATAAATTCAACGTTGACAACACAGCGCCTTTGATGTCAGCCGAACCAGGAGTCTGCGATTCCTCACCAGCCTAGTGAACGCCCCAAACCGTCTCGGCAATTTATAGTTTAAAGGGCACGTTGGAGCTTTCTCACCTGTGTGAGGAAACGTGTTCGTGGGTGTCTCCCGAGTGTCAGAGCCCTCGGCACATGGAAGCTGGAGCAGCTTTGTACGCAGGGCGCCCTGTCCACGAGGGTCTCCAGCAGAGCCCACCCGCCGCCCAGCGCTTCGCCACGCACGGGCAACGGCACCGTGCGCCGGGATCCCAGGCACCTCCCCTCCCCCTCCAGCCTCGCTCCCACCTCCATCCCCAGCGGCTTCAGGGTACCAGCCCTAAGTGCTGCCCAGCTTGCCGTACTCATCCCAAATGGCTCACTTTGTGATGAATTGATGGTTCTCGTTGGCAGAGTGTCAACACTCACTCACAGCACCTCTGCAGGACAGCACACCGCCCCCTCTGCGCAGGTCCCCCCAGGGTGACCAGGTTGGTGGCACCGAGCAGGGGCCTGGCCCTGAGCTCAGAGTGCCCCCCTCATTCCCTACAGACCAGGAGGAGCAGCGGGAGCACCTGAGTGCCCTGCCCCAGGCAGAGGCCGCTGTGTCCTGGGGGAGGCAGCCTGAACTGGGTTCTCTGCTTAAGAAGGAGGGAGAAGGAACACAGGTGTGAGGAAAAACAGGCGTGGGACCTAATCCCAGTCGTGTTACTGCCCAGCTGGGTGGCCCCAGGCAGCTCACCTAACCTCTCTGTTCTCTTGTCCTCGGGTGTGAAAAGAAGTTAACAGCAAGAGCCCGGCCAGGTGGAGCCCAGTGAGAAGACAGTTCGGTGGCCGGGCCCTGCAGGGTTGGCTACAAACTGAGGCCGCTGCCTTGAGTCCTGGGGTCCTGGCACAGGTAACAGAGCCGGCCAGTTCCTTGTATTCGGCCCAGATGGTACCGCTCCCCTGCGGCCCGAGCGCGGGGGCTGCGTGCTGCCCTCTTGCAGCCGCAGGGCTGGGGCCAGCTGGGCACCATGCCTCGCCCGTAATCACTTGAAGATGCTGCGTCTGCAGCTCTGCTCAGCTTCTCGGGAGCACCCAGCCCAGCCCTGCGCTCCCGCCTGCCCTGGACTCAGCCACCCCCTGGACACAGGAGGGAGGGCAGAGCAAGGCCCCACCATCGTGGCCCTGGGGACAGTCCAGCAGCCTTCAGAGACCTGGTTACTGGTCACCTAAACTGTCAGCTCCGACCAGTTGGAAAGTTAAATCTGGGGACACCCCTGCCGAAAGACGCCTCTTCTCTGTCTCCCACTCCATCCCCAGGAGGACTCCCACCAGCCCTGGGCATAGCCACCCTCCTGCACAGGAGAAAAGAGACCCCAAATGTCACCATCCATCACTCTCCATCCAACTGTGGTCGGCTGAATAAAGTCCGCCCCTAAGACGTGTACATCCTAACCCCTAGAATTGTACGCTACCTCACGTGGCGAAAGGGACCTTGAAGGTGTGACTAAGTTAAGGATTTAGGACGAGGGGATTGACCCAGATTATCCAGATGGGCCCCAGGTAATCACCAGGGTCCCCATCAGAAGGGGGTAGAGGCTGAGTCAGAGACAACATGAGAACAGAGGATGCCACACCGCTGGCTCTGCGGGGAGGGGCCACAAGCCAAGGAACAGCAGCGCTTCTAGAAGCAGGAAAAGCCAAGGAAACAGAGCCCCTCCCAGAGCTTCCAGAATTGCCCCGCCAGCACCTTGGTTTTAGGACTTTGGGCATTTTGACTTGTAGGATAAACTTGTGCTGTTTTAAGGCACAGCTGACAGACACAGAAAGGCACCTCCACTCTGGGTTTGTATCCCCCGGGGGAACTGGGATCGCTGGACTAAAGCTTGCAGGACGTCCAGGAGGGACAGGAGCAGAGCTGGGCTATTCCCAACAGCCCCTCCCTATCTCAGGAGGCCACATTCCCAGCACATTCGATAAATATTCTGCAAACCGCAAGCGAGGGAGAGGGGAGAGCCGGGCTGGCCAAGGTCATCCTGGATCTGCCTTGCACCAGGAAGGCAGGAGGATGCACGCCCTGCCTTTGCAGCAGTCACGAGCTACTCCACTGAAAAGTTAAATAATCGCCCAGAAGATATTCTTTTTAAACAGGAAAGAACCACCCACGATCGAATGCCTGCCCTGTGCCAGAGGCACGGAACACGCACTTTCTTTCAACTCCCCGCCCAACACTGGAGGAGCAGAGCCCAGTTTTACAGATGGGGAAACTGAAGCTCCACCATGGGGTGTGAGAGTGATATGGGAGGGAGGGGCCTGAGTGTGCGAGGGGGAGTCCCTGGCCTTCCTGTGGAGGAGGGGGACAGAGATGGGACCCTCCAGACGGGGAATCCGACTCCAGTGCCCCCGGCCTTCAGGTGCTCCCCCCACCCTCCCCTCCTTCCCCTACCCTGTGTCTGGCCCCAGCACCTCTTCTTCCCTCTCTCTGTCCAGCTTGCGTTCAATGTGGAAGGACATTCCCCTCGAGGTGCCAAGGACATCTCCTGGGACCAGGTCGGATCATCTCACTGCCCCCCAAGCCCATCCTGTCTGTCTGGGGGCCTGGGTGGCAGTGTCCAGCAGTCTGGCCCTGGTCACCTCCCACACCCCAGGGGCCTACAGGGGCCCAGTGTCCAGCTGCCGCCTCCGCCGGAGCTGGGCAAGGGCAGAAAGGTGTCGTGTGAGGGTCTCACCTGGAGCTGAGACGGGCCCCACGGCAATGCACGAAACATGCTCAGGAGCTGGGGTCCCACTCACGCCCCACCGTGGAGGGGCAGAGCAGGACCAAGAGGGCACACCTGCTGTGGTCCCTGAGGCTCTGTGCCCAAGGCACAAGGGGGTTTGAGCTTGGCCCCAAAGCCACAGGGAGTGCTGAGGAATTGATTTTAGCAAATGTCCCTGGCTGCAGAGGAAAGGTCGCTGCATGGGGCTGGCACAGTGCCAGGCACAGCACTTGGGGAAGCTAGAGGGGCCAGGCGGGCACTGTCCCCCTCTTGAGATTTAGAGTCTAGGAGGGGGTCAGACATTGATCAAATAATCCTACAAACACATGTGAAACTATAACAGGAGCAGGTGCTCTGGGCTATGAGAAGGTGCAGGAAGGCTTCCTGGAGGCGGTGACCATGGAGCAGAGGTTAGGAGGATATGTAGGACCAAGGCGAGGGAGACCCACAGAGGAAAATCCTACAGGAAGCCCATGACAGGTGAGTGTTGTGGGTGGGGTGGGGCCAGGCGTCCTGTTTTTCCTCACGAGCTGTCAGTGCCAGGGTGGACCACGCATGGGCAACACTTTGATGAACATAAACAATTTGCAGCCGAACAAGGAGGCAGGGGAGCAGGTGTGCAGCACACCAGGGAGGGACGACCATGCAGGGGCTGTGGCCGGGAGCCCAGCGGGCCTGGGGGTGCCCAGTGGGCAGCTGTCCCAAGGGAAGGGCATACATTGCTGCTGAGCGTAGACCTGCCCAGTTCTAGAGGGTTCCTTTCCAGCCAGCATGGCCTGGGCTCTCGGAGCCTCTGTGGGAACACAGGGTGTGGGAGTGATTAGGATCGGCCCCTCAGGTGTCCATCTCGAGACAGGCAGCCCTGGCTCTCACCCCAGACTCCTCTCGGCATCAAAGAACAAGCACAGCCCAACAGAGACACACCCCAGACCCCCTGGGAGCGAGCGTGCCTGCCTGGCCCTGACCCACCTGGGGCCAGCAGCAAACGGCAGGTGGTGCAAGATGGACCTGCCCGTCTGGAGCAGAGGGCGGGGATGTCCCTTGCCCCTGCCCCACCTGAGGGCTCACCTCCTGCAAGGGCGGCCCCAGCCCTCAGGGTGCCCCAGGGAGGGAACAGCTGGTGGAGGCCAAAGAGGGCAGGACCAGGAAGAAGAGTGTTGTGGAATTTCAGCTCTGCTGGGGGCCTGATCCTGGGGCTGCCCTGAGCTCACTTCCTCAGCCTCTGCAGCCCCCAGGGCTCGGGACGGTGGCCCGGTGGCGGATCCCTCGACACCTATCCCGCAAGGATGCAGCAGACCCACAAGTCCTGGCAAGGTGGGCTCTCTCAGACATGCCATGAGCAGAAAAGCAAGGAGCAGGTCTAACTATTGAGGAGCCCAATGCACTTTCCGAAGGAAGAACTGACCACTGCCCTCGAGGTGAGGGATGAACACCGTGTCATAGGCGGGTCTTGGTGCCTGTGCCTGGGGCAGCTTTATGGAGCTCCATCTCTGAACCCTCCCAGGCGTATCCAGTTCACAGTGTGGCAGTCACAAGCTTGGGCTCCTGGTCAGATGGCTGAGTCTCAATCCTGTCTGGCCACACACTGGCTGTGTGGCCTTGGGCAAGTTGCTTTCCCTCTCTGAGCCATTTATTGGACACAAGCCAGGCAGCATGAGCCAGTGCCAACAGCCATCTCCACACCAGAGTTAACTGAGAATTGAAAACATCTACATTTGTCCAGAGAGCTCTCCCTTTTCTGGCCTTTGAGTTGTTCTGGGAAAAATGTTGAGGTTTTTATGTTTTTGTGATATCTCCCCCCTGACACCCAGCAGAGGCACCCAGAAGTTTGGGAGTGGGGTTGGGGGAGCAGGGAGCGGGATGGGAGTTCAACTGGAAGGGGTGGGATGTGGCTTCCCCAGTGAGACATATTCCACCCAGGAAAGCTTCCATGACCTCAGGGAAAGGAAGGATCACGTCCATTTCGCAGGAGACAAAACCGAGGCTCCGGAACACGGAATTCACCCCGTTGTCCCGACTCCAGCATCCCACCTCGCCACTAGGGTTCTGCTGCCCGATCCTAGACTGGGCCTCTGCCCTTACCCATCCCATATAAGAGGGTCCCACACCAGGAAACTGGGAGAAGTTTAAGGACGTAAACTTCCTGGGGCTGCCACAACAAAGTGCCACAAACCAGGGGACTTAAAATGACAGAACCTGATTCTTGCAGTTCTGTGCTCGAGTGTGGGCAGAGCTGTGCTCTCTGAGGCTCTGGGGGAGGGTCCTGCCTGCCTCTTCCTGCTGCCTGTGGCCGCCAGTGTTCCGGGCTTGTGGCCGCATCACTCCAGTCCCTGCCCCTTTCTCCAGTGGCCTCCTCCTCTCTCCGAGTCTCTCTGTGTATCTGAGGACCCTTGTTGTTGGATTTAGGGCCCCCTGGGTACTGCAGGGTGGACTCATCTCATCTCAAGATCCTTCACATAATTACATCAGTAAAGAGTCTTTTCCAAATAACATCACATTCACAGGTTGCAGGGGTTAAGGCACGGACATATTTTGGGGACACACCCACCCATTCCAGTACAGCCTGGATGGGCAGAGCCAGGGTCTCTGCACCCGGTGGCTGGGTGACACCCTCGGCCATTCCTCGCTGCGGGGCACCAGCAAAGTGGCAAAGGACTGTCCTGGGCTGTGGCCTTGCACCCTCTGGGTGTGAATGATTATGAGTAATTCGCGCCTCCATAAAGCAGCTCTCCAGGGAGGAGGCACAGAGATGGGAAAATTAGATCTGTCCACGGATCGGGTGGGCAAAGAGCGATTCGCACCCTTGTTTTCAAAGTAAACTCAGACACAGCGCTGTCACCCAAGGTCTCCTTGTGCGCAGTCCCCGGCCATGGAGGGGCAGGTGAGACAGGAACAGCCTGGCCTTTCAGAGTCCCTGCTCCAGTGAAGAGACCACGCCGGAGCGTGGCAGTGGTCACGCAGGAAGCCCCTCCCTCTGCACCAGGCCCGCCCGCAGCCTGCCCAGGGGCTGAGCTGCACGTCTTGTTTTTGTTCTGAGTCCTTCTCTGTTGCTTTGGCTAATTGATAACATCACTGCTGTCTTATCCTGTGTGGCTCCAGGGCTGTGGGACAACTTGCCGGAAAGCACAGGATTTTCAAACGGGGCAGGGAGAGGCGGAAGTGGAAGGGCTCCTCCGAAAGCGCCAGGACAGTGCGGAGCTCGTTACGGAAGTGCTTTGACTGTGGGCGTCACTTTTTCCCAGCTGCTTTATTGAGAACCCTCCAACTGCACCATCCTGATCCTCAAAAGGCAAAACAGAGTTACCGTGTGACCCAGCAACTCTGCTCCTAGGCGTACACCCCAGTGAATCGAAACCATGTGTTCAAACACATACTCGTGCACAAATGTTTGCGGTCGCACTGTCCACAGAAGCCAAAAGGTGGAAACAACCCGAGTGTCCATCCCAGAGCCATGGACAAAGAAACCGCGGCGTGTCCACACGGTGACATGTTAGCAGCCATGCAGAGGGATGGAGCACCGACACGTGCCGCAGTGTGAGCGAAGCTCAAAACATTATGGGTAGTGAGAGAAGCCAGACACAACAGACCACGTATGCACGGCTGCATTCATATGAAACGTCCAGAACAGGCAAGTTCACGGAGACAGAAAGTAGACTGGTGGCTGGCAGGGGCTGAGGAGGGGCTGCTTAATGGGTACAGGGTCTTCTTTTGGAGAAATGAAAATGTTTTGAAACTAGATAGAGGTGGTGGTTGTACAGCACTGCAAATGTGCTCAGTGCCCTTCAATTGTACACTTTGCAATGGTCAGTATTGTTTTATGCGAACTTCGCCTCAATTTTAAACTTGCACCACCACCCCTGCAATTCGGACTCCCGTGGGTCATTCCTGTTTCTGGGGGGGCTCCCCTAGGAGGTCCTGAGTGGGGGCTGGTGGTGCTCTCTCAGCTGCTATCCCCCTAAGTGTTGTTCTTGCCTTTCTCTAGCGGTGCTGGCTGCATGCCTGTGCTATGTTGGAAAACGTGGCCACAGGGTTTTGCAGCTTCTCTCACCAAGAGGTGGGGTCCATCTGTCCACCCCTTGAAGCTGGGCTGGCCCCTGGCAGGCTCCGACCTAGACTGGCGAAGGTAGCACCGTTTGCTTCTGTGGAGCCACACAGACTTTACCGTTCCCATCCCCACTCCCGTCCCATCCTGAGAGATTCAGCCCAGAGGCGGGGCTGGCGCAATGGCCCAGTGCGGGAGGTCACAGACCAGGAGGGAAGGAGGGTGCCCGTAGGCAGCGGGGCAGCCTGGCAGGGTGGGGTGGGGTGCAGTGGGTGTGTGGTAGCTGTGGCCCAGCACGGCCCTGTGGCTCCAGCAGGGTGACTGTGGTGTCTGAACGGGGTGGCAGAACGGCAGCCCAGCGTGGGAGTCAGAGCTCAGGACGGAGCCGGGCACCTGCAGCAGGGGTGAGGGAGACTGGCTTCACTCGGGGCAATGAGCGAAGAGTGAACACGCTGAGGATAACGAAAGCCCGGCGTCTTGCTGGAAGGAAGTTACGACACAGGGAAAGGGAGAGAATGAGAACTGCCCCGAGTGCTGGATGTGAATCAGGGTCCCAGGTGTGAAGGCGCGGCTTGCAACATATGCAGATACGTGTTCTGTATTGACGTGCCTGGAGAGGTAGGTGGAGGTGAACACGCGTGCCTGCACATCTGCATGTATGTAAGTAAACACGAATGTCTATTCCAAGCTCTCCTCACTGAGGCCCCGGGAGCAGCAGCGCCCTGATGTCTATGAGCACACTTAGCCCCAGGTCTTGGCTTCCAACTACCATTCTCCTTAAAGAGAACCAGGGTCCTCGAGGAAACGTGTGGTCCCAGCCCTGGGCTGGGGAAGGAATAAGGTGAACTGGAGCCATCCGGTCGTGTTGGAAAGTAAGGACATGCCCACGGAATGAGAGGGCACGTCAAATGGATGCAGAGGCCGCCACGAAGTGGCTCGCTCTGGCCAGACAGTGGACAGCTTGAGCGTGAAAGGAAACGCCGGTCGTGATGGGTTATAACCCGCTGAACACGACAGGACCCGATGGGCACACACTTTCCTGAATAGTGAGTGGCAGCTATGGGCATGATGAAGAATGGGATATTTACATGGCCTCGTGTACTTCCCACAAAACACCTGTTCATTACAAAAAGGAAAAGACTGACTTTGCAGTGGAGATACCAGCAGGTTCCACCTAATCAAGTAATCAAAGTCAATGTCCCCAGTAATGGGACAAATCACAAGTGTGAACCACGTGGTCAGATGTGACAATACAGCGTCCCTTCTGGGATTTTCTTGGGTTTTTGTAAAAACCTAAATCTGCATGAGGAGACATCAAGCAGTCCAAAGCTGGACACCCACGAGCAGGCCTGCGGGGAGCAGCTTCGCACACGCGCTGCTTCGTCATTTGGCAGCGTGTCTTTGGAGCAGGTTCCTGAACGTGGCCTTGCTGGGTGACGGGGTAAATGTGTATGTGATCTTGCTAGAAACCCGGCAGTGCATTTAAGGTCATATCCACTGTTCTTCTAACCGGGGCACTTAGCAACGACAGCACTTCTCAGAGCAGCTCCTCGTGTGTCTGCCAGGACAGAAAAGTCCCTCACGCTCTGACAACCGTTTCTCCAACAGTTGGAACCCCCGGCAGGCAAACCGGGAATCTGGAGCCTTATGTGTCCATGACCACTTTAATTTTCCTGTCAGTCTCCGGGGGCTGCCGGCACAGACACCACGAACTGGGGTCTCAAACAACTGAACCTGATCGTCCGGCAGCTCTGGAGGCTGGAAGTGTGGGACCCCAGCGTGGGCGGGGCTGGTTCCTCCTGCAGCTGGAAGGAGAGTACCTTCTGGGCCCCTCGTCCAGCTGTTCGTGATTTGTGGGCCATCCTGGGCACTTCTGGGCCTGCAGAAGCATCACCCTGACCTTGCCTTCGTCTCCACCCGGCGCTTTCTGCAAGTGTGTGTCTGTATCCAGATTTTCCCTGTGTATAAGGACACCAGTCATGTCGGATTGGGGCCCACCCTGCTCCAGTCTGACCTCATCTTAACCAATTACATCTGCAGCTCCCCTATTTCCAGATAAGGTTAGGTTCTGAGGTGCTGGGATGAAGATTTCAACATATGAATTTTGGGGAGACCCAGTGCAACCCATGACATTTTCCAGGTGATACACAGAGTTCCTTGAGCCTCGGCACAGGGAACCGTCCCCAGCCTTCAGTACCAGGAGGTAAATCTATAGGGTCGCAGCAGTAACTTAGTGCTGCAGGAACAACTACCCTAAACTTAGTGGGCTCTGTCCCCAGGGGCGCTGGAGGGAGCTGGCAGGCAGGAGTATCACCATAGCAACACTCCTCAGCCCCAGCACAGTTTGCGGTTTCCCCACACTCACTGGGCCAACCTGGCCCCCAGAAATGCCAGCCATGGCCCCTCAGAGGGCTGGGCCCCGGCTCCATGGCCCCTCCTCTAAGCTGCTGAGTTTAAATAACTCCTCCTCTTCCCTGTGCCTTCCCAGACCCGGGGGCAGCAGCTGCATCCCAAGGTTGCTGCCTCTGTGACGTCCTAGCGTCCCCTTCACTCTTCGGTCCTTCAGCACCAAGTTCGTGCTTCTTCCCACTGAGCTCTCTGTGCAGCGATGGGCAGTTTCTGTCTCCTGAGTGGACCCTGCCGGGGGGAGAGGTAACACGGAAAAGGTGTCTCTGCGTGCCGCAAGGCTGGCGTGTGTGGGAAGCGCGGGCAGTCAAGCCTCCAGTGGCTAAGGTGCTCATGGGTGTCGCAGATCTCCAGGGCTGAGGCAGAGCCAGTGTGTGGCGTCTCCCAGGCCTCAGTGATCCCAGCAGCCTTTTTTCCGAGGCGCCGTGAAGGAATGACATTCCACAGAACACCTTGGGGATCCAGGCTGTCAGGGCCACTCGGACTTCGGAGTCAAGAATGATGGGTTAGGCCAGCACCAAATATTCAGCTTTGAGTCCACTTGATGTTTTCTGCTCACGTGGAAAGGCCCCTACGCCTGTGAGCCGGGAGCTTCTCCACACTCGCTCTGGTCTCCACATGCCGGGAGGGACCGGCCCTGGCACCATGAAGACCCCCGGGGCTTGCTGCCTGGACCCTTGCTGGGGTCAGCAGCATCACAGAGGTGGTCATGGCCCTTGGTCACTCTGAGGCTCCATTTGACAGCTGTGCAAGCTGAGGACCCCCCCATGGGAGAGCTGCCCCGAGGAGAGATGAAGACAGAGGGGATGAAGTCCAGGCGCCCAGTTCCCAGGCCCAGGGCTCCTTCTGGGGCAAGGGGGTGAGGGCAAGGCCTGGCCTCCCTGCCCCTTCTCTGGAGGAGAGGGCACAGGCTGCGTTTTCCAGGAGAAAATGCTTTCAGCAAGAGGCAACAGCTTCTCTGTCAACCCTGGGTTTCAGACGATCTGGACGTGCCAATGCCTCTCACTGTGGCTGACTTCACTGAAGACAAAACCTCAGGCTGCAGAGCTGGTGTGTGTAAGCTCGGCCAGCCCTGGACACCTGCCCACAGAGCTGGGCCCCTTCCAGTGGGGGCGGGACATGGTCAAGCCTGTTTCAGAAAGTACACTGAAGAGGGAGCAGGAGCCAGGTCCTGCTACTGAGCCCCCCGAGAGCTACACCATCCTGGGTCCACCAGTCTCCATGCAGTTCAGTCTTCACGACTGTAAAATGGGCTGAGCGATTTCTCACCTGTGGGAAAGCAGAGAGCCGAGCCCAGAGACAGATGCCAACAGACTCAGGCGTTGGCTCCGCATGATCCTCATAATTCAACGGCTCTAGGGATGGGGGTGGCACATATTTTCAAAATATTTCAAAGAAATGATGATAAACATTACCCAGATGTCTCCCTCTGGCTCCTCCAAGAACACACATGACAATAAAAACCTCTGTGAGCAAACGTTATCTCCATCCAAAGATACTTTCTCCTAAATATCATTAACACGTTTCCAGACAGGAAAAATTTACTGTTGCTAGCTTTAGACAAGTATTACGCTAATCTCAAATCTAGAGCCAAAAACGTGCTCCAACGACGACATGGATGTTATTTTTTCCTGGGTTTCCTCCCACGTTCGATCAGCAGATGTAAACCAAAGTGCTTGTAGCTCCTAAGGGGTGCTGCAAAGTGCCAGAGCCTAATTAGAACCACAGGCTGGGGATGATGTGGATGGGGAGGAATTTTGCTCTTCTGGTTAAACTCTTTCTTTGGCTCCTCCTGCCTTGGTTCCTTCCTTCCTGCCCAGGTGGGCCCCGACTCCCTCCCAGCAGTGTCTTCTCCTGAGGCCCCTAAATGTCCCCCGACTCTGCTCACCCTGCTCTTTCATGATGCACCAGAGACGTCTCCTCTTCCCAATCATTCCTTACTTTAACTCACTTCATCAGTCCACAGCTGGAACAGCTGTGCGTGCCCGGCTCTGAGCTCTGGGGCTGCGCCCAGCATGGAATCAGCTCAGCTGGCAGCAGGTGAGTGGGAGCCAGGGACCCATAATTGGGGACTTGTGCCAAAGACCACGTTGGGACAGAGCAGGGGAGGCTGATTTTGCCCAAGGAGGCCAGAGAATCTCCACACAGAATGTGCAAGCTCTCCATGATGTTTAAGAGATAGTTTAACAATGAGTGGGCTCCTGAGGGTGGAGAGGAAGTCACGGTGTGGCAGGGAGAGGGAGCCACGTGCAAGGCATGGAGGTATGCATGGGCTTGTCCTGCTGTGGACCTGCAGGGCCCCCAGTGGGTAGGGGAGGGGCTTGCAAGAGGAGCTGGCATGGGGGAGGCCCTGCTGGGAGGGGCCCATTTGCTGGGCCTCCTCAGCAAATCCCTTCACCTCTCTGGGACTCAGCGTCTCCCTTTCTAAAACATAGATAGTGAGACAGCCTCACAGGCCAGCTGCAGTGAGCGAGTGACACAGTGGCCATGGGTCCCTCCTGGGAAGGGCCCCAGCTGCCCACTCACTGCCCTGTTCCAGAAACTAACCCAATGGCTGGCAAGTGGCAAACACACGATAAAGATTATTTCAGAAGGAAGAAAGGAGGAAGAAGGAAGAAAGGGAAGGAAGGTAGAAGGATGGCAGAAAGGAAGAAAGGGAGGGAGGGAGGGAAGAAATATGCCTGAGTTTTTGCAGAGACAATAGAGCTGCCTAGAAATCACCACTGTCCCTCCCCCTTGTCACTGCTGCACTTGACAAGAAAGGAAGGAAGGAAGGAAGGAAGGAAGGAAGGAAGGAAAGGAAGGAAAGAAGGAAAGGAAGGAAAGAAATCACCACTCGAGATTCCAAAACCCAGGCCATACTTCTGGGTGAACTATCCCAAAAACTGTTCATTTGGAAACAATTTTCTCCCTGGGGGAAAAAACTCCTCCGAGTTTCCCTGGTAACATCTGCCTCTATCCAGCATGGGAAGTGAGTTCACGAAGGACCCAGCGATTCTAGAGACATCTTCCAAGGCGGAGACGCCTGGGAGAGCAGCGTCATCTCTGCATTGGCCCCATCATTCCTTGGCTAACTCAAAGCTTGTGAGGTGCGTTTCCAGTGAACTGAACCTGGGGCTGTGTTGGTTTGTTTTTCCTGGGCTTGTTTCCATTTAAGACAGCTGAACTTCAGGGCTGAGAGGACTCTTGCATAGAGCAGGAGCTCTCGAAGAGAAATCAAGCAGTGCTTGAAGGAAATGGATTTACGCTCACATCTTCTGGGGCGAGCGGTGAGTGTGCGCACGCGCGTGCACCTGTGTGCGCAGAGGCTGGGTGGTAGAGGGCAGTCCCTGTCCTGGATTCAAACCCATGCCTTCCTGGTGCTGTGCGGCCTTAATTGAGTTCTCTAACCTCTCTGGGCCTCCATTTCCTCTTCGGTGAACTCGTAGGCCTACTCCTTCACCAGGGTGTTGAAAGAACTCAGTCACAGAGAAGCAGAAACATCTCTCAACAGCGCCTCTTCCTGGCAGTTCCCACCGGCTCAACCTCCTGGTGTGGAGTGGGCAAAGATGGCTTATCCTGGGCACCGCCACACCCCAAAGGTCCCCAGGACCCTCCATCCCTAGAACACACTAGTTGCACAGCCACTGGGGTGGAAGGCTGAGTGCCCCAGTTGGGGCCAGGGGCCAGGCTCCCAGCCCATGACCAGGGCCTCCCGCCCCACCTACCTCCTGTGACCAGGAGGGTGGGTCCTGGGCCAGGTTTGGTGGCCAGTGGGGACTCAGCTTGTTTGGGGGCAATGGGATGACTGGCTACCAAGCGGGGAAGGCCCCCATACTCTGCCATCAAAACCCCCTAAAGTGCCTCCTGGAACCCCGAGAGCCCAGAGGCCTTTTCAGCATCCATGTGCTTGTCAGACATGCTGGAGCGTTACGTCAGGTGTGGGGGGTGAGGGCCCGGAAGGCTCACCCGGCAATCCTTCCAGGGGGCAGGGGCTTGGGAACGACCTCCAGGGCTGATTCACCTTGTGGCTCCACCTGCTCGCCCTGACCTAGGTGAGAGGGAAGCCCCCAGCCCTGCCCACCAATCCCTGTACAGGTGGGTGAGTGGTGGCCAGGGGTACCAGCGCCTTGCCCGAGTATCCCCCACAGAGAGCTTGGGTCCCTCCCAGCAACGTGACCCCCAGAACAGAGCAGTCTCTTCTGGGGCAGGAGCCAGTGAGATTAGGGGCAGAGTGGCACGTCAGGCAGCCTGGGGCAGGCTTGTCCCCTGAGGTTGGTAGAGGGGCCTGACCTGGGTCTCTGGGCCACCCTGCCTCTGCCAGGCTGCTGAGCCCCACATCCCAGAGTCCACCACAGTCCCCCGCCTCTGGCTGGTATGGACCGTGTGGTGAGGGCCATTGTCCTGGCCGTGAGCTGTGTGACTTTGGGCACCTTACCCAGCTCTGGGCCTCCTTTCCCTTGTCTTCCAGATGGGGCGACATCATCACTACCTCGAGGACGCATTCAGAGATGAGAAAGGGCAAATCCACACGAGGTGTACAGAGCCCCTGGGAGCCCCTTCCAGGCCCCACATCAGGAGGTCACATTAACAGCTCCCCCCCACCACTGCCACTGTTCAGAAGGCAACACTCCTAGTGCCTGAGAAACACACCAAGGACGTGGCACCAAGGCTGGGCCCTTGGCAAATCCAGCTCCAGGCTCCACCTAGGTCCCCTCCCATCCCTCCCGCCCCTTCCGCCCCTTCCACCCACTTCTGAGAGTGGTAAGGCCTTCAACATTCCTGCCACGACAAGGGGGACACTACACAATCAGCTGGCTCAATGCCCCTGGAGTCCCAAGTGCAGTCAGAGAGAGCAGCCCACAGGCCACCTGGGGGACTGCAGGACCCGGGTGGTCCTGATTTGCAGGGACTCTCTGTGACCCACCACCTGTGGGCAGGTGGCCCTGCCTTGCGCAGGGGCCCAGGACTGAGCACCGAGTGCAGGGAGGGAAGAAAGTCCTGAGACAGGCCCAGGTGACGGGCAGGGCTCAGCCCCCAAAAGTCAAAGCCCAGAAAGGCTGAGATAACTGCTGAAGGTTGCCCAGGGCGTCCGACAACCAGGCCTGGGATGCCTGCCTAAGTCTCCAGGCTAGGGGATGGGAGGAGGGTCTCTGCCGCTTGGGGGACCCCTACCGCTGCATGACCCCTGAGGTGCCCCCCACCCCCCACTTGACCTTCATGGCAGCGCTTGGCTGGGCGCAGGGTCACCTCCCGGCGAGAAGGTTAAACAAGCAAAAGCAGCGGTGTGGGGGGAGGGGGCGGGAAGTTCCAGCGCCTCCCGGGCTTTGGGCCCCCCGCCGGGTCTGGTGGGGGAGGGAAGATAATCCGCCCCAGCCAAGAGCCTCCGGGAGGCTCCGGATCTGCAGCCGGCCCCGAGGGCCCGGGAAGAGGCCAGCGACAGAGAAACGCAACGCAGGGAAACGCAACGCCCAGCGGCCGGAGCGCAGGGCCTGAGCTGGCGGTAAGATGACGACACCCGGGCGGGGTGCGGGAGCAGAGGTGGCGGCCAGAGAGCCAGAGTCTGGGCCGGGACGGCGGGAACAAAGGCATGAAAATCGGAGCCCAGGTGTGCCCAGCTCTCCCTGTCCCGGCACCACTGAGGGGGCCTCGTTTAGGGAATTGCGAACCGCGGAGAGAAGCAGGCACTCTCAAGTGCTGAGAAACAGCCGCGGCCCGAGGGCAAAAGCAGGCGTAGAGGAGTTAGTGGGACTTGGAAATGCCCGCTGGAAATGCACTGGCCGCCACCCTGGCCCGGCGCCCTGACAAAGGGAGAGCACAGGCTCCGCGGGGAAGCCGCGTCCCCGGGTGGCACAGCCCATCTGCACCCAAGTCCAGATGCCAGCACGGCTGTGCGAGGCCGGGCTCCCCACAACCCGGGCCTCGGGCGTCTTCGCCATGCCGGGGGTCTGTCCGAGGCTGTTGTCGGTCAGAAGGGGACCATTTTAAGAACGGCGTTACTGCCTGCGGTCCAGAGGGAAACAGGAGAGAGAGGGGCCCTGCGGCCCAGCCCCGCGGCCTCCCCTGCCCTCAGCCCGCCGGGTCTCAGCTTCTCCGTCTGGGAAATGGAGACTCCCAGGCAGAGGCGCTGGGCGGGTGGGGAGGCGCGGGTCGGGAGGCCAGTGGGAGTCTAGACCGCTAGTGCGAGGCCCGCACTCTAGGAACGGCCCGAGGCGCCAGAGGAGCATTCATCCTTGGGACAACGGACGCGATTCTATCTCAGGAAGGCTCAAAAACCCAGGCGTCGGAGACCGAGTCTCCCAACCCCGCGACCGCTGGGGCTGGGCTGCGGGCCTGGGCGCTGCGCGGCGGGCGCGTCACTGGGGGGCACCTCGTCCTCTGGAGCCGGCCCGAGGGCGGGATGGTAGTGGGGCCCGCGGGGGCCGCGGGAACCTCGAGACCAGTCGCCTCCGCCCGCAAGAGCAGCAGCGGCGGCCCAGGCAAGGGGGCGTTGGTGGGAACCGAGAATCCGGAGCGGGGAGCCAGCCCAGAGAGCCCGCACGGACTCGCGTGGTTTTCCCGCCTGGCCTCTTTCTAACCGTTTCAGACTAGCTGCGCGCACTCCGGGGACTCTCCGCGCCTGTCGGGGCGCCTACTCTTCCTGCTTTGGACTGGACGGCGGGGCGGGCGGGGCGGGGTGGGGTCTAGGGGCCAACAGACCCTAATTCCTGTACTGGGCAGGCGGCCTCGGGACCTTTCCACCGCGGCACGTGCCTGAAGCACGCGCTCTCCTGCTGTCCGTGCCCAAGTCCCTGCGGGTGCGTCCCGCCTGCAAATTGCTGGGGCTCCACTCCCTAAAGCTCTGTCGAAAGGATTGGAAGGAGGCTTTTCGGGAGCAGAGACGCGGCCCTACGCGGGAGGAGGGCTCCGGAGGCTCGCGGCTGGGGTGTGGGGGGTCGGCTAGCGGTCGCTGTGTCTCGGGGCGGGGGTACTGGCCCTCGGTGTCCTCTCCTGGAGAGGTCAAACCCAGGCCTAGAGAAACCAATAAAAGAAACATAACCAGGAAAGGAAGCGCTTTATCCTGCTTAATATGCGCAGACCCTGCGGGCGGGGTGGGCTGGAGAGACCAGGGCGGGCGGAAGACCCGAAGGTCCCCTGCGGAGGAAGCCAACCGCCCTCCTAGCCGGCCCCTTGGACCTTCCTGTGGCGCCTACCCGGAGGCGGGGCGGGGCGGGGGACCAGCGGGGGTCCAGCTCAGACTTGCTTCGGACGCCTAGTGCCCCGCGGGCCGCTCGCTTCTCGCCGCCCTCCCTCCTCCACGAATGCGGCCGCGTCTGGGGAGGGCGTGTTTACGCAGTCAAGCCACTGAGGACGCGTCGGCCCCACTGCAAGAGCTGCGGGGAATGTTGTTCTCCTGATCGTTTGGCTCTGGATAGCGCCTTCCATAGGCGCCTGTGTTTGCCGGGTAATCGCGGGTCCCACGCACCCACCAAGCCTCAGTCTTCCTCCGTAAAATGGGCCTAAGAGGGCCGCCTGGGCAATAACCGGGATGGCCCACGATGCGCCTGGGCTCTCTGGGTTTCTCACAGAGGCGCCCGCAGCCGCAGGAGGACTCAAGACAACTCGCAGCTTCGCAGCCGCGGACTCCGTGGTTCGCTCACTCACCGGGTCGAGCGCTGCGGGAGCAGCTCTAATGGGAGCAACTCGGGCTCGAGTCGCGGGCGGCCCAGTAGGGCTAAGAGATCGCGCTGATGCCGGCTGCCCTGAGGAGGCAGGTCAGGCCGCACTCCAAGGGCGCTAGCTGGTGGTAGCAGTGTCCCCTCTCTCCTTCCCTCCACGTAGCGTCCCCCGAGGTTCCCGACATCTTTTCCCTACTGACGGAGAGCTAGGATCAGGCCAGCACCCCCCAACCCCATCTTTTCCCCTGGGGTTTTGGGCACAGGCACGTCAAGACCTGCCCACCAGGTCTTGTGGGGTTAAAATGTGTAGCCGAGGACTCGATTCACCCCTCAGTCAGGAAATAGCTACTGAGGGTCTTCTCTGTGCGGGCAGGTGCTCCTCCCAGGCAGGAAGTGAAGGAACTCTTGGGGTGGGTGCTAAGCACAGGAATGTATGCACACTGCTGCCTCTGAATCCAGGGAGAGCCCTGGGAAAGGGAAGCATTTAATTTGGGTCTGAGTGACAAGAGAGAACCATCCTCACTGGTGCTTGGGTGGGAGGGTCGATGTGACCACTTCTTCGGCCTGCTTCAAGGCAGCACCAAGATATGGAGTTTGGAGGACAGCAGTGGAGTAGGGCTTGCGGTTAGGCCCAGGAGCAGACCCGGCAATGGGGATGGAGCAGGACTCTGTGGGCAGCTGGTGTCAGGAGGCAAGCTGAGGCCTGGAAGGGGAATGCACTTACGGAAGGGCCTTCTGGCCAAGCCCACGCCCTCCTGAGGTTGCACATACTTCTACTCCCCACTGGCTGGAGGGATTTAGAGCTGCCAGCAAGGCAGATACTGTGCTGGGGCCTGGCCATGCCCTGCCTGTGGTTGACCACAACCTCCCTGAGGTCAGTGTGGGCAGGGAGGACAGCAGCCCTGAAAGGTAGGGACCATTATTGTACGCATTCTCCAGATGAGGAAACCGAGGCTCAGGTTCTCAGCAAAACAGCCTGCACACAGTGGCAGTGGGGGGGCACCTCGAGTGGGGTGAATATACCTCCCCATCCAAGGGACAGCTTAATAATGGGGAAACTGAGCCCAAATTGGGGCCAGGATTTGCCCAAAGAGTGGTTGAATTTGAGGCTGAGCAAGCTTGAGAACATGCTGCCCAGGCCCGGTCAGGCAGTCATAGGGAGGTGGGGGGAAGTGGAGGACCCATCTCTGCTGCAGGTGCAGCCTGGAGAACAGCCTGGAGGGACAATGGTGCTAAGGTTCGGTGGGGGAAGACCAGGTTCCCCACACTCCACTCTCCAGGGGAGTGCTACCTCGTGTGTGAAAATGCAGGCTTCACATGGGGGGGGGCACGTGGCAGAGCTTTGCAGGGGTGCCTGGGAGAGCATCTGTGGGATTTGCTCAGGGTCGCCCACTGCACGTGATTCCATGTAGAATTTGTGCCAAAGTCTGAGTCCAAGCAGGCCTCCCCAGTTAAATTGAGACAATCTAAGTCATGCAGAGTGCAGATAATCCTCCTGCCTCTGGACTCCCTGGCCCCATCTGGGCCTCTTCTGTGAGGCTGTTCCCTGCATTTCCTCCTCTGTAGAGTGGGGAAAGGCGAGGGGAGGTTGTGGTGCTGCCTCTCTGGCTGGCATGCAGGTAGGTAGTAGAATGAGCACTGAGGGAGCACCCAGGCAGGGCTGGACGCTTGGATGGGGTTTGACTCTTCTACTCCGACCCCTCCCATTTTGGTGAACAGTGGGCTTGGGGATGGCCGGTCCTCTCGGCCTCAGCCTCCATCCTTCCCCCATGGGATGGCCCTCAGTGGTTAAGTTTAAGGGGGATGAACAGCACATCTGGCCCTGGGAGCTTTCGGGATGGTTTTAGAGCCTGCCCCGCCCCAGGGGTAGATACAGCCTCTTCCAGCTCCAGTTCATGGCCCTGAGTGAGCGCCAGGACCTCTCAGGACCTCCTGGCAAAGCCTGGGTACAGTCTAGCTTCCAGATGACATGTCAGTGATGGTGATCCTGTGCATTTATTTGATTTTTCGTTTAATGTCTGCAAACTGTTCTGCCTTGTTCATCGCTAAAGCCCCACACATCAAACTGCCTGGCACAGACAGATTAAGAATGAATGAAGGAAAGAAGGAGTGAATGAGTGTGGAAGGAGCCCCACCACTTTACTAGAACCAATAGAGGATTTCAAGCAAAGCTGAGCTCCACAGGGCAGCCCAGGGTGGCAGCGCCCAGCAAGTGTCACCAGGAAGCTGGAGGCTCTGGGCCCTGGTGGGCAGGGGCTGCTGCCCAAGTCCCACTCCCGGCACCAGCTTTGTGCACAGACCCAGGTTAGAGTCCTGTCAGGGTCCTGTCCCCGGGGCTCTAGAAACCCCAGAGCACATGAGCAAATGTCCGTCCAGGAAGTGAGAGGTCTTTGAGATTCCAGAGAGGCAAGAGGCAAGGCCAAGGGGCAAAAGGGAAGGGGTAAGGAGAGGGAGAATTCGTAGGAATTTAACAAAATGCAGTTAGCTCCATGGCACAGAGCCGTGCGTGGTCCAGGGAACAGTTACCCGCTGGCGGGAGAGTGGGAGGCCAGGGCGCGGCCGGGCTTGAATTTCTGGTTTATTTTTCCCTCTTTCCCACTGTGTTTAGCCCTGCTCTGCGCAGAGGTCCCTTCTGCGGTTGCTAAATGAAGCCCCCACGAGAAAAGGGCCAGGGCTGGCACAGGCGCACTGTACTCATGGCCCTCAGGACCCCGCCCGGTCCCCTCTGCAGGTGCCCATCCCGCTGCGCTCGGGAGGCCGGATTTGCAGCTGCGAGGTCCCCCCAGCTCTGCCTCGACGGCACAGAAGTGGGGCAAATCATTCTTTTCTGGGCTGCTTTACCTCCGCAGTGTGACGGGGTGGCCATGCCTGGGGTCTACACAGAGAGGGGACGGGAGGACCCGCACCGGTAGATGGAGCTGACTGTCTCCCACCCTTCACTCAGGTGGGGCCATCTCTCAGTCTGCTTTCTGGGGAAGGTTTTTGGTTTCGATCATTTTGCATCAGCCTGGCCAAGAGAAGGCGGGGGAAGGAGTCAGGGTCACTGAGCAATCAGTCGCCACATTGGCGCCGCGTGCCTGGCGCTTTCATGAGGGTCGGGCGGCCCCATCTTCTCTTGCTCCCTCTTTGGGATGGGGAAGGGACGGCCTCTCTTGCTGGGAGACCGGTTGCCGCAGGGCAGCGTGGGTGAGGCTGCGGAGGAGCTGGGGAGGAGCGCCCAGCTGGTGTGCACACCGCGGGGAGGGAACAGGCGCTGGCCTACGTTTTGGCTCCTCCTCACAAGTGCCGTCCTTGTTTAGTTATTTTTCTGTTGAGAAAACTGAGGCCCATAGAGGCGATAGGCCTCCCGAACTTGGCCTGGCGTTTACCAACTCGGGGCCCTGAGGCCAGAGACCCGTGCAGCCGGGAGGAGTGGAGGTGGCTGTGGGTAGACTTAGGGCATCACTGTCTGTATCATCACAGCTGCACGTGCGCAGGGGCCGCTTTGAGACCTCCAAGTGCAGTGGTGCTGATGGGTAGGGCGAGCCGGCCTTAGGTGATTGGGAAGCAGAAAGAGGTCTCTCCCCAGACCCCGAAGAAGCCGTCTCCCAGTGGCGCCTCCCCTCTGAGTGGAGACAGGAGGAACTTTCCTCCAGGAATGATGCTGCGGTCTGGGGTCTGATCACATTCCCTGTCTTGGAATCACACTTTCAAGTTGAATTCAGTCAAGGCATCAGCTGCCCTGTATGAGCTTTCCAGGTATCAAAGGGCACCAGCGATCGCTCCCGGCCCCTCACAGACCCGTTTTCCCCTCCTGTGGAGGACTCTGCTGGACTAAAATCTCAGTGACCCCTGCGCTCCTCTTTGCTTATTCTGAGCATTCGTGGCCCCTGCCACCTCCACTGACATTCCATTAAGCGATGCCCCTCTGCATGTAACGGAGAAGAGTGGAGTTCAGGAAGCTGGTGCTCCATGGACCCGGCAAGTGGCTCCTAGCTAATTAGGTTCATCCTCTAACCTTTACATTGGTTTCTTGTTTTAAGAGAAAGATTAAATGCAAAAGTGGGCTAATTTCCACCTTAGATGTCCCCATGAGACAGCCAGGCTGGACACTAGCCCCGCTGGCACCTTGCGATAATTGCAGGCCAAGAATCAACAAAGGGAGGGTAAGTCCAGGCCCGATGCTGGATACTTGTGGCTGCTGGACTTGGATGCAGACCTTGATGGATTCTAAATGCTGCTTTAGCTCCTTGGGGTAAGGAACCCCCTCCTTCCCTGCTGTGCAGAACCACAGAGCATGAGCCAGAAGCAGACCTGGGGCCCTGCGCCCTCCAGCTCCCTGCGCTCCTGCACCAAGAGTGTGTGACAGGACTGTGAGGAGTGGACGCTGCCTGCATGTCTTCCCGCGTGAGCAAGGACAGTGCGGGGCTCCTTCTGGGCTGTTTCCCAGTCCAGAACAGGGCCTTGGCTGCTGACTGATTACATAAGTAGCTGTTGAGCAAGTGATTGGGTGAATAAATGAAGTGACTGCGTTTTTCCAGGCCTGAGTTCATGGTCCACGAAGTGAGGCTAACACAGGTCCCGCCCTGGTGAGAGTGACAGCAGATCAGCTGGGCAGGCTGCGTGAGCTGCAGGGGTGCACAGAGGGCAGGGCTGTCCGTCCCCCCCCATCCCCCGCTCCCTGAGCTCGTGCTGTCGGTTTAGGTTCCACATTCCAGGGAGACAGGCTGTGCGCGCAGAATTCCCCTGGAGAGTCTCTAATAAACATTTTGGGGAATCGAGAAGAGGCATTTTTAAACGTCACTTCAACCCTTCGCCATGGTAGGCCTAAAACCACATCAGAGGCTTTAAGATCCATGGGGGTGCAGGGAAGTTTTAGGAGGGAAAGTGCCGATTTCCACATCTCTGGAGGGTGGAACCAAGTTATTTTAAGTCAGTTCCAAAAACTTCCTGAAGGTGGCGCCCTTGGGACAGGACATTTCTCCAGGACCCCGGTGGGTTAAGCCTTCAGGATAAATTAGCCTTAAATGAATTCTTCTGCTATGTCAAAGAAGCGAGGGAATTCCAGGAAAGTCTGATTCATTGGTGGACAGTTGGCCTGGACAATTCAGGTCCAAGAAGCTGTTTTGTTTTAGCACGTCCTCCCCTTGTCCCAAGAATGTAACATTAGAGTGGTTTGGACACTAAATGTTTGTGGGCACATTTATTCCAGAGTTACTCTAAAGCTCACATCTCTCCCCGTCCCCATCTGTGCATGCACTGAGGGCACTGCAGGCGGGGAACCAGGCCCCACCTTGCAAATTTTGTCCGTTATTTGCCTTCATCACAACACAGGACAACTGATTGCCACTCCCGCCCCAACCCGGCCGAATTACCCCGTCTGGGTGCTGAGAATAGGCTGATGGTGCACAGTGAAACTTCATCAGTGGCTAAGGATCGTAGGCAGAGGACCCACTGAAGCCAGTTAGAGACCTGGCTGCGAGGAAGATTTGCTCCCCTGAAGGAGATCAGGCAGCGTGGGCAGCGCAGGTCTCTGGGCTTGGCGTGGCAGGGGCTGTCTGTATAAAGGGCTATACCTAGAGGCCAACCACATAGGGGCAGGCAGGACTGGGTGCAGGCAGTGAGGCTCCCCTCCCACCTGCTCCTTCTCAGGTGTGGAGCACTCAGAAAAGCTGCCCTGGCCCAGCCCTCTTTCGTGGCACAGGTTTTGGGTCTTCTGTAGGTGGGGTGATGAGTGTGTCAGATTTGATGGGTGCTTAGCGATCTGGCCATCTCCCTCACTAAGTGTCCCTCTCCCTGCCTGCCTGCTGCCAGCGCATAAGTCATCCCCAACGGGTGCTCTGGCCAGCTCCAGGTAGGTTCACCCCCAGGAGTGGGCATGCAGAGGAAGGGCAACAGAAGCCACGATGTGGTTGCCCCCGCCACCCACCAATACCTCACAGGGGCTCGGACCAGGCCCCTGGGCTGCAGGCAGACTAGACTGAAATTCAGGGTTTAGGAGACTTGGACCACCCCCTTCCCATCCCCTGAGCCCCCTCTGTTTGCTTGCATGAGAAATCCAACCGTGCTGCCTTATGTGGCTTCTGCAAGGCACTGAGGATGGGTCTTGTCAGAGGAAGAGGCTGCATCACTCAGCACACAGCTCTCCTCGAGGTGTTCTCTAGGGCTCTGTCATGGTGGTCCCACTTTCCTTTTTGCCCTCACAGTGGTCAGCCTGGTTCTAGTCTGCTTCAGCCTGAAGGGTGGACACCAGCCTGGAGCCAACCTCTCCCTCACCTCCAGCCAGCTCTCAAACGCTTCCTTAAGCAAGATGATCTCTTGTGCAACTGGAGTCTCTTACCAGCTTCTCAGCACCTATTTCTGCACATCATTACAAGTTCAAGTAAAGTGCGGAGTAGGATCAGAAAAGGATGCAATGAGCAACCTTGCGTGGCAGTGAGTTCCCCGTCAGAAGAGGTGTGTAAGCAGCAGCAAGATGACTCCTGTTAGGAAGTTTCTATACTGAGCCATTGTTTGGGACCCTCCTTTTGGACTAATCTCCCAGGCTGACTCCCAGGTGAGCTAACATTTCAGTTTTGTGGCTCGAAATCCCACTTTTTGCAGGGCTAGGGTAGCCTCTCCCAGGCCAAAAGAGTAAATGGTGGATGTGCCAAATAGTATGGAGGGACCCTGGGCCCACGCCACTTAAGGCTAAATACTATCTGTCTTCGTCCTTTTGGGCTTCTATAACAAAGTAGACTGGGTAATTTGTAAATCACAGAAATTTATTTCTTATGGATCTGGAGGCTGGGAAGTACAAGAACTCGTGTCGGCAGATTTGGTGTCTGGAAAGGGTTTGCTTTCTGCTTCTAACACGGTGCCTTCCTGCTGCGTCCTCACGTGGCAGAAGAGCAGAAAGGGATGAACGCGCCCCTCCCCCAGCCCTCAGTAAAGGTGCTGATCACCTCCTAAAGGCCCTGCCTCTTAATACTCTTGCACGGGGATTACGTTTCAACACGAATTCTGCAGGGACACAAACATTCAAACCACAGTAATGTTTCCCAAAGATATCAGGTGCTAATACCTGGAACCTGTAAATGCTACCTTTTACAGGAAAGGGTCTTTGTAATGTGATTAATTAAGAATTTCAAGGTTAGCCTGGACTATCCGGATGGGCCCTAGGTGCAATCGCGTGTACCCATGTAAGTGGGAGACGGAGGGAGATTTGCCACAGACACAGACGAGGCCACGTGAAGAAGAGGCAGAGACTGGAGTGACATGGCCACAAGCCAAGGACACCTGCAGCCACCAGCCGCTGGAAGAGGCAGGCAGGAGCCTCCCCCAGAGCCTCTGGGGAGCCTGGCCCTGCCAACTCTTGCTTTCAACCCAGTAGTACTGATTTAGGACCTCCGGCCTCCACAGTTGTGAGAGAATAAATTTCTGTTGTTTTAAGCCACCAAGTCTGTGGAACTTTATTATCACAGGTGGACTAAAGCCAGGTGTCCCTGGATTAGTCCTGGTGTTTCGCAGACACCCCCAGAGCCCAGCAGCAGGACTGTCCGTCTGGGGGGCTTCCCACAGGACTGTTGGTGGGGAGGGCCCCTCCCTCCTGCCTACAGAAGCAGAGCTGGGTGGGACAGGGAGAGAAAGTTTAGTTCTTGCCTGTCTCCTTTAAAACCTTTCTTACACTTCAGTTTTCAAACTCATCCCGCAAATGCCAGAGCAGATGTTCTCTGCAGGGCCCCTGATGAGAAGTGGCACAGCAGGAAGGCACTGCAGGACACAGATGATTCCATTTCTAGAGTTTTCCCAGGCCAAGCCTCCATACTGGGGTAGCCCTGGGGAAGCAAATGTTCCTCTGTAGGTGACAATAGATGGAGCTGATGCAGTTTGGGAAGGTTTGGGACAACCGCTATAAGCAGCGAGGAGGTAACGGTCTTCATGGGCCGGCAGCACAGGATGGCTGCTGCCACGGCACATTCGAATGCCAGCACCCAATCTATGCTGGCCCTGGGCTGGGGGCACAGACGTCATTCTTGTCCTCTGATGACCAGCTCGTCAGCCAGCAGGGGTGCAGCAGATGGCTCAGAGATGCACAGGAGGGGAGGAGGAGGGGAAGGGGCTCCATTCCCATCCCCGGCGTCCACCCACCCGCACTGGGGCTCTGCAGGGTGGGTGTGGGGGAGACACGAATGCATCACTGCTCACCAGCATGCCCTGACTTAGAGTAAAGACCATTTTACACCTGGAGGGTGAACACTACTTATGCTACTAATCTGGCAAAACAATTAAAAGGAGATATTGTCTATGGGGAGGAGTGGGGGAGAGGCATCCTCAGACGATGCTGGGGGAGGGCCAAGTGCAGCAGGCTTTGGAAAAGCAACCTGGAAAGTTGTAAGAGCATCAGCAGCTGTGTGTGCGTGCGCACATACACACATACACACACACACACACACACACACACACACACACACACACGCACCATCAGGCCCACGGCCATACACTCCGGAATTGCTCCCACAGGAACAGAAGTACTGGCTCCTAAGGAAACAGTGGCAAGTTTCCTTTTAGGGGGATGCAATGGCAGCATTATTTGGTGTTACCGAACTCTGGAGACTGAAGAAATGCCATGAATAGGGAGATGCTGGAAACACGTGTCACCCCCACCCCCCCATGGAAATGATGCAGCCAGTCAGCAGGGGAGTGGGCTGGACCAGGAGACCGAGAGGGATCCCCCTGGGCCCACGGAGGAGAAAAGGCAGAATAATGCAGGTAACGTGATAGGATTTGCGTAGAACAATGACCCCTGAAACCTGTCTACTGCTCACGCGGCTGTGCATGTCTGGGGCTCGGAAGGTCTGGTATGATTAAGTGAGCACGGGAATAGCGATGTGCAAAGACACACATGAGGTTGGCAATGCGGGTTTTTGAGGGGGCGGGATGGAAGTGGGTGGAGTACCCATGAGGGTCTACGACAAGAGTGCATGGGACCCCATGGGAGAAGACTTGTGCATGGGCGTGGGCAGGATGTCTTTGTGGGCATGAAAGGACACAGGGACGTGGGGTGTGTGTGCCCGTGGGGGTGTGGGCCATGTGGGTGTGTACAGACGTGTGTAGGGGTGGATAAGTGTGGGGGTATATGGAGAGAGGTGTGCATATGTGTGTATGTGTGGTGTGGACGCGTGTAGGTTCATGTGTGCCTGTGGGGTTGTGTGGGTGCAGGCGTGGGTGGCGTGTTCGTGTGAGGGTGTGGGGTGTGGTGGGATGGGCTATGTGCGTCAGGGAGCGTGTGGGACATGCATGTGTAGGTCTGGCTCTTCCTAAGGTGAATGACCACAGCCCACAGAGAGGTCTCAGGACGGGGTTCCCAGATGACCTGCATTATCTCCACATCATGCTGGAGGTGTCAAATTCTTTGTGCTGATCATGTATTCTTTACATAAGGTGAAAAGCCATTTTCTTTGGGGTGGGGGCAGAGATGCTGAGGGCCCGCAGAGGCAGCCTGGGCACCACGAGGCCCAGGCTAGGTTCGGACATGTCGGGGCTCAGGCGCTGCGCCTGGGACGTGCCCCACCTGAGCTAGTGGGTGCCCTCTGAGGGTGCACAGAGTCAGGTGTTGCCACAAACTGTCTTTTTGCTGGTATGGGTGCCAGTTCGTTCTACCAGATGAGGACATCAAGGCTCAGAGTGGCCAAGTGCCTGCTCAGAGTTGCACAGCAGAGGATGCCAAGCTAGATTCCACCCAGGTGGGCCTGACCGCAGAGCCCACCCTCCCTGCCTCCTCCAGCAGGTCAGGGGGCAGCCCCAGGATGCCAGGGACTCTCCTCAGTCCACTGATGGTCAGGTGGGGGCCTTGTGTCCTTAGGGGGCTACTCACCTGCTGGCCCCTGGACACAGCTGCCCCACCCCGCCCTGGTTTACCTGCAGAGCTGAGCCTGGGAGGATGACCTGGGCCTGGGGCTCCCACACCACTTCCACGCCCTCCCCTCTCCCCCCACAGCGGGCAGCCTCAGCCCACCCCAGCCTCTGTCAGCTGCTCTTAAGAGCCAGATGCACTGACCATTTCCCATGTGTTGCTTTGGTGACTTTAAAATTTCTCCATTCCAGTTTTTAAAAATTAGGTAATGCTTGCACCTGGGACAAAGACTTGAACAGTGCAGATGGTGAAAGGTCCTCCCACCTGTTTTAGCAGCCAGTTCTGCTCCCGGAGGCTCTCGTGTCTATGTCCACAGACAACCATGCTGCACTGGTGTCCACACACCGAGCCTTAGAGCCACAGGAGTTCATGCTGAGTCCTGGAGGCCAAGATCAAGGTGTCCGCAGGGCCAGGCTCTCTCTGAAGACGCTAGGGAAGGGTGCGTCCCAGGCCTCGTTCTAGCTCTGGTGTTTCCTGGCCTGTGGCAGCATAACCCCAAGCTCCCCATTTCATTGTCCCCTGTCTGTGTTCAAATCCTTGTGATAAGACAGCAGTTGCGCTGGGGGGTGGGGGGCAGGATGACCTCATCTTAACCAATTAAGGTCACATTCTGCGGTCCTGGGGGTTAGGACTTCCGTCTGTGAGTCTTGGAGGGACACAGTTCAGCCCCTAAAAGACACACACAGACAACGTACGTGACTATGGTGAGGTCGGGCCTCCTGCTCCTGTGCACACCTGTGTATCTGCCCTGTACTCACGCCACCCCTCCTTGCTCGTTACCTCTCCAAGTCCTTGGGCCAGCCCCATATCTAGCCCGCCCCATTCCCTCTCCCAGCTGTACAAGGTAGCTGTGAAGATAATCCCTGCATGTACATCCTGTCACTCCCAAGGGGCCATGTGGTGCTGGGGAGGACCGCTGGGAAGTGGCTGCTAAACCCATTGAAGCTTCTGACTTAGCTGCCTCTGATGGGGTAGGGGGAGGAGTGGGACTTGTTCCCTGCCCAGCCTCCCCCATCCCCCACCAGCCCCTGCCCACAGAAAGGACAGCCAAGCCTGAATTCTCCTCCAGATGTCACCAGGGGCACCAAGCCAAACTTTCCTCCCAGCAGCCTGAGCAGGAGCCCCCCAAGTCCTGTTAGGCCACAGGCATCCATTCCAAGACCAAGAGGGCCGAGCCGTCCAGACTGGTGGGGGCCCTGCACCAGCCAGCTGTGGTTTCCAGAAACTTCCCTCCGGCTCCTCAGGAAAAGGCTCCCTGCACCGTGGTGGCCCCAGCCCTTTATTCGGCCTGGTTCCTCCAACCCCAAGTCACTTCCAATCAAGGTCATGGCAGCCGAGCCCGTCTGCAGGTCCCCCGTGATCTGGATAACTCTGAGCACAAATCTGTGCTCCATTGTGGAAACCAAAACCTGCTCCCACCTTGAGGTGCTCTCATATTAAAACCAGATTCCCACTGCCCAGGCCTTGAAGTGACCACGCCTTGCATATCTTCACTGAGCGGGGACTGAGAATACAGGCCCCTAACATCGCAGGAGGAAGCCGAGTGCTGATTTTGCCATCGCACATCTAAAAACTGTCATTCGAGCATCCCCCATGGAGCACTCTCCTGGGCACAGAGGCCTGTCTCCCCAGCATGAGCTGTGTGTGCTTTCTGTCACCAGCCTTCACGGCCACCAGCGCAGAAGCCTGGTTATGTCCGTTTCCAGGGGAGGAAGCGGCTTCCAGACAGGGAACGGGGCTGCATCTCGCTGCTGGTTGGCAGCGCTGGGACCCAGACTCACGCATTCTGCCCACGGGGATGTCCTGTTTTCAGGAAAACCTACTGGAAGCCACCCAGCTAGCACAGGTTTTTAGCGGTATCGGCTGAGAGAAGAGCCATTCTCAGAGTTAAATCTACCTGCCACAGGCTTTGAAATTGGAAAAAAACAAAAACAAACCCAAGGGAGAAGGCTGGCCCGAGGGAGGGGTGGGTGGGCAGAGCGAGGAAGCCGGGATCGGCTCTCCCAGGATCTAGAGGGGGCATGTGGTGTTCTCTGGTCAACTCTTTTAACTTTTGCAAATGTTTGGAAGTTTTCTAAATCAAACGCTGGGAGGGAAACCCTACGTTGAACCGAAGAGGCAAGGTCTGAGGTTTTCTGGGCTCCTGCTCCGGGCATCAGCCTGAAGCGGGACAGAAACCTACACAGCAAGCATGGAGTGGGGGCCAGCAGAGGTTGGGTGACCAGCTCTGGCGCCCCTCAAAGCACAGGCAGGTGCTGCGGAGGCCCTCAGGCTGGGGGTGGAGCAGCCCCTCGCACAGCGCCCCGCTGCCAGGGACAATGTTGGAACTGTCCCCTTGCCACCTGCAAGCCCTGGGCAGGGTGCTCCCACGGGGGAAGTGGCTTCTCAGCTCACCAGGGCGGCAGAGGGCTTGGGCCACATGAAAACACAGCCTCCGTTTGTCCCAGGGGCCTTGGAGAGCTGGCGCAGGGACACTGCAGCTCCCAGCACCAGGTTCGCTTCTCCTTCCCGCTTTTTGGATGGAACCATCTCACTGCCCAGCGCCACACGGCCAGGAGTGCCAAGGACACATTCTCCCCTTGCTCTCCCTTCCCTCCTCCTCCTGCCTGCCTCTTCCTCCCAAGGCCCTCTTTCCCTGATCTTCCTCCTACCTCCTTTTCTCTCTGTCCCCCCTCCTGTGCAGTTCTCCTCCCACCCCATTTCCCCTTCCCCCACTCCCTTCTCTTCTGTGCTCTCCCCTCCTCCCCCCTTCCCTCTCCTCTCACCTCCTCCTCCTTCTCTCCGGTCTAATCCTCCCCTCTGTTATTGCTTTCTTCTCTCCCTCCCCTACTCTGTGCCCCTCCTCCCTCCCCTCCTCCCTCTCCCTTTTCCCTCTCCCTCCTCCACCCTTCCTCTTGTCCTCTTGTCCCCTTCTCCCCCCAGCCTTTGGGCCCTGCTAGGTAGGAGTGGGACTCTGGGAAGAATCCACTTAACAAATTATGAAAATTATTGTCCTCTTTCCAGTTGTAGAGAGAGACTTTCACAAGGAAGGAAGTGGCTAGACTCCTAAAAGGCAGGCAAAATAATTTTCAAACGTTTGGTCCTTTTCAAAGCAAACACTTACAATATATGCTAAAGACTTGTCTACACCATTATGTCCCCTCAACCCCACACCGGACATGTGAGGGGGGTGTTACTGCTGTTCCCACCTTATGGCTGAGGACACAGAGGTCCCTCAAGGGCAGTGACTTGCTCACAACCACAGTGGGCAGGTGGTGGAGCTGAAATGAGCCCTGGTGCTATTTCACATCCCACAGCTGCAAGGACATGTCATGCTGGTTGTGACTGGCGAACAGACTATTTGGCAAGTCAACAAGAATGTCCTGAGACTGCACCCCTCCCCAGGCCTGAGCCAGGAGGGGCTAAGAGGATAAAAGAAGGCACTGCCAGGAGCCCTCCACACCCTCCCTCGCCACCAACTGCCGTCCAGGTCTGCCCCTGCTGAAGGGCTGCCTCGGTTGGACTCCATTGCTCATCACTCCACCAGAACAGGAAGCTCCTTTTGGATGACTTCATCACCTACTGCCTTGCTCCTAGAGCCCAACTTTAATCCGTCACTCTCTCAGCTCAACAACCATCAGTGGCTCCCCACTGCTTTGCAAATTAAGAGTCCTATTCTTTAGCTTGGCATGCATGGTCCTTCCCAGCCAGACTCCAGCCCACCAAGTTCTCTCCTTCCCAGGCTGTCTCACACACACCCACCCGACCTGCAGGTTTCCTACAGGCTCAGCCCTGCCTTGGTCTCAGCAAGCAGAGAGCTGTCACATCCAACAGCCAGGTTTCCCTTTGTACACATCACAGCATCACACGTACGGTCAGATGAAACCAAGTGCCTGTAAGATGTGAGGAAATAGAAATGGCGATGGCTGTTGCAGACAGTGATTCTGAAGTGCTTAGCAGAGGTGAGACCCCTCAGCCCAGATTTCCACTCTTGGGCTTTCACCCCCAGAAAAACTCCCAAGCCCATAAAGAAAGATGATGGGTCTGTTCATTCCAGTATTATTTGTAAAAGCAGAGAGTTGGAAACAACCGGAAAACCTCTCAGTAGGGCGTACACTATCCTTGTGGCATGTGTATTTTCCTGAGTGACTGCAACAGTGCTTTTCATTGCACACTCTGCTGGTGTGACTTCAACATTCTTCCTACTGAGAGGTGGGGTCCATGTCCCTCCCCTTGAACTTGGGTGGGATCTGCGACTGCTCCAATCAATAGAGTATGGCTAGTGATGCTGTGTGATCCCCAGCCTGGGCTCTGCTTGGTGCTCCTCCTCCCTTGTCCCCCCTTCCCTCCCTGTCTCTCCCTCCTTCTCTCTCTCTCCCCTCCCACCCCCTCCACTTGTCTTGGGAACTTGCGCTGTGAGGAGGCCCAGGTCACATGGAGAGGCCTCATGAAGGGGTCTCTTGCAGACTGCCAGCACCAGCTCCCAGATAAATGAGCGAATGTCCCCTTAGATGAGTCCTGCCCCAAGTCAAGTCTTCCAGCTGAGACCCAGACTTCAGGAATTGGAGACATGCCAGCCCAGATCCACAGAATCTGTGAGCGTTCCAGTAAATGGCTGTTTCACAGCACTGAGTTTTGGGGAAATAGATGATGCAGCCGTAGAAATGGAACAGTGGCATGGGTGAGTGTTGTGTTACTACATAGTGGTTAAAAAAGAGATAAGCATTGCTTCGTTTATCAGCATGGCTAGATTTCAAACCTATACTTTTAAAAGCGATAAGTGGAGGTGTTGTAAAATGTCATACTGTCTTTGTAAATTAATACCCAAGAGCAGGTACCTGGAGTGGCATGGGGTGAGGTAAACATAAATGCGCCTCATCAAATGGATGAGGGATGAAGGAAGCAAAAATAAGATAAAATTTAAATTTAAAAGTAAACATTCTCTAAAATCATTCCAAAAGAAAAAAGTTGATTGAAACAAAACAAAACAGGTGATGGCCGGCTGAGGCTTGCCCCCTCCCCATCTATGCTCTTCTGATCATTCCCACTGACTCACATACCCTGACCTGTGGGGTGTCTGTGGCTACTAGCCCCCGAACTAGGCACCGGGGACCCAGGGGTGGGGAAGGCACAGTCCCTGCCCAAGGCAGCTCACCACCCAGTTGAGGAGAGCACCAGGCTTCCTGCAGGGCATTTGTTGGAAATTTTAAGGCGGTTCCAGGCACCGGATGGGGGAGGGGTGGTGGCGTTGCCAGCAGAGGTGGCCCAGGTGATGGAGGAGGCATAAGGAAGGGCAAAAGTGGACAGAGAGGTGACAGACTGCTACTGAGAGAGAGATGGCTGTCTGTCTGTACAGATGTGGCTTGGGGCTGTTTGGAGGTGCACTTGCAGGGATGGAGACATGGGAAGATGACAACCTGCTGACTTTGAGAGGCTTTACTTTCCTTGGGGGCGAGGAGCCCTCCAGCACCAGAATTCTGACTAGTGCCCAGGGATGACCCGAAACCTCAGGCCCTGGGAGCCCGGGAACCCCAGCCGAAGGCAGCGACTTCATGGGAATCAGTCTCCCAGAGCGCATCCTGACCGCCCCCAGCCTATCCAAGGACCGAGACTGGGTCGCTAACGACACAGCGGGCTGCTTCCATCGGCGGCCACATCTAAATAAGCAAAGCCCCGAAAGCAGCAATTATGCACTCCCGACTCTGTCGACAATCCTGTCTGGCCTCTCCACTCACCTGGACGCAGAGTTTCACTCCCAGCCCGGATACCAGCACGGAGTACAGAGGCAATGGCCTGGGCGAGCATCAGTCCGGCCAGGCCGCGCGTGCCTCACCAATCCTGCGTCTCGGCCACAAGGATCTTCCCACTCACCAACGCCCGCGCTAAGCGCCCGGGGCTTCGCCGCTGCAGTCGGAAACGTAGCGGGGACCCAGCGTCCGCGGTTTGGAGTCCGGGCGCGCCTGCCGCTGCCTGGTGCTCGGGCTGGGGACGCGCCCTCCGCAACGCCCAGAAGGCGGGTGCCAGGGAGGAGCGCACTCCCCTTCCGTCCCATCCCCGGCCTGGCCGGCTGCCCGTCCCAGCGCCGCTCTCACGCGCGCCCCCCAGAGGCAGTGGGAAGACGCCAGCGAGCGCCGCCCCGCGCCGCCGCTCTCCTGGACGTGCTTCCGCTCCCAACAGCCTGGCACTCGCAGCCGCGGTTTTCAGTATCAGAGACTCGAGGCTCCTCATCTAGGGACACACAACCCCAGAGCGGAGGGAATTAGAATCCAGGCCCGGAGGAAGCCCCGCCAGGCCTGAGGGAGAGAAATGGAAGCGACAGCACCAACCTTTCAGGCTTCTTGGTTGGACGGGAAGGAAACGTGCTGAGGCGCTGCTCCCTGGTGGGCCCCCCAGGGCGACCCGCATACATTGGATAGTTAGCCGAGAGGCATTCCTCCCCACAGCCATCATCTTTTTATCTGGGCCCCTCTTTGGCCTCAGTTTCCCTATCAAACTCGCCCTCGGTGAGACAGTGTCTGCTCAGAGCTAGAGCTTCTCCAAACGAATTGAGCACTCATTTCCTTGGTCCAGCCCCTCTGACTGGGGTCCCCCTAGTCCTTAGTCTCTCTGACCCTGAAGCAGGACTTGGGAGATCTCAGCTCTTCTGTAAGACCCCAACTCCCTCACTTTGGTTTTGTCCCCGTTTACAAAGTGGGGTACGAGGCGCCAACTACGTGGCTGCCTCCAGGCCAAACAACAGGGTGAGTCCCTGCCTTGGATTGCTTTTGCCCCTCCTGGGGAAGGATGTGGAAATCAAAGGACAGGGGTTAAACATCTGGTCCTGGAGTCTGCAGAAAAGTCCTTCTCCCGCCCGAGGACGCAGGGCACGCAGCCACTGGGCACGAGAGGTCCTTCCGGGCAGCCGCCAGAAGGTGCACCCAGAGACGCACCATTTTGTCTCCACGGCCACAGGCTGGTGGGGCCCATCCTGGCCTCACCGCCCCACTGCTCCGCTGCTCCACCGGACTCTAGAGCATAGGTGCGAGGCAAGCCTGGAGCCGCAATTCCAGGCCTACTGGAGCCACCTACCATCTGGGGGAATCTCCTCTCCTTCTCCCGTCAGTTTTCCCCGCTGGAAAACAGGGGTGATGCTCCCCCACCGTAGTTTGGAAGGTTAAAGCGAGGAGGAAGCCCCAGGTGCAGTCTATCTCTGGAAACGCGGGCAGCACTCAGTTGGACAGGGGCCCTGGGCAGGCACTGGCAGGATCGCTGTATCTCCGAAATAACCCGCGTCTAGTGAAGCCGGCTCCACCAGCGCGTCACCTGTTCCAGGCGGTAGCGGATCCGAAGGTGAGCCCTGAGCGACCACAGCTCCGAGGGCCGCAGTGGGGCCTGGGATGCCCTCTGTCCCCATGCTCCCTGCTGCACAAGCGGGAGGGAATTCCTCCACCCTCTTACGGAGAAGAAACAGAGGCGCAAAGATGGATGGGGCCTGCCCCCAAGACATCTGGGACGGGGCAGTGTCTGGGCCTCCCAGGGAACTGAGAGGGTGGTGGAGATGCCAGAGTGGACGGGGAACCACTTTCAGCGTGACATTGGGCGGGCTTCAGCTGGCCCCCGTGGGGTTGCATTTCCTTACACACTGGGACTGAGCCCGGGAACCTTAGAATTCTATCGAACATTGGCATTGAAAGTGCCAAGTTGGCATTGAAAGCATATTTCATTAAGCGTAAATATTAAAATATGCCGCATTCTTGCAGTCCCGCTTTGGCAGTGTTCCCATTTTTAAATTGTATGGGGGGATCTTTCAAAAAAAAGGTTGTGGCCCAGCCTCTTGCAGTTTCCTGAAAGTCTCGGGGTCTCTACGCCGCCCTACACACACGCACATAGATACACACGCACACACACGTGCACACACGCACATACCGCGCGCGCACACAAGCACACGGTTACTCACGCTCGGTCCAACACTCTCCCCGCGGCGGGGAAATTACGATTCCTGCCGGACGGTGATTGGCCAGCCTGTTCCTCATCGGGGCCCCACAGCCAATGGGTGCCCGTCCAGCCGAGGCCCCGCCTCCCCCGGCGCGGGTGGCGCGGGCCCGGGGAACAGATCACGCGGAGCAGGATCGGGCGCGACCCCCGCCTGCGCCCTGGGCCGCCCGCCCTCGACCGCGCCGCCGCCTGCGCGCTTAAGTCCGGGCAGTGTCTCCCGGCAGCGGCCGCGTTTGGGGCCAGTCGCGGCGTCCTTGGTGCTCAGCGGGCCGCCAGCCCACCCCAACCCGCGCCACCCCGCCCCTGCTGGCCCCTCCCACTCCCCGCCCCCAGTGAGGGCGGCCGGGGCGGCGACCAGAACGGCGACGTGAGAGGAGAGCGAGGCGGCTGCCGGGCCGGCTGTCGGCGCGCACACGCTCCCGGCCCAGCCCAGCCCGGCGTGGAGGCCCCGGCCCGCCCCGCGGGGCCCGACGCCAGCGCTCGGGGCAGCGGTTCCAGGGCCGGCCCGCGCGTTCGCCAGGGAGCCGCACGCTCCCATCCCTAGCGGGTACCGGGACCGGGAGCCCGGGACCCAGAGAAGCCCGGCAGAGCCCGACGGGCCCGCGGCCGCGATGCCGGACGAGCTGACGGAGCCCGGGCGCGCCACGCCGGCCCGCGCCTCCTCCTTTCTCATCGAGAACCTGCTGGCGGCCGAGGCCAAGGGCGCAGGGCGCGCGGCCCAGAGCGACGGCGGCCGCGAGGACGAGGAGGAGGACGACGATGACCCAGAGGACGAGGATGCTGAGCAGGCGCGGCGGCGACGGCTGCAGCGGCGGAGACAGTTGCGCGCGGGCACCGGACCCGGCGGGGAGGAGCGGGCCCGGACGCTGCTCGGGCCGGGCGCGCTGTGCCTTGGTCCCCGGCCGCCCCCCGGTCCCGGGCCGCCCTACGCTCTGGGCTGCGGAGGCGCGACACGCTGGTATCCACGGGCTCACGGCGGCTACGGAGGCGGCCTCAGTCCTGACAGTGAGTGAGGGACCGGGAGGGGTGGGCCGGCGGCTGGGCCCGACTTCCTCCCCGCACATTCGCTTGGTGACTTCAAGCTCGTCGCCGCCCATTCTGGGCCATCCTCTCCCTTGGGGAGTAGAGTCTGGGGTGTGTAGGGCCTCCACAGAGCCCTGATTGGGCGGGTTCAGAGGCCGGCGCTCCGGGACAGGGGCTCCACGAGGGAGAAGGTCTCACAAGCGCCGGCCTCTGCTGTCCTAGGGAGGCGGGAAGCCCGCGGAGAGGGGCCTGGGAACGGGATAACAGACAGCTGAAGAAAAGAGAAACGAAAGGAGAGTGAAATAGGACAGAGAAAGACATAGGAGACCTGGAGAGAAGGCTGGAGAAAAGGAGATGGAAGGATGGAGGGAGAAAGAGCAGTGTGGGGAGGGGTGAAAGAATGGGAGGTACAGGAGAGAGAAACCCGGAGTGACAGAGAGAAAGGAGGAAAAGAGGGGACGGAGGACACATGAGCCAGACTCGGAAAATAAAGGGGGGCATTGAGCTGAGTGTGCTGCTGTTGTGGGGGTGGCCTGGTGGGGGACGGAAGCCTTCTTCCATGGCAGCTGTGCCCCCAGCCCCATTCCCTCTGTGCCGCCACAGACAGCCAGCCTGGGGCAGGGGCCTGGGCCTCCCCCTTGGTTGGCCCAGGCAAGGGCTATGCCAGGCAGGAAGGGAGCCTCTTCTAAAGGCCTGTCCAGCCCCCTGCCTTCTTTCTCTGCCCCTCCTCCTTCCCTCCTTTGTTCCTTGCTGAGGCCTGGAGGACTGGGGGTGGGGGCTTCTCACCCCTCTAGTCTGGGCATCTGCCTCCTGAGGGCTGCCTCCCTCCCCAGGTTCAATGCCCACCTTTCAGACCTTTCCCTTTGAAGGGAAAGCCCTTCCTAGGAACACTAGGAAAACCACTTCAGCCCCCCACCCCTGGCTTTGCCAGCCTCCCTACCCCAACCCTCACCTCTCAAGCCTGTAGACTGTGAGGCCACCTAAGGTCTGTCTTCCTCATCCAGGATCTGTGTGCATGTCAGTGTGTGCTGGGGGAGTCAACCATCCATAACCCCCTCCCGTGTGGGAGTGAGCCCCTCCAAAAGGACCCACATGTCAGAGCCAACACCCAGAAAGTCCAGGCCCTCCAGCCCCTTCTAGTAAACTTGAGCAGGGCTTCTGTGGTTTCCCTGACATCAAGTGATTTAATTTGGTGCCCTTCTGGGAGTGATTCTGAAAAGGGTTTGAAGGGTGAAATCTGCTCTCCCCTTGTCCCTGGGCTCCATCCCCTCCTGCAGCCCAGTCAGCAGCCCCTGCGGAGGCAACGCCTTCTTATTTCACGCCATGCGGGTTAGCGTTGCCAGCTTAGCTCCTGTGGCAATGTATGGGCCTCTAGGAGTTGGCGGGGGTGGGTTGGGATATTGTGGGGGGAGGCAGGGACTCCCCAAATCTGGTATCATGCAAAACAGCCTGCTACCTGACTCCTCTGTGGGCACTATGAGGACACATGCCATGGGGGTAGGCAGGGGCATGGGCAGGATCTTCATGCTCCATGGACACCAGGCCCAGAGCCGAGCCGGAGACACACAAGCCCCACCAGTGTTTGCACACCTTGCATGGGTGTGCAAATGCTGCAAATACTCACACCGCTGGCACATCCCCACCAGAGTCTGCAGCTTTCCAAGGGCCAGGCCAAACTCCTCCATGATCTCCGACCTTTAGTCAGCCAAGGCCTGTCCTTTGCACAAGAGGATCCAGGTCAAGGCAGAAAGGCACACTAGTCCAGTTGGCCTCGTGAGCCCTGCAGTCTGAGATGGCTGTCCTCTTCTCTCTGGACAAGCACTCCAGGGGCCTGGCAGGCTTCTTTAACCCTGGGGTCATCCCTTGCCAGCCCTGTGGGCCTCTTATTACCTGTGGAAGATGAGGCGGAGCTCGGTACTTGGAACACAAACTCAGAAACCCCCTGTGACCTTCTGTACCCCCAAACCTAGAAGCTGAACCGCCAGTCTAGAAGATATTTGGGGCAGGTTCCTGCGCGTTCCTTGGAGCAACATTCACCCATGTTCTCTTTAAGCATGCCTGTGGCTGGAGTGGACATGCCTTCATGGGCATCTGGGTCAGGGATACAGGAGCGTGGAGTGCAGGTGCACCAGTGCCACCTGACTGGCATCTTTTGGGGATCATTTGCATGTGTTCATCCTTCCATGGGAACGTTTCCATGCAAACGGGCAGGCCTTTCATTTGCTCCTGCGTGTGAAGAGGGAGATGTCACCACAAGTCTTTATTCCTCTGTGCCGGGACTGGGAGTGAGGCTGGGTGCTGGGTGGGAGGGGGTGTCCTGTGCTTGTTTTCCAGTGTGCAATTTTCTCAGAAGGACATCTTTCCTCTTGTCCTGGCATTTATGCGGGTCTTTTGTTTGTTTTTCCAGGAGGCCAGTGCTGAAGCTGGGAGTGGGGAGAGATCGGGGGTCAGCCTGCTTTTTGGGTCTGTTTGTATTTTGGTGTTTCTTTTCTTCTCCTTTGCTTCATTGTCCTCTGAATGTGGGTGTGCATTTCTGTGTGAGCGTGTTGCGTGTGTCGCTTTGGAGCAGCTCTCCGGTCTCCGAGTCTGCGTCCTCATGGCTCTGCCTTTCTTGGTCCCCAATGGTGCTGGATGCGGAGCCCTGTGCGTGTAACATCGCCCTGCTGTGGCTGTGGGCGACCTCAAGGTGGGGGACAGCTAGCCTCAGTGATTACGTCTGGGGATCAGAACCCTAGAACCAACCACGGTGCCCCTCTCTCCCCTGCAGCCAGCGACCGGGACTCACCAGAGACGGGCGAGGAGATGGGCCGTGCCGAGGGAGCCTGGCCGCGGGTCCCTGGGCCGGAAGCGGTGCAGCGGGAGGCGGCCGAGCTGGCGGCCCGGGGCCCCGCGGCCAGCGCGGAGGAAGCGGCGGAGCTGGCCGATGCCCCTGTGGCGACGGGGGAGGCGCGTGGCGGTGGCGTTGGCGTTGGTGGCAGTCGAAAGAAGAAGACTCGCACAGTCTTCTCCCGCAGCCAAGTCTTCCAGCTCGAGTCCACCTTCGACCTGAAGCGCTACCTAAGCAGCGCCGAGCGCGCCGGCCTCGCCGCCTCCCTGCAGCTCACTGAGACGCAGGTCAAGATCTGGTTCCAGAATCGCCGCAACAAGTGGAAGCGGCAGCTGGCTGCTGAGCTGGAGGCGGCCAGCCTGTCCCCGCCGGGAGCGCAACGCCTCGTCCGCGTGCCGGTGCTCTACCACGAAAGTCCCCCGGCCGCAGCTGCGGCCGGGCCCCCGGCCACGTTGCCCTTCCCGCTGGCGCCGGCCGCGCCCGCGCCGCCCCCGCCACTGCTCGGCTTCTCCGGGGCCCTTGCTTACCCGCTGGCCGCCTTCCCGGCCGCCGCCTCCGTGCCCTTTCTGCGGGCGCAGATGCCGGGCCTGGTGTGAGTCCCCACTCGCTGGCCCGCTCCCCGCGGCCACTGTGGACCTCTGTGGACGCGTTGTCGGCGGGGGCGCCGGCGTGGGGCTGCGGTAGGGTAGGGCTGCGCCTGGGGCACCAGCCCTTGTCGGAGCTCGTCTAGAATGTAAGGGGACGCCTGTGACTGTGACCCCCCCATCAGTTACAAGGCCGGATCCCCACACGGAAAAAGATCATCTGCCGCTGGCAGCCCCAGCGCCAGGCACACAGGCCTCAGCCGAAGAGCAAGTTCTGCCGCGGCCCTCGGGCCAAGCCCAGCAGCGCACAGGAAAACTACAAACGGGCTGTCCAGGGCGCTGTGAGGGGACTGCCCTCCACATGCTAACCCCCAACACAAAATGTCCCTTTCCTGGGACCCCACAGTAAGCCTGCAGGAGGGCTATGACTGTCCCCCTCCAGTGAGCCCTGGTGGAGAGAAAACCAGGGACCTGTGGGATCCAATTGTCCATTCTGAAGAGAGGACCAGACCCTGGCTTCTCTCTTGGGCTGCGGCCTCTTTTTTTTTTTTTTTTTTTAGTGAATCTACTTATTTGCGTATGGAATAAAAAGGGACATTTTCTGGACCGTTTCACTGCTTTGTGATCACTGCTGCAGGGACTGCTCTTTTGGTAGCAGGCTGTGGTGGGTGCCCGCCCTCCTGGGGGCACCTTCCAATGCCAACCAGGGACACTCAGAGCCCAGGGCTGGGCCTGGTGCGGGTGGGCAGGACAGACAGCGCTGGAGGTTGGAGATCCTCCACGGTCCCAAAGCCTCTCTTCTGCCACAGCAGGAGGCCCAGCTGGACCTCAGAGAAGGTCTTGGGTGCAAAGAGGGGAGGAGAGGGAGGAAGAGGTGACAGTATGTCCTGAAGTTCTAGGGCCTTTACTGAAACCCAAGTGGCGAGGCAGGTGTGGGCAGAACCTGATCAACGCTGACCGCTGACCACTGGTGTGTGTAGACAGGTGCTGCCAGCTGTGTGGCGGCTGTGTTCACTACCCTTTCTCCTGTGCCCGAGGTTGAGAGCCATAGCTAACCATATGGAATTTTTCTTTGGGCCAACACAAAACACTGCACTCAAGGTTAGGTGGGGAGCTCCGTGTTCCTGCCATGGGCCTCGTCCAGAGTCCACAGTCCCTGGCAAGCTGGGGGACTGCCCTTGAGCAATGCACCCAGCTCAGGGCCTGTGCTTGTTCCAGAGGCCTGGATCACTGGGGTCACCCCACCTCCATCAGCCCCCTGCTTTTGGGTGAACATCGGGGGTGGATCTGCCCTGTGCAGTGGAGGGATGCTATTTGCTGTGCTTTTGAGCCTAGGGGGAAGACCTCAATCAGGATCTGAAAGGGTTGCTTCAGTGGCAGAATTGAACCCCCTAGAAAACCCATGGTCTCCCCTGCTTTACTTGGGAACAGACACTCCCTGGCTGAGGTGCAGCGCCCAGCCCACATGCTGGGCCTGGGGCACCTGAGGTAGCTCAGGACAACCTTGGAGAAGGAGCAGAGCAGTGTGGCTTTCGGCGGTGGGGGGGGGTGTCGCCCATCTGTGTGCCTCAACATCCAGTCCTGACCCAGAGTCATTTCCTGCACTTGACCAGTGGCTGGTTTCCAGTGGTACGCTGAGGCCAAGGCACTATAGGGGAAGGCTCTGCCCAGCGCCTTCAGCTGTCCTTGCCCCACCAGGTCCTGCTCTGTGGCATGATAGGGTGGGCATTTTGAGAAACTCCTGTGGAGGGAGCAGCAGCACCACCTCCAGCCCAGCTCCCCCAGGCCTCCCTCAGCCTCCCTCCCACCCTTCCAGGGCTGGGTCTGGGCGACCTCCTTGCCTGGGGGCTGCCCTGACTGCTTCTCACTGTTAAACTGTGAAACTAGTTTTCACTCGGCTTTGTCTGGGAGGGATTTAGACAGGCTTCAATACAAAGAAATAAAACTCACTTCCAAAGGCCTTGCTCCTGATCAGTAGCCACAAGGGGAAGTGGGATGCCCGTCAGGCAAAGCCAGAGCCCCCCATCCTCCCTCCCGCTCCTCTCCCCCGGCCTCGGTGCCCGGACTCAGGCTCCTCCTGGAACCCTCACTCTCTGGGCCTCTGTCGCCTTTGTGTTGGCCTCACCCAGTCAAGGGACACATCACTGCCAGTCCTCACAAGGACCTGGGAACAGCCAGAGGCCCCGCGGAGGCTGCCGAGCCCAGCGCGGGTCCGCATGCAGCGGCATGCAGCAGCGGATCGCGTCTCTGGCTCCCAGGGTCCAGGCACCGCACTCACCCGAGCCGGGCCCCTGCGGCACTTCCCGCGGCCCCGCCTCGGTGCTGCGCCTGGGCAATGCCGTTTGGGACTGCCAAGGTCGCCGGGACTCTCCTTTCGAACCACGAGGAGTACAGCCTCCTCGGCCCTTTTAGAACGTTTTAGAACGGGGTAACTAAAGCCTAAGCTAAAAGGCTTACCAATGCGATACAGCCGTTTTATTCGACTGTTGCCTATGTCTCGAGGTCGCGTGGTGACTGCAGGGTGCCTCTGAGCTCAGCGGTTGCCTCCAAGGTCGGCAGGGCGGTTCCCTTAGCGGCAGAACAGTCCGCACCAGAGTCTGGCATAGGTGGCCTTACCGACTCCCGGGAGCCACTTGATGCCGGGGAGGGACGCGGAAAGGGTGAAGGCCGTGCGGGCGTCGGGTCTAGAACCTCCACTCCGCCTGCCGGGAAAGCGGAGAACCAAGTCACCCAGCCTAAGCCTGGCCGCCGGCGTCAGAGCCAGCACAGTCTATGCGGCTCAAGTGCGGAGTGGATTCGGAGAGACGTGTCTTTCGACAGAATTAGTTAAAAGTTGGGCTGGAGAGCGGCTTCCGGGCCTCCGGGCTCAGGGCTTGGCCCAGGTCGGATGGACGGAGCTAGGAGGTGGGAAGAGAGGATGTTCTCAGAGTTGGGGGAAAGGCCAGAGCGCTGTCCCCTCACGCTAGGACTGTAACATTGTAACAGAGCAGATCCAAAACTGGATTAGGCTAACTCCGCTCTGGGAGCCTGGCCCCACCCTATAATTATCTTCGAGGTTTGTCTTGGGGGTCGCACCAAAGGCGGCACAAACCAGAGAGAACTGCCGCGCAACGTGCAGCCCACGAAGCCCTAGAGGGCGCGCAGGGCCAGGCTGGGGTGCGCCGGCCCTTCTGAGCCCTGAGCTCGGGCGCCATCGATCGCGGGCGCACCTCGGCGCGTTGGCTCCGATGCTGGCAGAAGATGAATGGCTTCGATCTGTCTCCACCACACGCGCCCCCCCTCGCGGTTTCACCCACCAGCCTCACTCATCCTCTCCTTAAGTGAGGCCCAATGCCAGCCACCCTGAGCTGCTCAGGGCTTCCAAGTGCAGAGACTCTGAGCCCAGTTGGGTCAAACAGGCTTTGGAAACCCATCACATGGCCTTTGCTTGGACCCAGTCCTGCTACCCCAATGACATTGGGCAAGCCCTTCTCTTCTCCAGGCCTGTTTCCCCATCGCATGCCTGTGGTAAGGACAGGGGCCTGTAACTTGTAAGCACCCAGTCTTCTTTGATTTGAGTGAGGCCAACAGGGTACGCCGGGCCAGCAGATGCAGACATCTCTCCCCAGCTCCCAGGGACCACCTCCACTGGGCCTCTAGTTCTCTGGGTACTAATAGCAGAATCCTCACTGGTACTGGCTTGTGAGGATGGTGGGAGATCAGTTCCCCTTCCAGAGCTGAGCACCTGGGACTTCAGAAGGTGGGAACCACACCCGGGGTACCAGATAGGGCCACTAAGGCAGTGTGCAGGCTAGGAGGACGTGAGTCTGGGCTTTAAGGGCCCTGTCCTCGCATGAATGACAAATGTGCAGTTGGTGATCTGGCAAAGATTCCCAGCCCAGCTCATTCCAGGGCCAGAGCTGTGGGAATCCTGGAGACCCAGACCAGCCAGCCCCATTTCCCCCATGTGGTCACCCCACCCCACCTCGCCTCACCCCACCCGACCCATGGCCACTCCAGGCCCTGGGCCAAGAGAGCAGACAGTACCCAGGGCTCCCTCCCTCCTGCCCCATCCAAAGCCACAGTGCAGGGCTGATAGGCACCAGGACTGCCCTCCAGCTGCTGATCCCCCCATCCTCCAGCAGTCACACGTCCTCCACTGGCCTGGCCTTTACACTCGCTGAGCACCCAGGGCCTCCACTGCCTGGCCCTCCTCATCAGGGCCCCCCGACCTGGCTGCTCAGGGAGGAGGTTTCCCAGAGCCTGGGCTCTGAGCCTTTCCAGAAGGCAGCCTAGCTGGCTGAGGCCAGAGGAGCTGGGTGCTGGCCCCCTGGGAGCACCAAGAGGGAGCCAGGTAGGCTTCCTTCTCTCTTTCTCCCTGTGGGTGTCTTTCTCCCAAGCCTCTTTTGTGGCCTTATGACCCCCACCTCGCACCTCATTGGAATGGGAAACTGAGGTCCTGAGAGGGGCAGGGAAGCCAACTGAGGCGCCCCAATGCCCCTGACTGACTAGTCACTAGGGAGGCCAGCCAAGACTCCAGCCCTCCCTGGGCTGGAATCGCCCCTGCACTGGTGTTGCTGCTCCTGGCAAGTCCCATACTCCCACGGTGCCCAGCTCTCCCTTCCTGCCTGTCCGATCATGTAAGTTAGTCCCTTTCGCCGCCCTGCCCCTCATGTGGCCTGAGTGAGCATCCACCAAGCTGCCCGCCTGTCATGGGTCTCCTGGGAAGTGGGGTCTCACCCTCTGGACAGTCCATTCGTTAGCCAGGAGTATCTCAGGACCCCTGGACCATCCAGGTCTCCAAGGCAGCTCACCAGACAGCTGGCTGCCCTGGTGGGACTAGGAGTGGTGGACTCCTTCTCACAGGTGGGCTGGAGAGGGGGTAACCCTGTCCTCAGAGTGCTCAGATAGGACACAGGGGTACAGAGGAATGCGGGAACAGCGAGCTGGTCTACCGCTTCACCCCCTCACTGCCGCCCTCAGCCTCTGCTGCGCCTCAGTTTGTGTTTGTTTTTTATTATGCAAGTGTTTATCATTATCTGGACATTGCAGTAAAGTCAGAACAGAATTTGTCTGCATTTCCAACGTCAGAAGCCAACTGCTTTGGAATATTAGGCCAGGCTGTGCGTTTATTGTGAGTTGTGATTTATTGCTCTATTGTTATTTTTAAAAAGTTCTTAGTTAAAATGCATTTATGTATTTACTGGTGAAAATGATACAATGTCTTCATTTGCTTTAAAATATGGCAACAAAAAATAAATTAGTAAAAATAAAAGGGAAAGTAGATGGAACTAGATTGATCAGGAGTTAAGACTCGTTGAATGGGGGGTAACCTAGGGGGTCATGTCAAGGCTTCCTCTACTTTGTCTTTTATTTGAAAACTTCCGTAATGAAAATGTTTTAAAAAGACTACGGAGAAACAGGAGGGGATGTGCGTTAGCGGCTGATTCTCTGCCCGCCAGCTGCTTTTGTTGTACGTTTACTTCCACCTAATCGTGGCCTCACTTTGGTCCGGCTTACACCCTGCTTTTTAATTCGTCTTAGCCGGAATGTTTGCATTCGAACTCATTAATTTGGTCTCTGCAGAACTATTTCAGCCTCAAACCTTCCTCTTTTACTACGCAGCCTTCCCGGCTTCCATCCCTCCGCCTCGGGTCTCGGTGTTCCCTCTGGGCTCCCCCACGCGCGGCGCGGCGCCACCTCCGCTGGGGAGAACTCTGAGGCCACGTCGAGGACGGGTGGGGAGGACCACGGCTGAGGATCGCTGGCGCCGCCTCCCGGCTCTCCGGGCCGAGTCACCGGCGGGGCCTCGATCTCCGACCCCGCTTTGGCTTTGGGAGATGGAGCCCAGCGGCGGCCTCTCTGGCCCGGGTTTGTGTCTTTGGTTTCGTGGGTCCACAGCGCCGAGGCTCGCAGGAGCCGGGCTGGGTGGGCTGGGGAGACTCCTGGAGAGCAGAAGAGGGAGGGTCTCACGTGCTTGGAGCCGCGTCAGGGGAGACAGACCCACCCGAAAGGTGCGCCCCGCCCGGCCACAGGATGAGTGCCTGGATCCCCGGGTGTTAGGGTCTAGGAGGGAGGCCCGGAGGAGCCGCGAGGGAGCGGCAAGGGGCACGCAGAAGCCTCTGGAAGGCCGGTGCCCCAGCCGTCCCAGCCCAGACCTGCGGGTCTTCCCCGGGGCACGCCGACCGCCTGGAAGCGCGCCTGGCGGAGTCTGCTGACCCGCAAGCCTCGACCGAGGCCCGGGGCCCCGCCGCCCGGCTCCGAGGCTCCCTCCTCGCTGTCTCTGTAGTCGGTCTGCTTCTCCGTCGCTTTTTCTCTCGATTCTTCTCTGCTCTCTTCCCTCCTCGCGGCGCTCGGGGATTGCGCCCGCGCGCCCGTCTGCCCCGCCGACGGCGGTCCCCTTCGTTCCACTTCCCCCTCTCGGGTCAGGATTCCTCCCCCTTCGGGGCCGCTGGGGGTCGGAGAGGCCGGAGCCCTATTATTTCTCGGCGGAGACGCTCCTCGGCTTAGGCCGCTGGAAGCGCAGACTCCGGGGCGCAGCGGCGCGCAGATCCCGACCGGCACGACCGGCCTCAGCCCCGCGCCGCCCGGGTCGGGCAGTGGGGAGTCGGCGCCGCGGCTTCTCGTCTGGGCCCCGCCTGCCCCGCTGGGGCCCTCGAGCCCGGCAAGTGTCCGCTCCCGTGTGGCTTTCCGCGTTTCCCAGCAGGTAGATGGGGGAACGGCGCCCGGCCCGCGGGGCTGCCCGCGCTAGATGGAGCGAAGCTCAGGCAGTGGCGCCAGCTCCGCTGTGCCGGGGACCCCGCGGACGCGCTGCGGCCCCTCCTCTTGCCCCTCGCAGCGCCCAGACAACTCCGGACCTTCCAGGCTCACGGCCCTCCGGGGGTGCCCCGCCCCCTCCCCGCAGTCCTTCCGGCCCCGCCTCCTCTTCCTGCGGGCGCCCGGGCCCCCTCCCAGTCCCCCGCGCGGCTCACCTGGCGTCTCTCTGGCGTCGGGAAGTCTGGCTCGGCCTTAGGCCCCGCCCCTCGGTTCTCACCTCGCCCCTTCCTGCTCCCCTCTCGCCTGCCTGTCCTCCTCCCTCTTGGGCTCTGCAGGGCGGATCTGTTGCGTCTCTGCATCACTGCCCAGAGCAGGGCGCTGAGCTCGAGCTACGGGCAGGGCCTGGGGCTGGGGAGAAGGGAGGCACCTGACCCGGCCGGTCCCAAAAGCTTCTGGAAGGAGGTGGTGTTAACGCTAAAGCTAGAGAGGAGTGGAGCTCTGGGGCGCAGGTGGAGAGTGGCGTGCCGCCTGGCATCTGGGCTCTTGGCTGGGGACGCGGGACTCTAATACATCATTCCTTCGGGACGGGGCCCTCCCTTCCCACCTTCCCTCGCTCCCAAAACCCAGAAGGGTTAGATCCCTGCACCGTGTACTGTCTTCACTGGTTTTCTGTGTGGCTTTGGAAAAGTCACTTCACCTCTCTGAGCTCCCCGAGCCCATCTGTGGAGTGGGCGAAGTAGCAGTGGTGAAGGTGGCTCGATGTAATGGCAAGAGCACGGCTCTGGGCTTGCTACTGTGTACACAGCCTTCCGTGGCCCCGCTCAGCACCCACTGCGACCCGGAGCACCGCCTAGACGCTCAACGCACAGGCCCGGTCCCCTGGCCTGTGTCCGGGCCCCTGCTGCCTATGGGGCCCGTGGTCTTTGTCAGGGCACAGGGAGGCTCACGTCGCTGCCCCACCCCCATTCACGCGCGCGGTCAGGCTCTCACTGGGGCACCGGGACGGCCACGGTGCTCACACGTGGGGGTGTCGAGGCACTGGTTCTGCGCAGGCCGGCGTACACAAGCTCAATGGCCCCCCACGAATGCCGCTGCACCCTTACCGCCGCCCGCTAGCAGCACCGCAGTTGGCCCTGCTAGGGTCCATGCTCCCATCCTACCCACATGAATCCTCTGCCCTTTGCTTTGTTCCAAGAGGGGACACTCCTGTGTCCCCCACTCCCACCACACTCAGTTGCGCCTCCTCACTCCCTACCACACGGGAATTCGATACCAGAGGTGTGTACAGACCCTGGCCCATAGCCTGGGTCTGGAGCCCCGCTCCTCCTGCTCGGGAATGGTGAATGGCCCGTATGCCTCACGTCGAGGCTGGCTTTGGACTGGGAGCCCGCTGCCCAAGCGCCTTCCCCGCGCACTGCATCCCCACAGCAGCAAAGGGTTGCGGATGATGGCCACGTTTTATGGATGAGGATCGAGGTCCCAGTCGGACGCCGCATCACGCAGACCGCTCGTATGGGGAAGGCAGAGGCTGAGTCCCGATCTCCTTCCAAAGACAGGGCAAAGGAGTGGGGAGAGCTCAGTCCCTCGGCCCATCCCCGTGGCTGAGGGGAGGTTGTCAGCCCAGAAGGTCTGGCTCCTCTGCACCCCTCCTCCCTTCCTCAAGCCTCCTCTCCCGCTCGCGGCTGGGCTCATTTTCCGTACTTGAGTTCCCCAGGAACTCTGTAGCTCTGTATCCCCAGGCTGCATCTCAGAGGGCCCATACTGTGGAGCACCTTCTTAGGAATTTTCTAGGGCTCCCCACGATGGGTGGGACCCGCCCCTGCGCAATCGGGGACTGGGATGGGAACCTCAAGCTCGCTCAGACCTGGTTCTGGGAGGCAGCGTGTGGAGCTGCACGGTGTGAGAGACTGTCAACAGAATGATGCTGACATGCTGATTTGGGGTGACTAAAACTGTTTATATAGGTAGGAACTGCTCAAAATATTTGCCCTAGGTTCCTTCCATCCTACCAGTGGCCCTGTCAAGAGGTGTGGGGTTAGGGGGTGCCAGCCTCTGAGCGATCCCGCCTCCCCAGCAAACCCCCAGCCTGCCAAAAGGGGCGTGGGTCCATTGTACAGATGGATCCAATGTGGTCCCAAGAAAGGCGGAGATGGGCTACTCCGAAGTGGAAGCCACGGCCACCTCCTTTCTCTCTCTGCTCCAGAAACGAGCAAGGGCTGGGCCTAGCTTAGGAGGACACACCTGCTACAAGGGGTGCCCCAGGGACCCAAGGGACTATTGTCTGCCCCGCCCCCAGTATCGAAGGAGGGAACGGGAGGCCCCAGTGGGAACCGGGTCTTTGAAGAAGCTCACACTCCGCTAGGTGCCTCCTCCGATGGGATGGCCCACCCCTTTCCCTCAGGACGCCCCCGTGACTCTCCTCTGAGAATCTGATTCTCCCGCAGGGCCCCGCGGAGGATGCACGGAGGACCGACTCCAGGACCTTCGCTTTTCGTTGAGTGGGGCTCAGTGTTCTTAACGGGACTGAGGGACGCACACACACAGTGTCGACCTCTTCCTGGTGCCCAAGGTCCAACGCTCAGGACGTGCTCCCCGCCGCCCTCCCGCTGCCCAGAGTGCAGGTGGGGGCTCTCCACCCCCGCGGGCGTAGGTCGCCTCCTGGGCTCACAGGGCTCGAGGCGGCCGGGTCCTGGGGCCCAAGGAGCGCGCACCGCACCGGCTCAGAAGCGCTGCCGAGGCCGCACGGAGTTTCCTTTCTTTCCCTTCCCTGAGCGCCGCTCTCTGGCCCCCTCCCGCCCTCAGCGTGTCTGTCTCGTCCCTTCTCTGTCTCCGCATCTCCTTCTGCTTCTCCCCTCCCGCGGTCCCCGCTCCCCCTTCCCGGAGCAGCTCTTGGGGCTCCAGCGCCGCGTAACCGCAGCGTCAGCACATCCGGGCCTCTCGCGCTTGGGTTTGGGTTTGTTTCTTAAATCGCGAAAATCCATTTCCCCCCAGTGGGCGGGGGCCTTGCTGGCGTTGGGGGCCCGGCCTGCTGCCCCGGGCCCCGCCCGCTCCAGGCCCGGCATTGATCCCGCGTCTTACAGTACATCGCATTAGCCCTAATGGTTTAGCTGATGATTCAACTTTTTTTTCGTTAAAAGCAGCCCCTCAGTCCTCACCCCTCCTCTGCCTCCTCCTCTGCCGGCCACGCCGGCCCCTCTGCGGCGCCCCCGAAGCCCGGCACTTTCAGGACCGGTTGGCCCATGGAGAGGTGGCTCCTGGAACTGGGGCGGGGAGAGCAGCCCTGCCCGCGTAGACGCTTCTAGGCGAGCGCCCTCCCCCAGGCAGCGTCGCGAGAGGGGCTCAAGCTGTTTGGTATCTTCAGGGGACCTTGCAGGCCCCCCACCCGCCACGACTAAAATTCACAATCTAGACCAGATCCAACCAGACACGTCTGAAGTCAGATCCTTGAACCTCCGTTAGCAGAATCGCAAACGATCTGGAAGCTGGGGCTCCCCTGCGTCCTCGCGGAAGGGCTCCAGGCCCAGGGACAGCAATCGCTTCCCGGAGGAGCCGACTGAAACCCGCGCCTGGGTGCTGAGACCCGGGGCAGGACCGCCGAGGCTTTGCGCGGTCCGGAAACGTCGGGGGAAGCAGGAAGGGGGTGCAGCCCTGGACCCCACGTCCCAAGGAGGAGGGCCCTAGGCAGAAAGAACGGCAGTGCCACTCGGAGGCCCCGACTCACCGAGGAGGTGGGGGACCCGGCCCAGTGCGATCTGCCACCGACGCCTCCAGTCTGGACTGCCTTTAATTTCACAAAGAAATGCTGTTCGTTGCAGAAAATTCAGAAAATACAAGCAATGAAAAAAAGGCACCCCAAATCGGACTACCTGGAGATAGCCAGAATTTTCAATGTTTTTCCACATTATTTATTTTTAAAACAGGCAATACATTGCCATGGCGCAAAATTCACACGTGTAAACAGGTGTACTGTGGGAAGGCTTTCCCCCTTCCTTAGAAATGGGAGGTGAATTTATGTCCAGAGAAAAGCGCAAATCTTGAGTGCAATTTGATTCAATTTTGTTGAACGTTCACACCTATATAGCCACCATCCGAATCCCCCCTTTTTTAGAAGGAAAAATGTCTACATAGATCCCTAGATGTAAATTACTGCACACAGTTTAAAAGTCCTTCACTGCTACAAAGAGAACAAAAACCACCAGAAAAGATTCCCCACCACCCCCCACCAGAGGACAGGATTGTCAACCCTACAGCTCCCTGCTCCTACCTGCCTCCGTATTTCTAAATAGTATGTTATGCCACAATTTCTTGATTTCATTTTCTTCTGGTTTTTTTTGTTGTTTATTTATTTATTTTTTAAGTGTCTGTCAGTTGCCTACTGCTCCCGTGGAAGGTGCAACGTTCCCTTGCTCACAGGCCGCTCAGAAGCACTGAGGACCCTTCCCTCCCCCTCTCCTCAAAACGCTGTCCTGCCCTGCACTGTGTTCAGCAGCCTCCATCTCATAAACACCCCTCGCAGCGGGGCGTGAATGTTTTTCTCTAGTCCTAGTATCCCCCTTGATTTTTATGTTCCTATCATTCATCTGTCCCCAAACTCCCTTCCGGAGTGCTGGTCTCCTCTGGAGGCAGTGAACCCGAGGGACCCCACCACATCCGTGCAGAGGTTGGGGGGCCAGCCTGGGGCTTCTACAAGCCCCTCCCATTTCGAGAACCCGTCCCACTTCTAGAGGGCGATTCTAGAGCTTCTGTGGCTCAACTGCCCTTCGTGCCCTGCCCCCACATTCTCCCGACCCCCACAGGGCAGTGTTTGGGGAGGATGCTGGATGCTGTGGGTGACATTCCCAAAGACTTTTGAGCCTTCCTCTTGCTACTGCTGTGTCACATTTCACTCCCAGTTCACCTGCCAGAGGCAGATGTGCTTGCCAAGCACAGACTGAATCTGGAAGAGTCCTGGCCACATTCCGGGGCTGATGAGTCCCTGGAGGTGGATCCTCTGCTAGCCTCCCTGGGACGCCCTCATTGAACGAGGCCCTATTAGGTACCAGGGCAAGCAAGCCTTCCTTGTCTCCACCGGGACTCCATTACCTGGAGGTTCCCCTGGCACCTGTGCCCCACCCCTGGCTCCACTGACCCCTCACCTGTCCTCCTGTCACCTGCCATTGCAACACTTGACATTCTCTGTGGTCATTGCTTTCTTCTGTCTGACTCCTTTGTGAGACCGAGGGCTCCTTGGGAGTGGGAATCAGCCCAGCAAGCAGCTTGGGGCTGCCTGTGGTGGGTGCTCAGTCACTGGATGTTGAATGAGAAAGCAGCTTGGCCCTCGCTGCAAACTCAGCCTTGCACAGCCAGCCAGCTGGGGCTCGAATCTGAATCCAAATCTGTGCAATGAAGCTAGTAATATGGGTCCTTCAGCTTTGAAGCAAGAGCCTGGCAAGTGCGTCCGCATCGAACGAGCCAGTGGGGATGCGGCGGTGCAGGGCGCTCCAGTTCTCCATGAGGGAGGTTGGGGTTGGCTGTTGTGTAGTGACTCATTATTCTGGAGGGGTGTGTTTTGTGCATGAGAAAGATGTGAGGGAAGGAAAGAAACTTAGTGCTTCTCCTTTGAAGATTCGCACTGTTTATTGACATTGGCCTTCACACTTCTCCATTTGCAGATTTATTTCAGGACGTAAAATGTAACATCCCTCACTGTGATTATGGCCTCAAAAATAGTTTGAAGGTTGCTGGGTCATGTTGGAATTATTATTGTTATCTTCTACTCCATGTTTTTAAACATTTTTCTTCATATTGTTCTTAGGTATTAATGAGGGATCTCCACAGACAGAGCATCGATAGGATGGAGAGGTAGATTAGACAGGTAAGCGTGCGCAAGCGATTTTAAGCAATTGGCTCACACAACTTTGGGGCGTGGCAAGTGCAAAATTTGTAGGGCAGGTGCCCGGGCTGGGAATTCAGGCAAGAGCTGATGCCTCGTTGAGTGCAGACTTTCCAGGGAGCAGGCTGGACACCCAGACAGGGTGTGTGTTGCAGTCTGGAGGAGAACTCTCCTACTTCGTGGACCTCAGCCTTTGCTCTCAAGGCCTTCACCTGATTGGATGAGGCCCACCACATCTGCTTTTCTCAAAGTCCACTGATACTAATCTAAAAAATACTTTCATAGCGACATCTAGGCTGGAGTTTGAACAAACGACTGGGCACCACAGCCTAGCCAAGCTGACGCGTAACATTGACCTTCACAGGTCAGGGTTCAGGCCTACATATGAGTTTTAACATCTTCCCTTGACACAGAAACACCCAAGAACATCCGGCATTAATGCTTTCACTGGCACTGTGGTAACTGTGTGGATTGGTTTGAGCTCCCATGAGCCTGGGGCTCTTCCTCCCACCCAGGGTGTCCCCAGTGCAGCCCCACCCTGGGAGCAGCTGTCACACTCACGGCAAGGCCACAGCCCTCCAGCACTTCTCCAGAGGTACAATGAGATCTGCCCTCCCTGCCAGACTGGGCTCCTGGGGGGCAGGGATGCCTGTCCTTCACATCCAGGTCCCCAGCGCCCCCCAAAACCAGGCCAGTTCAGGGAGAGGTGGTGGGCAAGGGTGGGGCACTGTTTCTCCCACACTGTCTGGGTGAGGGGAGCAGGAGGGAGGGTCACAGCACACACTTCATCTCAGGCTATTGAAGATGTAAATGCAAAATCGAAAAGCTTTATAAAAAGGCTTAAAAGCACTGGTATGTTTTTATCTGATCTCAGGGTGAGAGGAGGTGCGTCCGTTCTCCCTTCTGGCTGTTGCTAATTGAACCCTTTGGAATTTTAGCTGGGGCATGAGAAGTGCAGCAAGGTCCAGATCCTTCTCTTATCAGGAAGTTGGGACCCTTGCATATCTTTCCCTGTCCCGCCTGGCTGCCTGGAGTGGGCTATAACGGTCAGATGGAGATAGTCACTCAGAGCAAAGCTGAGCCTTAGCCAGAAGGAGTGGGTCTCTGACGACTGGGCAGAGCCGCCCTACTCTGTACCCTGGACTGTTTGCCAACTTACATCATTATGTGGGAGACAAATAAAACCTTCTGTCCTGTGTAAGCCGCTGTGACTTGGTTTCTATTTAGAACAGAGTCAACGTTCTAACAAATACAGGAGGACTTTCTAAATTGGGCCAGTCAGGATCTGTGTTTGGGTGCTGACCAAGCGTTGACCACAGCATTTGTAAGACAAGTCTGGTGGTGCCAGCCCAGGGCTGGTGTGGCCAGGGGCCCAGGGACCCCTTCTCCTTGGTTTTCTGCCATCCTCAGTGGATGGGTTTCCTCCTCCACATCACAAAACAGCTGCTGAAGCACCAGCCTTCACATTCCTGTCTTATTCAGGAATAAGGGGAAGGGCAAGAGGCAAAGCTGGACCTCCCCTTTACTTTGGAAGATGGCTCAGAGGCCCTTTTCATTGATTTCTGCTTTCATCTCTTCAGTTAATCCTCTCTTGGAAGAGTTTTGTTACTCAGCAGAGGGGGAGATAGGTATTCGGAGGCGACTTGGAGGCACCAGAGGGGAGAATTCACAGAAGAGAAGGCTGTGAGCTATGGCCACAAATCAGCACCAAAACTAGGACTTTTAAAAGACCTTCAGTTGGCACCACAACCCTGCTGCTGCCTCCCCAAGGGTCAGCCAGTGACTCCACTGAGCCCAGCCAGTGTCCACGCCTTGGTCCAGCAAGCGTCACCTCCTGTGAGGCAGGGTGGTGCAGGGCAGGGAGCCCAGGGAGCGGCACCAGGCAGGCCTGCAGGGAACCCCAGCACCCCACTCCCTGGCTGTGTGACTTTGCGGGATACTCTTGACCTCCCTGAGCTGCAGCATCCTCCTCTGTCAGCATGTATGGTAGGTGCTCAAAGAACGAGTCAGTGTCGTAGCTCTCTACGCAAAGCGCAGTGGAGCAAACGCCCAGACACAGCACTGGCATCTCAGGTGGTTCCAGACAGTTACACTCCTCCCTGAAGCCACATTCAGGGGACATCTGCCTTGCTGGGTGAGCCCATCTATTATTTTCATTACAAATTGCCCCTCAATTGGCTTAACCCAAAGCCCGTTACCCAAAATAGTGTGAGCGATCACCCAGTGAAGGCAAGCTCAGTACTCATCTTCCTCCCCCTGCAGCGCCTCAGAGCCGGGGCGGGGTGGGGTTTGGAGAGGGAGTTTGGAGACAGGAGATGCCAGAAGAGCCCCGGTGGCAGGAGGCAGGTAACCGACCACCTCTCAGTTTCTGGGGAGGGGGCTCCCTGCCTGAGGACCAGCTTCATTAAAGATCCTGTCCCTCTCCAACCGGTTCAGAGGAGCGGGCTCCTGCCGGTGCCTCCAGGAGACAGGGCCTGGTCTTGGGGTCCTCCGGCTGTGCCCCCAGCTCATGAACACACCCACTGCCTGGCCTTGAGGAACCAGTGGAAGGGCGTGTGTGTCCCCATGTGCCCAGGCCAGGGCTGTGGCGTGGAGACTTCTCAGCCCAGAATGTCAGTGCGGCCCACCTCACTGAGAAGTACAGGTTCAAACTCCTTCCCCTTAGGGTGGCGTTCAGCCTCCTTGTTTTACAGTGGAGGTCCAGAGAAGCCCAGAGCCTCACCCAAGGGCACGCGGTAGACCAGTGGCCAAGACCGCAGGTCCCAGGCCTCCTCTCACTCTCCGGGGGTCCTGGCCCGAGGCCCACGAAGCCTTTGATGATGAATGAGCTTCAGGGAGTCTTGTGCCAAATGGGGGTGTCTGTGCCTGTGTTCAAGAGAGGGTCCCTAGACTGCATCAGATGCTCACAAGGTGCCCCAAAGGTCAAGTACAACGAAACCTCCTGGAGCGGTGTGCTGACAGCTGTCCATCTGTCGGGCTCTGTACCCGCGGGAGCAGGGAGCAGCCTGTCGAGGGCTTGGGCCTGGGGTCCCTGTGGCTCTGCCACGTGGAAAGTGGGTGGCCTGGTGCTGCCTCCGACAGACCAGCCCAGAGGGCGCAGCCCAGGTGTGGATTCCCAGGAATTGGAACCAACCGGTCCACAGGGACCTGAAGGTGACAGAATTCTGTCTGCTGGGCTCTGTACCTCCTGGGGAGGTGACTCAGGGCTGTCCCCGAGTACAGCTATAGAAAGAAGCTCACTGTGAGGACCCAAACCCTCTGCAGATCCTGCCGCGTCCTTCCCGCGTTGTAGAGGTCCCACAGCCAAGGGTGGCACACAGGCGTTCCCTGTGCAGCAGTGATGCTCCCTGGCCTCAGTTTTTGCATTTGCAAATGAGAATGCGATTCTGACTTCCCTGCACTAGGCTGGGGGATCCAGAGATGGATTCCGGGTCCCCACCCTGGGGGAGCCCAGACCTGCTGAGGAGAAGGCAGCCATGCCTGGAGGTGGGCGCTACCCTGGTGACCAGACATGAGTGGCAGCACAGTCCCTGCCTGGCTGCAGCGGGAGAGGCAGAGTCAGACCAGGGAGCGGAGCTCCGTCATGGCTGGGTGAGTGCAGCGCTGACGCCGGCAGGGGCAGGGGTCAGGGGTGGCCCAACGCGGGGGGAGCAGGTGGCCGAGAGACTATTCCAGATCGAGGGGCTGGTGTGAGCAAGGTGGGAGGTGGAAGGGGTGCAGCGAGTCCTGGGGCCACGTTGCTGGGACCCCAACAGCTGGAGTCCAGGCAGGGGCCAGGCCTGGGGAAGCACTGCCTTGGCTCCCGGCAGGAGTCTGGACTTAATTCAAGGGCGGAGCCTAGGTGAGGGGCAGTGCTGAGTGTAATCCCTCTGACACTGGGGGGCTGTGGGGGCTTCCAAGCGGCAGGTGGAGCCTAGGGCAGTGGGGATGGAGAAAGTCCAGGCCCCCCAACTTGACACCGCATGGGGAAGTGTAAAGGGCAGAGCCAACCACCCCAAGGGGGGACCCAGGACTCTATGTCGTGCAGAGGCTCCCCCCAGGCAGGAGTGGGCGGGTGTGGACAGGCAGGTGTGGGCAGCAGTCAGCTCCCTGGGGGGCTGAAGTGCTGGCTGAGCTCGGGGGCTCCCTCTGAAGCGCCACCTGCCTCCCAGCAGCAGTGGCAGGTGCTCTGATTGGCCGTGTTCACTGTGCAGACTGGGTGGGCCATCCTCCCGCCCCCTCATCCAGCCAGCACCCTGTCTACATTCGCTCACTCATGCAGTCATTTGACACACTCCCACTGTGTGCCTGCCAGGTGGGGGACTCCGCTGGGAGCTGTCTCTGGCACATGAGTGGGCAGGGAGGCTGTGGGGCTGTGGGAGGAGGAGCCCAGAGAGATCAGGGTCCCCCAGCAGCAGCTGGGACACACCCACAGGCCACTCCCTTTGTCACGTGTGTCCCTGCCATTGGGCCCCAGGGCAGGAAGTAAGGGCAGAAGATCCTCAATGAGGACTCTGAGCTGAGGGTGGGGCTAAGTGACAAACCCCAGAGCACACAAGTGACCAAAAGGCGCTGTTCATGTTCAGAGCCCCATTTTAAGGGCCCCATTTTCTCCCACCCCACCACAAGGGCAGGGCCTGGCGGGAGAGAGGTCGGGGGAGTTGGGGGAAGCCCCTGGGGTTGGACCGGGAGTGGGCCCAGTGACAGCTGAAGCCCGCACCTTCAGGGCTCTGGGTGCACTGGTGCTGCCCTGCGGCCTGTGGCTGCCGTAACAAATTGCCAAGAACTGGGGGGCTGAAAAAAATGGGAATTTGTTGCATTTCAGTTCTGGCGGCCACAAGTCTGAGGCTGAGGTATTGGCAGAGCCGTGCTCTCTCCAAAGCTCCAAAGGAGGTTGCTTCCTGCCTCGTCCGGCGGTTGGTGGTGGCCAGCATGCTGGGCTTGCAGCTGCATCGCTCTAGTCTCGTTCCAACTTTTCCCTGTGGCTTCATGTTGTCCCCCCTCGAGTGGGTCTGTGTCCAAAGTTCCCCTTTCCACGAGGACACCAGTCGGCTCCAGTGTGACTTCACATCAGCTTGCTTGCCTCTGCAAAGACGCTATTTCCAGGTTGGGTTTCATTCTGAGGGCCTGGGGTTAGGACTGCAACATACAAATTCTGCGGGGACATGATGTGCCCATCACAGCACCACTGTCACGCCCTTCTCTGTGCACTGCTCATGAGGAGTGAGAAGTGCTTCACATGGGGTTCACGGCCCCACTTCACAGATGGGAATACTGAGGCCCTGAGGGCAGAGGGAGAGGGACCCTGCTTAGTGTGCCTCCACACCCCCCAAGCACTCGGCTCCACTCTGCTCAGGGAAAAGGAATTTCTCCTGCTGCGATGCAAGGGGCAGGTGACCCTCTGTGGATCCAGTCTCACCTTGTAACAGAGGGAACATTTTTCTCTTTGAAGCTGAAGTTTCCTGCTGCTCACCAAGAGGGCGTGGCTTTGGGCCATGCGCCCAGATGGCGAGGATCGGGGACCCAGGCCCTTGCTTGGGCAGCAGGCTTTGGTCTTCACCAGCTGGGAAAAGCCCTGGTGGTGTCTCCTCACTACCTTCTTCATGGCCTGGGTGAGCTTCTGACCTGGCTCAGACGCCAGGCTTGGTGGCATCTTGCTTGGTTTTGCTGCCTGCAAATTTGTTTCCCCACAGGGCAGATCTGGGCAGATCTGAAATAGGGGGAGTGGGGAGAGGGCATTGGGGGGGGTGGGAAGCCAGGTCTAGGTTTGTCATAGAGCATTTGGCACCTCCAACCCTACCTGGACCAAGTGCCACATCCCCAGCTCCATTCATAACAGGCTATGTGGCCCCAGGCAACTTACTTGCTTTCTCTGGGGCTATTTGTAAAACAAGGCCCTTGAACTAAGGCATTCCAAGTACTCCACCCAGATAAATCAAAAACAATCATGAAATTTTTGCAAACTCTTTTTTTCCACTTTATCAAAATACCGTAGGCTTTCCTATTAGGCTTTACATTGCCTAATAGGAAATATAATGTGAGCCACGTATGCGATTTAAATTTTCTAGTAGCTACATTAAAAAGTAAAAAGAAACAGGTGCAAATAATTAAATAATAATTTCATCCAATGTGTTCAAGATTATTGCCGTTTCAGTATGTAATCCATATACAAATATTGAAACATTTTACATTTTTGTACTGAGTCTTTGTCATACGATGTGTGTTTTGAACTTATAGCACATCTCAGTTCGGATGCTGAATTTTCGTTGGAAATACTTGATCCGAATTCAGATACCAGAACATTTACAGTTGAAACAGCAGATTTCCATACCCAGGTGGTTCCAAACAGACTTCACTGCTGTCCAGTAGCAGAATGCAGTGTTGGGTTTGTGATTCTAAATCCAGTTTGCTCAGATGTCACCCTGGACCTGGCGCTCTGGGGAGCCAGAGCCTGCCCCAGTTACCGTAAATCCTGGAGCGCAGGGGCCCATGCCCAGGTCACTTCAATCACCGGCTCCCCAGCCCACGTCTCCCTAGAGCCGCCCACACTCCCCTGAGGCCCTTCCTAACCCCACACCCATGCCTCCTGTTTTTGAATCCTGTTTCTTAATTCCTGAGTCCGGAAAGCAATTACAAGCACCGACTGTATGCAGGATGTGGTGAGGGAGGGCCTGCCCCATACCCTGGAGAGACCACAGTCCCGGCTCGGGTCTGGAGGCTGCCAGCTCCTCGGGAGCCAGTTTCCACATCTCTGGCCTGGGAGTCCCCAGCCCCAGCAGCAGTGCTGTGTGACAGCAGAGCGGGTGGTGTGGCCAATGCTCTTTCAGTCCTGTGCTGGCTCTTAGGACGGAAGTCGTGAGGGCTCAGCACCTGCCAAGGATCAGGGCTTGGGGGTTTCGGTCTGTTGCTGGCATCCTGTACAGAGCAGCTGTTTACAGATGTAGCTTCACCCCAAGCAGCATTTCTCAAAGCACATTCCCAAAAATGTCTTGCTCCTTGTGGTGTGAGCAGGTGATTCTCAAGTCGGAGATTCTGCACTTAGATGTTCTTGGGAGACATTGGATCAAACGAAGCTCAATGGCTTTTAAATTTTTATTTTATTTTATTTTTAGAGATGGAGTCTCGCTATGTCGCCCAGGCTGGACTCAAACTCCTGGGCTCAATGGAGCCTCCCGTCTCAGCCTTCCCAGTAGCTGGGACTACAGGGCAATAGCTTTCTTCTTCATTTTTTTAACTGTGGAACTTCTCAGAGCCTTGGATGTTGTAATGCCAATTAGGCAGCGAATTCCTACTTTGAGAGCACAGCCTGGCTCTGGGCCTGGCACTTTCATATATAAATGGAGTCATACTCATCCCTGTGGCCCGTGGTGTCACTTTTGCACACAGGGGACCCCTGGCTAGCACCCTGCCCTTGGTGGGGGTGGAGCGTACCTGAGAGTCACCACTGATTTAAACTTGGACTAAAGAGAAGAACTAAAACAACAACGTGCTGGAACTCAGAGGAAGGGGTGGTTATTTTCAATCAGAAGATCAAGGAAGACTGCTTGTAGGAGGAGGCAACTGAACAGAGCCTGCGGGATGGGCCTAGAGACTAGGGCAGGGATTCTGGGCACATGAAATAGGGGAGTTCACAGGCTCAGGGGGAGCTCTGCACATGGTTTGATGCCCGGTGGGGTGTGCGGTGTTGGGGTGGGACATGGGCAGGGGAGCATGAGAGGCAGAAGAAGGAGGGGCCTGCTGAGGACACAGGCGCTATAGGTATGGACGGCACTACTCAGGTGACCCCCCAGGACCACCGCCTTGGAACCCCAGGGCAGTGCATGAAACCTGGAATCCTGGCAGGTCCTACTGCCCCCATCTCCAGGGGTGGGACCGCTTGCTCCGGGGGACTCCCAGGCCCCTGCAGTCTGAAGACTGCTCTGTGAGCCAGGCTGGGGTGTTGTGCCACTGTGGCTGGGCAGGGGAGCACCCAGGACCAGCTGACTCCTGTGCAGACATGACCAGCGCCCCCAGTGCCTGGTTTTTCTCCCCCACAGGCACACGGAAGGTGGCGCCTCCTCCTGCGCGGTATGGAGAGGGGCAGGTGCCTGGTGCTGGTGGCTACGGAGCGAACAGGACAGTGGAGACCTCTGGACTGTGCCGCTCTCCTGCCTTCTGCTGGCAGCCGGGGAGGCCGCAGGTGCTGGGTGGCGTGTCCATGAGTGGCCGTGTGGAGCAGCGTTCCCACGTGGGACATGCAGCGTGAGCAAGAACTAAACATTCGTGCCGTAGCCCACCTGAGACCTGTTGGTCAGCACTGTGCAACTTTGCCTGCTGTGATGATGCACACCGATTCCCTTTCGAACAGGGAGTTTCATCCAGGGGCACATTTCAAAATGTGTGTGAACACTGATTCTGAGTATTTAAAATAGTTCACATTCCCCTTCTTCTTTCCCTTTTTTTCCTTGCCTCTTCTTCCCTCCAGGGTGGCAGCTAGGTTATATGCCATCTTTGTGGACGTTTGGAAAAGCCTTGCTCTCTGGGCAGATGCAGTCTTGGGCTGCTCAGCTTGATGAACAGTGGCCAGTGAGTGAGCTGAATTTTGGCCTTGACCCACCACCTTGGCCAGGCAGTTTTGAGCAGTGTACAACCTACACAACAGTACAGGGGGACTCAGCCATTCATCCATCCCCAAATTGAGCATAGACTAAGCGACAGGTGCTGAGTTGGGCCCTGCAGATTCAGAGAGCATAAAGTGTTCTGTGTACCCTCAAGGAGCTCATATCGGAGACAGTAAACAGGATGTAGAATGGCCCCCACTCTGGTCAGCACTGGGGGAAGGGCTCTAAGGGAGGCTCTGCCCAGGGGATGCACAAGGGCTGTGGGGGCAGTGAGGGAAGCTCCTGAGCAGGGCAGGGTGGGCAGAGAACACTGGGAGAGGCAGGCTGCTCAGTTTTATATAGGTGGGTGCTCCAGCAGGTAGCAGGAGGTGAGGTGGGGGATGGGAGAACAGTGAAGATAACGTACACCAGAACCTCTGGACTCTTGGCTAAGAGTCGCCAAGCTGCCTTTGCTGCTGCGGAGAGGTCGTTGGCTCTGGATTCAGAGGAGGGACAACTGCAGGTCTGGGTCTTGGCAGATACTCCTCTCCCTCCCCTCTCGCTTACTGTGCCCATCTGTCCCCGGCGTCATAACCGTGATGGAAACGCTGCAGCAAGTGTCCAGCCCAGGCCGGGGGCAGTGGGAGGGCCCTGCAGAGCTGGCAGCCCTGGCCCAAGGCTAAAGGGACCCCGTGGGGCAGCAGGGAGCACTCTGCAGAGCTGGCAGCCCTGGGAGGATTCCTTTTTCAATAACGGCTGTATTGAGATATAATTCACGTGTCATAAAATTCTCCTTCAAAATGTACAATTCAGTGGTTGTTAGTTTATTTTTAGAATTGTGTACCCATACCACTGCTCGATTTTGAAACATTTTCATTACGCCCAAAAGAAACCCCGTACCCTTTCACAGTCCCTCCTTGTCTGCCCTCCCCGCCCCGCGACCACGCATTTGCTCCATCTCTGTGGACATTTATGTAAATGGAATCGGACAGCAGGTGGCCTTCCGTGTCTGACTTCTGTCACTTGGCATAATCTTTTCCAGGCGTGTATCAATGCTTCACTCCTTTTTTATGGCAAAATAATATTCCACTGCATGGATATAACTCTTCATCTATTTATCAATTGATGGACATTTGGGTTATTTCCATTTTTTGGCTGTTATGAATAATGCTGCTATGTACATTCATGTACAGTTTTTTATGTGGGTGTATGTTTTCAATGCTCTTGGGTATACACCTAGAAGTGGAGTTGCTGAGTCCTGTGATGCGTATGTTTCTGAGGAACTGCCAGACTGCGCCCATGATGGCTGCACCATGTGACTTTCAGCACGGTCTGAGGGTTTCAGTTCCTCCACATCTTCAGCAGTACTGCTATTACCCGACGTTCTGCTTCCAGCCATCCTGGTGGGTGTAAAGCAGTATCTAACTGTGGTTTTTTTTTTTTTTTTTTTTTTTTGAGACACAGTCTCACTCTGTTGCCCGGGCTAGAGCGAGTGCCGTGGCGTTAGCCTAGCTCACAGCAACCTCAAACTCCTGGGCTCAAGCAATCCTCCTGCCTCAGCCTCCCAAAGTGCTAGGATTACAGGCATAAGTCGCCACACCCGGCCCCTTTGACTATTTTTAAATTGAGTCATTTGTCTTTTTACTGTTGAGTTGTCAGAGTTCTTTATATATTCTGCATGCAGGTCCTGTGTCAGATACGTGTGTTGCAAATGTTTTCTCCCATTATTTGTGTTGTCTTTTTACTTTCTTGATGTAGTTCTTTGAAGCACAAGCTTTAAACATTGATGAAATTATTGGGGGGAATCCTAAGCCTCAGATAATAAGTGACAATGGTGTCTGTCACATGCCAGAGTCGTGTATGTATTGCTCCATTTAAGCCTCACTCCAACCCGTGAAGCCAGGATTACCATGTTCCTAGGTTATAGTTGTGGAAATGGAGTGGTAGATGGTCACATGAGAGCCTCAAGGAACGAGGCCAGTAGCTGATGCAGGCAGGATTGGAACTCATCTGCTGGCTCCACAGCTCTGCTCTTAACCAGCACATTGTGGGGCCTGAACTGCTGCCTTTACCATTCAGGGGAGAGACAGGTGGCTGGGAGTTGTGCCGAGAGGCGTGGTTGGCTCTTGCAAACCATGAGTCTTCAAGAGAGGGAGAGCGCTCTTTCAGGAGTGGGGCATCAGAACACAGCCTCCCAGGCTCCCAGCAGGCAATGGTGTTGCCGGGCCTCACTGCATCTTGGCTGCTCATGTCAGTCTCTCATTCCCTCACTAAAGAGCCCATATTCCCATCACCATCATCACCACCATCATCATCACCATGATCACCATCAACTTCATCACCATCACCACCATCACCATCATCACTATCACCACCATCAACACCATCACCCCCTGTCACCATCACCATCACCGTCATCACCATCACCATCACCACCACCATCATCATCACCATAACCACCATCACCACCATCACAACATTATCATCCACCATTACCCTTATCACCATTAGCACCATCACAACATCATCATCACCAGCACCACCATCACCATCATCACTATCACCACCATCAACATCACCACCTGTCACCACCACCATCACCATGACCACCATCACCATCACCACCACCATCACCATAACCACCATCACCACCATCACAACATCATCACCACCAGCACCACCATCACCACCAGCACCATCACCATGATCACCATCACCATCATCACCATGATCACCATCACCATCATCACTATCACCACCATCAACACCATCACCACCTGTCACCATCACCATCACCGTCATCACCATCACTGTCATCACCATCACCATCACCACCACCATCACCACCATCACCAACATTATCATCCACCATTACCCTTATCACCATTAGCACCATCACAACATCATCACCACCATCACCACCATCATCAACTTTATCACCCACCATCATCACCATCATCATCATCATCATTGTGGTGGCGCTGAGAAGGTCTACTGAGCCCCTTACTTGGGGCCAGCTTGGAGCTGTATGCTTCACAACTCTTACTACTTCAACCATCCCAGCTGCCCAGGTTCACAAAGGACCAGTCGTTTACCCCACACCCCACACCCCTCACCCCCATAGTACCCGATGAACCTGACCCTTGCTCTTAGCCAAGCACTGCCCACCCATCTTACAGATGTGCAAGTGGAGGACTGGTGTCAGCGACTGAGGGAAGGGGATACTAGAGCAAAATCCTGGCCAAAGCTGAGGGTTGGCCAAGTGTCCCCAGACTGTGGCCTCCAGGAAGAGATGCTCCGGAGATCCCTGGAGAGGGAGGCTGGGGCTGGGCTCCCAGGCGTGAAGCCATTCTGCAGGAGGGCAGGGGTTGGGGATGGTGGCCGACCCTATCAATTAGTGTAATTAGGCGTCAGGATGGAGGCCCAGGCGCTAATTGCCTGGTGGCCAGCAGAGGTGCTCAATAATGGATTAGCTGAGTGCCGCGGCCACAGCAAAGACGGCCTTCGCCTCCCAGGGTCAAGGCCAAGTGCTCCAGGGATGCTTCCTCTCCTGGGCCCAGCCCAGCCCCAGCAGCTGTGCGATCCCCGCCCCACTGTCCTCTCCCCAGGACTCAGAAAAGCTGGTTCTTGGTCCACCTTGCCACAGCCTAGGCGGGCAAATGTTGTGGTCACAAGTGTCCTGAGGCCCCTCAGTCAGGTCCTGGGGGGGCCTCTCCCACTGCCAAGACCCCTCTTTTCACACGTGGGCTGAGCTCTGAGGATTTAAGCCCCCTTTCTCCAGAAAGCACCAGGTCAGGCAGGACCCTCATCGAGGACACCACTCCCTGCGCCTTGGTCCCCTCCTCTGTAGATGGGGATCACTGCCCCCCTTGCACGCCCATGGGGGATGGGAGGGGTCCGTGTGCCTGAAAGGACCTTGCAGGACCTGCCTCCTGGGGCTGCTCAGCCCTGTTAGTGGAACCTGACAGCCCAGTCCCAGCCCACCTGGAATGGTCCCTGCCATCCAGCCCTCACTCGCCTGGGCCAGGTGCTGGGCTTTCTCCTGAGGGCAAGGGGGAGCCACCAAAGGGCTGTGAGCAGGTGCCACATGCAGGATGGGAGGGCGTGTCCTGAGCCCAGTAGGTGTAGGGAGCAGGCACAGGTGTGCTAGACCTTAGAGGACAGTAAGGTGAGGCCCTGGGACTGACCCGAGGGAAGGGAGTCTCTTCACCATCCTCCAGTTTCAGCTGTAGGCCCCCTCCTCCAGGAAGTCTTCCTGCTCTGCCCCTGGGACCTTATAACCCCACCTTCTCTGTCACTGACCCCATTTTCTGCTGTGGGCCACAGGCCTCGTGTTCCCCCACCCTCCCCACCTGGGCAGGCTAGACCCTCCATCTGCCTCCCTCGGCACAGGGCAGACGCCCAGGCACACCTGGCGGGGCCGGCCATCCTGCAGTGCGTCTTGGCTGGGTCCCACCTCCTCACGCAGCAGCTCTGTGGCAGCCGAGGTTTTGAATTTTTTTCAATTTAGTTAATGGGCTTTACTTCTAGAGCAGTTTTGGGTTTACAGAAAAGTCAAGCAGAAGTACAGAGAGTTCCCACTTGCCGCCCCCAGTCCCCCGTGCCTTGAGGCCGTGTGGGCAGCTGCCGGCCGGCTGCACGCACTGTGGCTAACCGGCGTCTGTGGCCTGTGTGGGCTTTCCTCTTGGGGTTGCACACTCCGTGGGCTTTGACAGATGTACAGCGACACGTGTCTGCCACCGCAGTCTTGCATAGAGCGGTGGTGCTGACCTAAAGGTCCTCTGTGCTCTATCGCATCCCTCCCTGCCCCCGTCCCCTGGCAACCACCAGTCTTTTTACTGTCCCCATAGTTTTGCTTTTTTCCGGAGTGTCACGTAGTTGGAATCACACTCTGTAGCCTTTTCAGACTGGCGTCTTCCACTCAGCCATGTGCACTTATGTTTCCTTCCTGCCTTTCCGTGGCGTGACGGCTTGTGTCTTTTCAGCACTGAATAATATTCTGCTGTACGGATGTGGCACAATTTATTTACCCACTCCCCTACTGAAGGATATCTTGGTTGCTTCCAGTTTTTGGTGACTGTGAATGAAGCTGCTATAAATACCATTTGCAGGTTTTTGTGTGGATGGGAGTTTTTAACCCATTTAAGTAAATACCAAGGAGTGCAATTGCTGGATCGTACAGTAAGACTACGCTTAGTTTTTCAAGAAACTGCCAAACTGTCTTCCCAGGCAGCTGCATTTCCCCCCGGTGGTGATCGAGGGCTCCTGTTCCTAGCTGCACTCAGTGCTGTCTGTGTTCTGCATTTCGGCCATTGTAACAGGTGTGTAGTGGTGTCTCCTTGTTTTAATTTGCAATTCCTTGCCTACATATGACGATTTCACGGGCCAATTTGCTTTCTCTGTATCTTCTCTGGTGTCTGCTAAGATCTTTGGCCCATTTTCACTTGGGTTGTTTGAGTTTTAAGTGTTCTTTGTACTCATTCTCTTCACAGTGTCTACTGCAGAGCAGTTTTTAATTTTCATGAACTAACAGACTTTAATTTACCATTTTTTTCTTTCATGGCTTGTGCTTTTGCTGTATCAAAAGTCATCGTCAAATCTAAGGTCACTTAGATTTTCCCCCATGTGAACTTCTGGGGGTTTTACTGTTGTCCATGATCCATTTTGAGTAAATTTTTTGTGGAAGGCGTAAGATCTGGGTCTAGATTTGGGTTTTTGCGTGTAGATGTCCACGCACAGGACTTTGAGCAGCAACTTCCTTCCATCTCCTCCTGAGGCTGCCTCTGCCAGAGCCTCTGCTCTGGACCGAGCAGTGGGATCCCGGTTCTGGGCCCAAGGTGGTCTCGTTGGCCAGGTGCTGTCCTGAGAACCCTGGCACACATATCCTGAGTCCCTGGGAGAGGAGCCCTGGTCCCCGTGTGGGGTATGAAGGCACTTAGGCCAGAGAGGCCCGGGTTGGGCCCTGAGCCTCTGAGCTTTGGCTCATGGCACTGTGATGCCCTCTGGACCTGGGTGACCAGTCCTTGCACCCCACTGGAGGAGCGGTGGGCTGTGCTGAGGTCTAGCAGGCCCCGAGTGGGAGGGGGATCTGTCGCCCTGTGTGAGCAGAATCGTGATGCTCTCGGGGGCAGGAGGTAGCAGTCAGAGAGGAATCTCTGGAGGAGGCCAGACGAAAACCTGGCCTGAAACTGGCTGAGAGGGAGGCGCTGCTGGATAAACCCCGTGGAGTGGACTGGCGCATCCACCCCCTCCGCCCACACTCCACTTCTCAGGTCCTGCCAGCTCCAGCCCCGACACTTTTCTGGGGTGCACAGTCATCGCCTTGCCCTGCCTGCCTGCCTCCCTGCCTCTTCCTCCATGCCTGCCCCTCCCTCTAGGTTGCCACACAGCAGCCAGCGATATCTGCAGCGGCAAAGCCCCCACGGATCTGCCGGCGAGGCCCTGCCCTGGCCCGGGTGTCCTCCACCCGTACTCCTCGGGGGTCGCAAGGACTTACCTGATCTGCTCCTGCCCCAGAAGCAGAGATGGAGAAAGGAGCCAAATGCAAACAATTGATTTTGGGGGTGCCGGGCCCATAAGCAAGGAAGGGTGTGAGGCCAGCCAGTTACCACCTGGGGACAACCCCATCTGCCAGGCACACATCCCGTTATCCCACGGAGGGGCTGGGTGCTGGGGTTGCCACATGCCAAGCCCCAGCCACTGGCTGAGGGCTGCTGGGAGGCCGCAGGGATGCCCTTTGGACCCCTGCAGGCAAAGAGAGTAGCCCCGGCAAAGGGGAAAAGGGCCACAACCGTATGGACGACGGGGTGGCAGGTGCCGTGGGCTCAGAGCAGTAGCAAGTGGGAGAACCGAACAGAGCAGGCCTCCAAGCAGGGCCACGGGTGGACCATGGCCGGGAGGACGCCCCCTAACCGCCGAGTGCCCAGGGGCCCTGTCCTCCCCGAGCCTCTGGGGCTGCCCTGCCATCCCGCACAAGGACCAGGCCCACCTGGGACCAGAGGGGACACAAGGCCATCTTGGAATTAGCAGAAGCTCCATCTTCAGGTCCTCAGAGTCTGAGAGGCAGCCCTGTTCCGGCTCCCACGCGCCGGCACCTGCCGCTCTGCTGCGGTCTGCCTGGGGCGGGACCTGAGGTCTGCGTTTCCAACAGCTCCACGCGGTGCCCAGGCTGCCAGTCCAGGGGCAACACTTTGAGGAGCCAGGCATGAGCTCAAGACAGACATATACATTCTGAAATGCTACCCAGAACCTTCTAGAAGCAGCTTTGATAAAAAAAACCCCAAACATTTGGTTTCTCTTTCTGGCTCCAGAGCTAACCGGCTGTGTGACTTTGGGAAAGTCATGACCCTCTCTGGTCTGCAGTTTCTCCATATGTAAAAGGAAGGAAGCCATAAAAATTCCGGGACTAAGCCATGAAAATTCTATGATTGAAATGATGAATCCTGTTGGAGCACTTTCAGGTGTCAGACAGTATTCATTTATGACCACAAATCTAGAGAACATTGTCCCCATTTTACAAACACCAAGACTGAGGCTCAGATGATTTTCCTGCCAGCTTTGCGCCCGAGTCTGCTTGCGGCACAGCCCCTGCTTCCCCTGCATCGCGCCATCTTCCGTTCTCCCTTGGGGAATAAAATAAAACTTCCTCACAGTGAGAGATGAGACATGAAAAGGGTTTGAATTTCTAAAGCCAGAGAACAATCGCCACTTAGGCAAAGGCTTTTGTGGTCTCTTACGATTTCCTCCAAAATGTGGAAGGTTCGTTCTAAGCGTAACAGCGCAGAGGGGAGAGTCTGGAGACAATAAAACCGGCATTCTCGTAATTAGCTCTTAAACTGCTCCTCTGTGTAAAGCCCCCCAGCCCAAGCTCCGTCTTGCTTCTTGCACATTCTTACTATACAAATCTGAACCATTTTTGACAAGATTTTTGAGTTTTGTCAGATGTGAATTGTTAAGATTTAATTGAAAAAATGAACAGAAGGCAGCCACTATTGCAAAGGGAGTGACCCAGAACCAATTAGAATTTAGTAACAATTGACCATTCACCACTGCAATCCATGTCGAGGATCAGATTAAAGCCACTTTAATTCCCCCACCCCCGTTCCTGAACTCAAAATATCATTAGTGGAAGATTTCCCTGAATTTCTTGCCAATCAATTTTCCTGGTTTTAAAGGTGAAGTTCAACCGGGGGCTGTGCGGAGGAGAGTGCCGGCCCTATCTCCTGGGCTGAGATGATACACAATATAGGTTACCATCTTGAAAAAACAGGTCAGGCTGAGCAACATTCCTCGTCAAATTGCTGTTGACAGCCCAAACAGGACATGGAGAGGACCACAAAAAGGGCCTTTCATCTGGAGACAGCACAGCGTATAATTGGTCATTCTTCCCTCCTTTGGCCTCTCCTTCTCAGCCGGGGGAAAGTTCCCAAACAAAGCCAGGGCTTCCCAAGGCAACTTCTTAATCCTTTATGGCAGATGCCCCTGGGGAAGTGTCAGCTGAGAGGACAAGGCAGGGCGCTGGCTGGGCCCTCGTGGGCACCATGCCTGGCACACAGTAGGCGCGTAGTAGGCGCTTTATTACAGCTGAATGAGTGAACCGATGACATCGGGAGTGGGCAGCCTTTGGCCCAACAGCCCTGCCCGAGCAGGAGGGCAGTCACAGAGCAGATGTGTGCAGAGTGGCTTTCCCGGATCCGTTCCAGCCACTCTCTGCGTGAGCCCAGCCACCCCACGGTGGGGACTGAGGCTACGTTCAGACAGACACGACTCCAGGTTCCACTGGGGCTTGGAGTCTTCCAGCTCACCCTGGTGTGCCCAGGCCACTTTTCCTGCGCTGGGACTTCCTGGTTCATGTCTGAAGACCTCCTCATTCGGCTCCTGGTCCTGGTCCACTTCTCAGCCCAGCCCCTGAGGGCCACCGCTGTCCACCAAGCACACACTGGGTGCCAGATGCCCTCACGGCTGGCGTCGCTGCCCTCCTAGCAACCCTTGAAGGAAACTGAGGATTGGGGAACCGGGTCTGCCTGGGTTTGGACTCCCCACTCCCCTGCCCAGCGCTCACAACTCCACTCCCCGTCCCCTCAAGTTGGGTCCTGGAGCATCTCAGAGCAGGGCCCTGTCCCGGGCCTTTCCCCCAACCCTGCTAGTCCCAGCGGAGGGGAAGAGCCCGGACCCGGAGCCGGGCACACTCTGGACTTGCGGTTCGCGGCAAGTCAAGTCACAGACACCAACACCCAGGATCAGTTGTTGCCGCTGCTGCTTCATTATTGTTTTAATGCCACCCGAGATGTCCTGGAACCAGCCGTGTCCAGCTAAATCTCCACTACCTCTACCCCAGACTTTCTGGTAATTTCTTTGCATTTCTAGAAGTCGAGGAAGACGCCCAAGTGTTTTCTGAGTGTCAAAGCACAGATGAGACAAAGACAAGCAAACAAAAACACCTCGGGAGGGTTTGGAGTAGGACTGTCCAGGGCCTCCCAGGGTGTCCTTGAGTGTCCGAGTCTCAGACGTTGGTGTCTTGGTTTGGGCTCAGACACAGACGCCGAGACAGGAACTAGGCGCAAGCACTTGTCTGGGTCGAGACCCCAGGAAACGTGGTGGAGAGGGAAGGAATCAGACTGGCTTCCGCAGGCACCTGCTGCTTAATCCTAGTGGGGACATGGAGGCACCGTACCAAGCAGGGCCCCCGGCGTTGCCCCCAGCGGTGTGGGGCTGGGTGGAGCTGGCTGCCAGCTCCCTAGACACTTGTGGCGGATGGCCCTGCCCACGCAGAGAAAACCCGCAGCACAGGCACGCGGCTCCTGGCTGTGGGAGTTGGAGGATGTCCTGTCTGCTGTGCGTGGTGGCACGGGCCCACTCACCCTTCTGTCCAGAGGAGCTGCAAGCCTGGTCTGTCACCCACGGCTGTGTGGCCTTGGGCCACCCTTGGCCTTTCTGAGCCTCCTATCCTCACCTGCGCAATGGGGGTGACACTACTCGCCGCTGAGTTTCCTTCTGAGGCTCACATGAGACGCTGTGGGCACAGCACCTAGAGGGCCATTACTAAGAGCAGCCCCGAAAGCCTCGCGTGCGCCGGCGCTGGTTCAGAGCTGTCCCCATGGAGGGGCAGTTCATCTACTCCACTGGGTACCTGGAGAAATCGAGAGTAATTGTATAGTGCTCGGGGTGGTCCCAGGACACAGAGTGAGGCCACAGCTGGAACTGGGCTGTGACACCCAGGGGAGAAGACAAAAGAGCCTAAGAGCACAGTGTCAGGACAAGGGCTCACGCTGGGGACTGTCAGGAGGGACAGAGTTGATGGTAGAGACAGCAGGTCACTCAGTGAGGTAGTGAGCACTCCGTCCCAGGAGGTGTGTAAGAGGCTGGGTGTTGTGTGGGAAGCTCCAGGCCCTGGATGGGGGTGGTGATGATGGATGGGGGTGGCCAGGTAGGATGCCTGGTAAGATCGTTTCCACCCCAGAGAGTCTAGAATTCCATCTGTCTGTCAGGGCCAAGCGCTGGAGACGTGCTCCTCGTTTGATGCTCCCGTGACTCCGTGGGGCTGCCAGACGAGCTCAGCAGCTCGGCCTGGTCTGAATTAGCAGAGAGACGTTTAGGGGAGAGCTGGGCTCGGCCTGAGTGATCTGCTGAGTGGTGACCTGGAGGCCGGATGGAAGCAGAGCCGCCGTGCGCGGAGCTCCCCCGGCCTCGGGCTGGTGTGAGAGGCAGAGGGAGCCTGCCTCCTTTGTGCCGCCCCGAAAACCCCCTAGCCCGCTGTGTCTGCTGCGCTGCAGCGAGGGTCCCGGCCCCGCCCACCTTTCCCAGGAGGTAGGCTGGGGACACTGCCTGGGAATGAGACGCTCAGACGCAGCCACTTCTCCAGGAGACACAGTCGAGGTCACACATCGGCCGGCGCTTCCTGCAGCTGCGCCAGCTCGCTTCGGGACACACGGGCTGTGGGCTCCTGGTGGAGGCGCCTCGTGGCACAGTCACTTCCCATCGCCCCTTTTGGGCCCACCGTTACGAATGCTGTCACCTTCGTTGTACACAAAAGGCAGCCACAGGGACAAATTACAATGGAAATTAAAGCCACCCTGCCCCACTCCCATTTGCTCACCCAGCAAGCGTCGATGTCATCGTGGGGCAGACTCTGAGGACCCCACCACGGTCCCTGCAGCTTCTGTGTGAGTTCATGGTGGCTTCGTTCATGCGTTTGTTCACCCACCCAGCGCGCACGGAGCACCTCCTTGGGCTGGGCTCTGCCAGGCACAGTAACTGATACGGTTGTGATCGTTGGGCACGCAGCAGTCGATTAGGCCCCGCGCCTGTGACTTTCCTGGGTCTTTGCTGATTCCTGCATAGCCCGCAGTGTGGGTACTTCATAAAACCTGACAGTACACAGCCAACATCTTTACAGCTCGCTAACTGGAATCCCGCGTGATCAGTTTTGGACAGGTCAAGGCTGTGCTTTGAGCCCCTCCTCCATACCTTGGCCACGGACTGCACGGCAGAGGTGATCGCACCATCCTGGGGTGGGGGGGACGCCACAAGAGGGCGGGGCCTGGGAGATGGAGGCTGAGCCTCAGAACTCCATTTCGGAGACTCATCTTCTCCTTTCTACAGAGTTCAGGTGAAGGAACCCAACATGCTTACCTATGGAAGGTCAGTGTGTCCCAGCTGGGGGCCACAGAAGGGTCCGGAGCAGCCCCTCACACTACAGCTGGCACCTGCAGGCAGCTGGTCAATCAAGGTGCTAGATTCACATGGCCTCCTCCGGTCTGATCATGTTGTTATGCCCTCTGGGCCTCAGTCTACCCATCTGTAAAGTGGAAACAAGAGCTTTACTCGGCGGGGTTTTTAAGAGGTTTAAGTGAGTTAATTGTGCTTCTAGAATAATAACGGGCAAGGTTATTTATTGAATTTAATCTGAGCTGAGGAAACCTAGAACATCAAGGTTGGCAGAGGCAGATCTTGTACCCAGATCTCTGGGCTGCTGGACGTCACCGCACAGCCCTGGAAAACCCACACATTGGGATGAGTTTCCAGGGCAGGGCCTGGGTGGATTCCGCCCCAGTGGAGGCTCCTGCATCTTCCTCGGGATCCAGCCGGCTTTCTCCGTGGCAGGGCGGAGGAGAGCTGGGGCCAGAAGAAAGGCTTGAAACTGTATCCTCCCTCAGCTTGGGGTCAAGGGGGTCAGACCCCCACATTTTCTCCACTGTCAAAAACCCCCTAGGATTTTCTTGAAGTTAAATTTCACATCATATGGCTGAACATTTGGAACTTTTTAAACAGAAATTGTAGAAAAAATGAAAAGTATTTTAGTCTCAGAACACAATACCTCCCTGGCAGGAAGCCACGGGAGAGATTCAGCTACAGGCTCGATGCCAGAGAAAAAAGTCATCATAATTGTCAATCTGGATTAATCCGGGCGTTCTTCGGCTTAACCTTGTGTCAGGCTGAGTGGGCTAATCAGGGCTCGGAAGACACTGTCTTTTGTGACTGTACTGAGGCTCTGGTTTCACACATCAGCTAATTTTCTGATCCCATTTCCTTAATTGTAAGCTCGGTTTAATGGAGCCCCGGATGAGAATGGACCACAAGGAACGTGCTGGCGTCCTGGCCGGGGCTGCAGGAGTCTGTGCTGAAGTGCCACGGCTTCCCACCAGTGGCTTGGTGGGCGACGTTTGAAAACACCTCCCAGCCTCTGGAAGAATTCAGTTAGCGGCAGGGGTGGGGAGGGGCACATGTGGCGTCACGGTCATGGTTACTGCGTGCACGAGCCCGTGGACTCTTGCGTGGATTCCAGAGACCCGCGGCAGCGCGGTTGAGTCACCCCTCAGAGCCCCGCCCGGAACGGTGGGAGCTGAAGTCACGGACGCTGACTCCATGGAGCAGAGACTGGCTGGCCAGTTTCCAGTCCTGGCCTGGGGCCCCGGGTGCCTGTGCCTCCCGTGCCGGCGACTTCACCTGCGAGACGGGGGCCTGGTGCTGTCCTTGCCTGCCGGGCCGGGGTGGTAGGAGGAGTAGGGACCTTTGAAAAGGCCTCTGCCCACCTGAGGCTGGCCTGGGACCGGGAGGGTTTGGGCAGAACCGGCGGAAGTCCCTCCTTCTCTGTGAGGACGGCCTCACTGCAGCCAGGCTGAGGGTCTCGCTCCCCCATTTCCTCTTCTCGTGCCCCTTCTCTCCCGCCTCTCGTGCTACAGCCCCCGCCCCCTTCCCCATGTGCCCACCAGGCCAGGGGCTGGGGGTGGGGTGGGGGATTGGCACCCGGGGTGGGCGCAGCTCTCAAGAGCTCTGGCTCATGGGAGGGGCAGAAGCAGGGCGAGGGGGTGAGTGAGGAGGTTGGGGAGCCCTTTCCCAGGTGACCCTGAATTTACACCAGAGACAGAGGAAAGAGCTCAGTCGTGGTAGGTTGGCAGATTGCTGTGTGGCTCGGCGGCTCACCCGTGATGTGCGGGAGTTGGCCCAGGGGACACCTGAGCCCAGCCGGTTTGTCCATCTGCCCCTGCGCCCAGGAGCCGAGGCCTCAGAAGCCGCTGTCCAGATCTGTCAGGCCAGATGGGGCTCGGAGCAGCTTCCCCAGGCTGTGAGGCTCCCAAGGCCTGGCGTGGGAGCGGCCACCACTCTTGGCCTTCTCTGATCAGTGGCCAAAGCTGCCTGTCCAGTGTGGGGGTCGTCAGAACCAAGCCAGGCTCCGGGTTGATCCTTAATTTCACCAGCCTCGGTGGGTCCTCTTTAGGATAGGTCTTTTGTCTACCCTGCACCACCCTCAACCTCTGGGACTTGAAAACGGATTGGATGTCATTCCTGCCCTTGGAGAGCACCTGGCACAGGGAAACTGCTCATCATCAACTGAGGAGGAGTCACTATGGCCAGTTGCAGCACAAAGGCGGGATGTCAACTCTACTTAGTGCCTCTAGGAAGGCTTCCTGGAGGTGGTATCACTTCAGCAACTCTTAGAGATTAAATTGGAATTAGCTGCATGCACAAGGTCCTGGGAACAGTAAGAACAGAGGAACAGGAGGGCTGAACCGGTGTGGCCCTCAGGGACCTGGGGCAGCTCAGGACAGCTTGAGGCTGGTGGGGTAGGGCATGTGGTCAGAGGTGTGTCTGGAGAAACCTACTTGGCCTGGACTTTCTGATTCAGGAAGAAACGTTGTCCAGCAGCAGGGGAGAGCCCGCGGGTTTTGTCCACAGGCAGGGAGCCAAGCACAGCCCACGGGGAAGCTCGCTGTTGGTGGGGGAGGATGGAGGGGGTGAGTGTGGAGCAGACGCCAGTGAGGAGTCCTCAGGCATCCAGATGCGCTGAGGTGGCATCCCGCCAGGCAGTGACAGTGGCAGGGTGAGTGGATGGGTGGGACGTGTGGTCCTGGGGGACTCAGTGCCTGCGGGGAGGTCGGATAGGGGTGCTTTGTGGTCACTGGGGGACCAGGTAGATTCGGTGTGGAAGCTGCAGGACAAGTGATGCTCCAGTTCCCCAAAATAACCTCAGAGACCCTGGCAGAGGTTTACGAAGATGAGAATGCACTGGCCCTTCGGCCTGCCAGCCATGGGAGCCCCGGCGGCCCCTGGAAAGCCCTTTGGACACTTTCCACCCCAGAGTCCGCCGGCGCCCCCCACACCTCCAGGGTCCTTGGCCAGAGCAGGGAGGGCTCTGCAGGAGGCTCAGATCCACATCTGGGCCAGATGTGCCCCAGTGCCCAGTGGCGCTGCTGCAGGGGATGATTAATGAACACTCCGTCCTCAAAGCTCTCGGAGATAAATCCCTGCTTGTGCTTAAGTCCAGGAAGCTCATCTCTGCATACCAACTGCTCGGAGATGACAGGAGGCTCCTGAAGTTTCCTTTGACGGCAAACACCAAGCCCTGGCTTCCCAGCCCGCGCCCACTGGTGCTCTAGCTGGCCTGGGTGCCAGCTGGCACTGGCTCTGTCCCCTGGTCAAATTCCTCCTTGCTTCATGCCAGGTTCTGGGGGCTGGAGTGGGAGGGAGACAGGTGGGCATGAGCCGGCCCTCCTGCAACAGGCACATGCTATTTAAATGGTTTCTAGTGTTGTCTTAACTGCCCCGATTCGTTGAGTGTGCAGTCCTGTTTTGGGCTCAGTCACTTTAGGAGTTGGGGAGTAAATCTGACATGGCTACATCAGTAAGGTCGGTGCTCAGGTGACAAACCTCTTTCTGCTTAAACAGGGACATGCAGACTCCCTCCCTGGGTTACGGCTCACGGAGCCTTCACTGTAAACACAGGCTGTGGGGCGTCCAGTCGCCTAGAGCTCTGAGGAGCAGTTCATGTGTGTAGGGTCATTCTGTTTTCCTAGTTTTCTCCCAGACGTCTCCTGTTCTTTTCCCATCATCTTGCTCAGATACGCTCAAATACGCCTCCTCGTAGAGGCCTTCTCTGAATACCAGGCTGGGGCCTGGAAGATGTCTGGCAGAAATGGCCCAACTCTCCACTCTTCTCCAGGGCTGTAGCTTAGCCGTGTGACCTCGCAGCCGCTCTATGCCCAGGTGGAGTGGGTGTCCAGCCGCCTGCAGAGGCCTGGGGCTTGCTTTGGCCAGTGGATCATGGCGGAAGTCAGGGTATTGCAATGCCAAGCCCAGGCCTCAAGAGGCAGTGTGAATTTTAATAAAGTCTCAGGGATCAATATTTCCCTTTATGGCTTTGATTTTTTGACATTATATTTAAAAATTCTTTCCTAGTCTGGGATCATAAAGATATTATTTTAAAATTTGTTTCTAAAAGTTTTATAGTTCTTTTCACGTTTGTGCCTTTAATCTGTCTGGAATTGAGTTTTCTGTGCGGTGTGAGGTAGGGATTCAATTTTCTTTTTTTCCGTGTGGAAAACCAACTGTCTGGTACCACTATTGAATGGTCTGTCCTTCAGGTGCTGATTTGTGCTGCTGCCTCTGTCAAAGTCAAGTTTTCCCACGTGTTATTTCTGGACTTTCCATTCGACTCCCTTTGTCCATCTGTCTCTTCCTGACCCACTCTCACATTTTCTTAATTACTATACTTTTTTAAATTAATAAACTGCATTTTGAAGAGCAGCTTTAGGTTCATAGCAAAATGGAGCAGAAGGTATGTACAGGGATTTCCCATTTCCCTCCTACCCCTAACATGCATGACCTCCCCATCACTGGCATGCCCCACTGAGCAGTGCATTTGGTACCACCAATGAATCTGCATTGACATATCGTTGTCACCCAAAGCCCATAGTTTACGCTAGGGTTCACTTTTAGTGCTGTATATTCTATGGGTTTGGACAAATGTACAATGACATGTGTCCACCATTTTACTGTCCTGCAGAGTGTTTTACTGCCCTATAGATCCTCTGTGCTCCACCTGCTCGGCCCTCTCTCTCCCCAGCTCCTGGCAACTACTGCACTTTTTACTGTCTCCATAGTGTTGCCTTTTCCAGAATGCCATATAGTTGGAATCATATTGTATGTGGCCTTTTCAGATTGGCTTCTTTAACTTATTAATATGCCTTTAAGTTTCCTCTACATCTGTTCATGGCTTCATAGCTGAATAATAATTCAATGCTGAATAATATTCCACTTCCTGGATGTCCAACAGTTTATTTATCCACTCACCTACTGAAGGACATCTTGGTTGCTTCCAGTTTTAGGCTGTTATGAATAAAGTTGCTGTAATCATTTATGAGATTTTTGTACAGATGTAAGTTTTCTATTCCCTTGGGTAAACATCAAGGAATGCAATTGCTGGATCGTAGGGTACAAATATGTTTCATTTTGTAAGAAACCATCAAGCTGTCTTCCAAAGCAGCTGCACCACTTGGGGTTTCCACCAGTAATAAATGGGAATTCCTGTTCCTCCACATCCCTGCCAGCATTTGGTGCTGTCAGTGTTCTAGATTTTGGCCATTCTAGTAGGTGTATAATGGTGTCTTGTTTTAATTTGCAGTTTCTTGATAATATGATGTGGAAAAATGCTATTTGCTCTCTGAGTATCTTCTGTGGTAAGGTGTCTGCTCAGGTCTTTGGCCCATTTTTAAATTGGGTTGTTTGTTTTCTTACTGTTGAGTTTTGAGAGTTCTTTGTGTATTTTGGATAACCATCTTTACTGTATATATCTTTTGCAATTCTTCCAGTCTGTCCTTTCATTCCTTTTCGTTTCTCCCAGTCATTTTATTCTCTTGACAGTATGTAGAAACATTTCAATTTTACAAAGAAGCTTATCAGTTATTTCCTTCATGGCTTTTGCCTTTGGTGCTTTATCACAAATGTCATTACCAAGCTCAAGGTCATATCGATTTTCCCCTATGTTATCTTCTAGGAATTTTATAGTTTTGAGTTTTATATTAATATTTAGGTCTATGATTTATTTTGAGATAAATTTTGTGAAGGGTGTGAGGTCTGTGACTAGATTCATTTTTTTTTTTTTTTTTGGCCTGTGGATGCACCGTGGTTCCAGCACCACTTGTTGAAAAGACTATCTTTGCTCCACTGTATTGCCTTTCCTGCTGTGTCAAAGATCGATTGACTGTATTCGTGTGGCTCTATTTCAGGGCCCTCTGTTCTGTTACATTGATCTATTTGTCTTTTCTTTTGCCCATATCATGTTTTGTCTATTACCACACCTTTCTTTATGGTAAGTCTCGAAGTCAGGTAGTGTTCAACTTCCACCTTTGTTCTCCTTCAGTAGGGTTGACTATTCTGGATCTTTTGCCTCTCTGTATAAACTTTAGAATCAGTTTGTCAATATCCATAAAATAATTTGCTGGGATTCCCACTGGGAATTTATCAAATGCAATAAGTCTATATGTCAAGTGAGGAAGAACAAACATTTTGACAATATTGAGTCTTTCTATCCCTTTCTATCCCTGGAATATCTCTTCATTTATTTAGTTTTTTTTTTATTTCTTTGATCAGAGTTTTGTGTTTTTTCTCATATAGTTCTTACACATATCTTGTGAAAGTTAAACCTAAGTGTTTCATTGTTTAGGGTGTTAATATAAATAGTATTATGTTTATTGTGTTTTTACTTTCAAATTCCACTTGTTCATTGCTGGTATGCAGGAAAGTGACTGACTTTTGCATATTAACCTTGTCTCCTGCAACCTTGCTATGATTACTTATTAATTCCAGGAGTATTTCTCATAGACTCTTTTGGATTTTCTACATAGACAGTCATGTCATCTGTAAACAAAGGGAGTTTTATTTTTTCCTTCCCTTTCTGCATACCTTTTATTTCCTTATCTTGTCTTATTGCATTAGCTAGGACTTGTTTCTAGTATGATGTGGAAAAGCAGTGGTGAGAGGGGACATCTTTGCCTTGTTCCTAATCTTAATGGGAAAGCTTCAAGTTTCTCACCATTAAGTGTGATGTTAGTTGTAGGATTTTTGTATGTATTCTTTAACAAATTGAGAAGGTGCCCCTCTATTCCTAGTTTACAGAGAATTTTGAATAATGAATGCATGTTGGAATTTATCAAATGCTTGTTCTACATCTATTGATATGATCATATGATTTTTCTTCTTTTGCCTGTTGAGGTAATAAATTACATAAATTGATTTTTTATGTTGAATGAGCCTTGAATATCTGGAATAATTTCCACTTGTTTATGGTGTATAATATTTTTTATACATTGTTGAATTATATTTCCTAATATTTTGTTGAGAATTTTTGCATCTATATTCATAAGAGGTATTGTTCCATCATTTTCTTTTCTTGTAATGTTTTTATCTTGTTTTGGTATTAGGGTAATGCTGGCCTCATAAAATGAGTTAGGGAGTGTTTCTATCTTCAAAGAGATTGTAAAGAATTCATATAATTTATTCCTTAAATGTTTGGTAGAGTTCACTATGAACCCATCTTGGCTTTCCAATTTAGAAGGTTATTAAGTTAATTATTAATTCAATTTATTTAATAGATATAGGCCTATTCAGATTGTTTATTTCTTCTTTTGAGAGTTTTGACAGATTGTATCTTTCAAAGAATTTGTTCATTTCATCCAGGTTATCAAATTTGTGGGCATAGAGGTGTTCATACTATTCATTTATCATCCTTTTAGTGTCCATGGATCTGCAGTGATATCCTCTCTTTCATTTCTGTTATTAGCAATTTGTGCTTATTTTTGTCTTAGCCTGGCTAGGGCCTTATTGATTTTGTTGATATTTCAGATAACAAGCTTTTGGTTTCATTGATTTTATCTATAGATTTCCTATTTTCAGTTTATTTGATTTCTGCTGTAATTTTTATTATTTCTTCTTATTTGGGAATTAATCTGCTCTTCTTTTTCTAGTTTCATAAGGCAGAAGCTTAGATTATTGATTTTAGATCATTGTTCTTTTCTTTTTAAAATTCAAATTCAAGAAGTAAACAGCATGTTCTTTTCTAATATATGCACTCAAAGCTATTAATTTCCCTCTGAGTACTACTCTTGCTGCATCCAACAAATTTTTATAAATTTTGTCTCATTTTCATTTAGTTCAAAATATTTTCAAATTTCTCTTGAGATTTATTCTTTGAGCCATTGTGTTATTTAGAAGTTTGATGTTTAATATCCAAATATTTTGAAAGTTTCCAGCAATCTTTCTATTATTGATTTCTGGTTTAATTTCATTGTGGTCTGAGAGTAGACATTGTGTGATTTCTATTCTTTTAATTTGTTAAGGTGTGCTTAATGGCCCAGAATGTGATCTATCTTGATGCTTGTTCCATGCAAGTGTGAGAAGAATGTATCATATATTCTGCTGTTGGATGAAGTAGTCTATAGAATCCAATTATATCCAGTTGATTGATGGTGCTGCTGAATTCAACTATGTCCTCACTGATTTCCTGCTTCCTGGATTTTTCCGTTTCTGACAGAGGTGTGTTAAAGTCTCCAACTATGGTGGAAAGTTTATCTACTTCTCCTTGCAGATCTATTAGTTTTTGCCTAATGTAATTTGATGCTCTATTATTAGGTGCATACATATTAAGAATGGTTATGTCTTCTTGGTGAATTGACCTCTTTATCGTTATATAATGTTCCTCTTTATCCTTGATAACTTTCATTTCTCTGAAGTCTGCCCTAATTACTATAATTTTAAAGTAATCTTTTACATATTTTTATTTTTCTAAAAATTTAATATTCTGGCCTCTTTCTCTTCCGTTATCCTTTTATGCTAGATTTCCATGTCCCATGGGGATAGATCTGTTAGAATTTTTGTTTCAAATTACATTGACTCTAAAGACTAATTTAGGAAGAATTGATTTCTTTATGATACTGAATCTTTCTATCCATGACTATGGTATATATCATAATTTTCCCAATAAACTTATTATGCAGTTCTAAAAATTATAGTTTTGGTTGCTTTCATGATTGAGAATCTTTTTTCTATTTATTTTGTTATTGATTATCAGTGGCATATAGAAATTCTATTACTTTTGTATCCAGCAAACTTGCTAATTGTTAGTTATACCTATACTATTATGTGTACTGCTTATACCAGGTTCTCCATAGATTATCTTAGATTTTCTATGTGGACAATCATAGTATTTTCCAATGTTTGCATCATTGATTTTTTTCCTGTCCTATTGCATTGTCTAAATCCACTAGACAATGCAATGTTGAACATAGTGATGAGGAGTGCATCCTTGTCATAATCCTGACTTTAGTGGGAATACTTTTAGAATTTAATGATTAAGTACAATGTCTCCTCTATGTTTTGGATAGATGCTCTTTATCAGGTATGGCAGAGCCAGCAATTTGATGCCCTTTACACCTTCTCTCTTATTTTTTCTTTTAGTCATAGATTTCCTTTGCATTTTAGAAGGGCCCGTGGCTACCTAGGTGAAAACCACTTTTCCAGCCTCTGTTACAGCCTAATGTGACCACGTGGCTAAGTTGTCATTAATGGACATGGAAGAAGCGATACGTGCAAATCACATATCACTTTCTTCTTTCCCTTTCTTAGAAGTGGTAATGAGGAACCCACTCTGATCATGTGGATGAGGACAACATCCTAGAACATCCCAAGAGGAGGCAACTGTGTCTCTGGTGAGCTCAGGGGGCAGAGCCACCTGCTCTGCCTGCATCTCCTGCTCCCCTACACTCTGACATGTCACAGACACAAACTTCCCTCTGTCCCAACCACTCTGTTTGGTGTCCCCTGCTCAGCAGCTTCACCTGCACCTTGTCTAGATGTTTCCAAATAAGGAAATGTCATGCTTGAGTTAATTTTGGTAATTAATTTTTCTCCAAGAAAAATGTCCATTACACTTAAATTTAAAATATGTTGGCGCAAAATTGATTGTAGTATCCTTTAACAATTTATAAATCTGTACTCTGTTATGTTTGCTTCTTCACTTCTAATGTTATTTGTTGGTAGCATTTTTTTCTTGATTAGCCTTAATAGGAATTGTTCTATCCTATTCCCTCAGAGGACAATGTTTTGCTTTTCCTGGTCATTTCTATTTTTCTGTATTTTCTATTTAATCCATCTCTTCTCACAGCTTTACTTCTTTTCTTCTATGTTCTCTAGTTATTGTCATCCTCCTATTATTTTCTTTAGTTAAGATTGTACCTTCTTTATTTGTAAGTTTTCTTATTTTGTAATAATTGCAGAGTCTACAAATATACCACTAAAAACCAATTCAAAGCACCACATGTACTCACCATCAAATTGGTTTTAACTGATCAACACTTAAGTGCACATATAGCAGTAACATTCATCAGGTGTCAGGCAGGTGGGAAAGGGGAGGAGGGGATGGTATATACACACGTAATGGGTGCGGTGTGTACCGTCTGGGGGATGGACATACTTGAAGCTCTGACTCAGGTGGGGCAAGAGCAATATACGTAACCTAAACATTTGTACCCCCATAATATGCTGAAATAAAAAAAATAAAAAATAAAAACCAATTCAGCTACACCCAAGAAAACTGATATATAATGTCTTTTCTTTCTAAATAATTTTTCATTTTGCGTGCAATCTCCTTTTTCACCCACGGGTTATTTAGGAGCGTGTCTCAGACTTTTCAAACTTACATGTACATGCATTTTAATTGTCTTTTTATGTTAACTTCTAACTAGTTGCATTGCAGTCAGAGAACATAATCTGTTTGAAAATCATTCTTTGAAATTTATTGAGGTTTATTTTTGACCTGTAGGTTGTCGAGTGTTGTAAGCGGTCTACCTGTGTTGAAAGAGCATTTAAACTCTCCCGCAGAAGGAAGTGCCATCATATCATCGTGGAGACTGTTTTCCACTCCGTACCACACTGGGCAGTACAGGGTGCTTTTATACCCTTATATGTGGGTCCAAACAATGGACCCATGAGGAAAGCAGGGTAGATAATATAGCCCCATTTTATAGGTAAGGGGACCGAGGCTCAGAGAGGGACAGCGCTGTGCCGGAAGTCACACGGCTCCTACATGACGAGTTGCTGTGGAGGAACAAAACTCCTTCTGCCTGTGGCTGTGGGGGCGCTTCAGTGGGGGTGAAAGGAACAGCATGGAACAGCATGGGCTGGTGGGTGTTGCCCAACTTGAGTGTCTGGCCCTGGACGTGAGGCAGGCTGGCAGCACAGTGAGTGTCTGCTGCATGTTCTCACGCCTGCAAACCTGGACCCCCGTCACGGCCCCCTGGCCTCCATCCTTTTGCTGGAGCTGGGCTCTGCCTGGACAGACATCTCCAGCCCACATCATCTCCACCCAGCCCCATCGGCCTTTCGGTCTGAGGTCCTTGTTCCCCTTCACCCGTCCTGCGGTCGGCCAAAGGAGCTGCCTGTCCCAATCGCACACGGGCCTCACCTGCCCTGCGGGTCTTTGCTCAAGGTGCAACAGCCTTCCCGGGGTTCTACACAGCCAGTGTGACCTTGCTCCTGACTCCACCTCCCTCTCCTGGGCCACCTGTCACCTCCCCATGCCTCCTGCCCCCTTCTCCCCTGCCCCAGTGAGGGGGCGTTTCCGACACCCTGACCCTCCCCTCCCAGGCTCACCCTCAGCGCCTCCACGGCCTCCCTCACTTCCAGCCTCACACCTCTCGACCTCACAGCAGCCAGAGTTCCAGTTATGGCAGAAGTTCTCATCTCTCCAACCTCTTGCCTGAAATCACTGTCCACGCTGTTTCCTGTCTGGAGTCCCCTTCTCCTTCAGTGATTTCTGTCAGTGCTGCCCATCCTTCAGGACCCAGCTCCATGTCACCTCCTGGCAGCCTCCCATGGTCTCCACGTGGGGAGGGGGACACTCTGCCCTCCCACAGCACCTGGGGCTTCCCTCGCTCGAAGCTCTGATTGCGCAGCGTGGTCGTTGCTGTTCCCTCGTCGGCAGGGGCAGCAGCTCATTATGTAGGAGCCATGTGACTTCAGGCACAGTGCTGTCCCTCTCTGGCCTCGCTCCAGCCCCTGTGCCCCATAGGCCGACTGCTGTGCCAGCCCAGACGGTGTCTCCCGAGTTCCTGGCCAGTGCTCCGGACAGGGGAGGACACGGCACCACCTTTCCTTTCTGTCCTCGCAGTGGCCTCCGGACTGAGGGCTCCAGCCTGCTGACCAAGGTCAATGCCCTTTCCAACGGCCCTTCATTAGCGAGTGGGCATCTCGCTGAGTCAGGGGAGACCTCCTCACAGCCCTGTTCGGGGTCACTAGGTCCCTGGAGAATGTGGCCGGGGGCGGCTGGCTGACAACAGGCCCCATTGTCCTCCCTGCTGTGGACAGAGTCAGCCCAGGCCCATCTGGACAGGGCAAAGGGCGTGACCTCAGTGCTCCCGGGAGGCTGGTGAGGTGAGAGCACAGATGCTGTTGTCCGGAGCCAGGCAGGGCCCTCTGGGGACCTGTTTTAGGGTCTGAGGGGGCAGCTTCATCTCCTCCAACTTCCTCACCGTCCCCCGGCTCCCACGAGGGGCTCTTCACAGCATCCCCAAGGCAAGGTCCAGCCGCATGTCTGGTGCTGGGGCCTTGCCCCCTTCCCTGCAGTTTCCCGGTCTCTGGACACTTGAAGTTCTCCTAACCTGCAGCCCGGCACAGCCTCAGGGACATGGACCCCGGGCGATTGTGCCCCACCCAGCCCTCTTCTCCACAGCCACTCCCCACCTGCTCCTCACAAAGAGGGGCCCTGCCCCTCCTCACCCCGGCCCCTCACTGGCGGTGGAAACAGCCAGTAAGGCTAGTTCCAGCTGAGTGGCCACTGAGCGAGGGAGTCACAGTTCTGCCTCTTCATGGGAATGCGCTAGCTGGCCATGTCCTCAGGCCCCACAGGAGACGGGGTCCTGGAGCCCAGGAGCAGAAACAGCTGCCAGGGTCCCTGGAAGGCAGGGTGGGGCCCGCAGGGCACAGGAAGCCGCGCAGGGTGTGTGTCCTCGGGGCTCATGGCAGTGAGTGGCCTCCTGGCTTCCATGATCAACACCCTTCTCCGTTCGAGTCCTCACCACGGCCCTGCGGCTGTTACTGTCACCGGTGACGATGCTGTTGTGTCATGTTTGCTTCTCATGCCTGTCGTATTTCAGGGTGTAAACCCTCCAGGCTCAGTGGAAACCCTGCCCTGAGTGTGTACAAACACCTGAGCTGCGCATGCACATGGTGTGGACCGTTTACACCGTGGAGCTGGGCGTGAAGGACAGTAACAGAAAGCTGGCCATGTACCGCTCCTTGCAGTCCTCTCCCATCCATGGCGGCTGTCGTTCAGATTGAACCTGCGGATGCTGGGATCCAGCTCGTGGTTTAGATCAGAGCTGGGCGTTCCGCTGTAAGCATGGAGACAGCTGAGGAAACAGACGAGGCTGGTGCGCACCTGAGCAGGGCCTCCAAGCCGGGCCTGGCTGTGGCCCCCGTGCTCTGCCCACTGGGCTGCAGGTGGCTGTCCTGCCGGGGATGGCTGCCCAGCTATTGCCATCCTGGCTGAGCCTAAGGCCCCCACTGCTGCCCCCGACTGTTCCTGGGCTCTGATGGGCTGGCCTGGGCTACTCCCATCACCCCTACTCCCTGCTCTGCCACGCCAGGTGCTCACCACATCCTGGATAAGGCCCACGTGTGCTCAGGGCCAGGCCTCTGCCCAGGCACCCTGTCCCCATGCGGGTCTTTCCTTCTGCCTGCCTTCCTGCGTCCCACCTGGTCTTTAAGGCCCAGCTGAAATACCCCCGCCAGGCTCGTCAGTCAGCAATGGTTAAGAGGGGTCATATCAGTCACCTCACCTGGTCAGTCACCAGCTGAGGATGAGCACTATCCCCTGGGACCTGGGGCAGGGCCCAAGGAGCAGTCTCTGCCTGCAGGCAGGTCAGGGGACACGGCTGCTGCTGAAACTCTCCTGTGATGCCGCAGGTGCCCTCCTGCCAGACCGCCCTGCCTGCATGACTGCCTGAGACGGGGGCTCAGTTCTGCTTCCAGGGAAGGAAGCTTGTTCATCCTACACCAGACGTGGCCGAAACCGGGCCTTGCGGGCACGCGAGAGGTCAGCATTCCTCCGCATCACAGGCCACGTCTGCGCTCACGCTTGGGCAGGCAGAGCTGTGCAGGCGAGCCGCCAACTTGTCCCTCCACCCGAATTTCCTGCTCAGACCCACCTGACAAGTTAAGAGATGTCTGAGGCTCTGACTGCTCCGGAAAAGCCACCAATTAAGATGTCTCTTGTCTTGGAGTCCCAGATCCTTGTCCTGTAGCTGATCAGGTTACAGCAAGTGACAGCTCAAAGGTGCTGTCTCTGGGGGCTTTCAGGGTGGGGGAGAGGACAGACTGCCGCCTGGCCTGGGGCACCTCTGCGGATGGCCCGGTAGCCATGAGGTCCTGCAGCAATGGCAGCCTTGGCGTGGGTCGGCCGGGTCTGTGTGGCATGTTGCGCTCAGCAAGGCCTCTTCGCCCCTGCCAAGTGGTCATCGCTCCACAAGCATCAGTAATCTGTGCACCTACTGTGCGCCCGGTCCTTTGTTGGACATCAGGGATGCAGTATGAAGGCGGCAAGTCCCCGCCCCCCACAGCTCCCCAGCACCAACCCAGGAGACTGTGGCACCACCCGCGGGGCAGGACCAGGCTCCCGGGAGAGACCCCTACTCCTGCTGGGGGCTGCGAGGCTCACTCGTGCCCAGGCACTGTGAGGTAGCCCAGACAGATCCAGGTTCAAATTCCAACTCTTCTGCCTGCCGTGTAGACCTCCACTTCACCTTTCTGCACCTTGGTTTGTAAACCAAGGCGGAGGCCATGACACTTGAAAGGGGACAGGGAGTGAGGTGAGGACAGGAGCAGAGAGCTGGCATCAGTGTCTGCCCAGGGGCTGAGCCACTACCCCACCGGGACCCTCCCCACCACCATCTGGGGCATTATCGAGGAGATGGGAGGGCGAGCTTCAGAGACCTGGCATCCATCGACTAAGGCCACAGCCGATGGGGGCAGGACCACGATGGAAGCAAGGTGGGTTGTTAGGCCCGGGGCCCTCCGGGAGCAGCCGGGGTCTGCAGCTTCACAAATTCTTGCTGGACCCAGAAAGACCTCATTGCCCCATTCTGTATTTAAGGGTCAAGGGATGGAGAGGTGGGGGGTCCACAGCCAAGGAAAGACAGGCGGGTGGATGGAGGCCCAGCTGGCCCCAGAGCTCTCCATTCATCCTTTTACCCCAAATCCATGGTGAACCCTTCCACACCAGACACTGGGCAGGGCTGGGTAAAGCCCAGGCCCAGACGCAGCCCCGCCCAGGGTGCTGCTGCTCTCACAAGGTGATCGTGTCGGGAAAAGACACCGATGAGTCCACAGAAATCCAGGTGAGCATCTGCCACGAGCCACTGTGAGGGGCAGAGGGGCGCAGAGCTGGGCAGGAGCCGGTAGGGTCTAGTGTTGGGGGCAGGGAGGGGTGTGAGTGAGGGGAGCCCAGGGAAGACTGCTTGGAAGAGTTTCTCAGCCCAGGGAACAGCAGCTGAGCCGTGGGGCAGCGCGTGTGCAGCCAGTGAGGCTGGTTGGTGTTAGACAGACCAAGACAAGGACTCGTGGGATGTCACCAGGAAGGACAGGGTGGCAAAGACTTCTGAGTGTGGAGAAGGCATTGTGGGGTCCAGAGGGGAAGGTGGGCCCCACAGATGTGCTGCCTCCAAAGAGGAGGTGTGCGGGAAGTGGTGGTGGCTTAGGCCCACAGCAGACGGGCTGCCGAGGGGCCGTTGCCGGGTGTTGCTCGGAGGGTTAGGGTGTAACGCGCAGAGAGGAGGAAGGCACAGCAATGGTGTGTCAGCCTGAACAGTAGAGTTCCGGTGTCCTTTGATAGGATGAGGATTGGAGAGGGGAGAAGCCACCCACATGGGCGGCATCAGAGCTCTGCTTTGTGTCAGCATGAGGTGCTGTGTGGGCTGAACTGTGTCCCCAGGAAGACACGGTGAAGTCCTACCCTCTGGTGCCTGTGAACATGACCTTGCCTGGCAGTGGGGTCTTTGCAGCCAGACTGAAGGCATGATGAGGTCGTAATGCATGAGGGTGGGCCTCAGTTCAGGGCCTCGTATCTTTATAAGAGCAAGGGACAGAGACCAGAGCAAGAGACCAGCAAGAGACTGGGACAGAGACCAGAGACTGAGGGAGGAGGATGCGTGACGACGTGGGCAGGGAGCTGTGAGGTGTGGACAAGCGGGGGTTGCTCCATCAGCCGCTAGCGGCGAGGAAGAGTTCTGTCCAGGAAACAAGCTGGGACGGACTGGCCAGGAGCTGCCGAGGGCGCCGTGGAGGGGAAGGTGGTGCCGACAGAAGCTTGGCCTTTGCTGTGAATCAATAGCACTTGAGGCCATCGTGCTGAGTGGGAGCACCCAGGAAAGGTATCAATAAGATAGAGAAGGGAGGGGGCCAGGCGGGGACCCTGCCCCCAACAGTGCAGGTGGGGCAAGGCAAGAAGGAGCCCCGCAAGCCGGGAGAAAAAGCCGAGAGAAACCAATGCTTTGGGGAGGAAGCGGTGATTCCCTGGGAAAGAAACGCAGCTGGGAGGTCCAGGAAGATGAGAACACGGATGGAGACTTGACCACTGGACGTGGCCACTTTGAGGTCACTAGTGACCTTGACTCGGACTTGACGAGACTCTGACAAGAGCAGACTCAGTGGAGGGCCACACTGGCATGCTGGTGAACGTTCAACAATTGCTTCCCTGGGAGAAACCTGATTTCCAGCATTTGCTGATTTCAGAGGTGTGTTCTGCCCTGGCCGAGGTTAACAGCAATTGGCTGGCAGATTTCCTGACAATTTAACAATTGCGCGCAGGAGCTGGTGGGAGCCCGCTGCAGCAGACCACTAGGGCGGGCTGGCTCGCAAGAGGATGTGGCGTGAAGAACGCAGCTCCTCTTTCACGGGCTTCTGGCACAAAAGAGGTCAGAGAATGGAAACATGGGGCCGAGTGAGTTTGGTGTTTGTTTTAATTTCCACTATACTTTACTGTAGGGGGCAGCAGGAGATACATTTGGATAAGAGAACAGGACGGTAACTTTTAGGTTCGTGGTTTCATGTCTTCCTGAAAGATCCCCCTCGCTTGCCATGCCCTAGTTCTTGCCAGAGCGTGGCCAGCTCTGGGGTGGGTGGGGAAGGATCCGGCCCTGCCTGCAAGGAGCTCACACTGCTAAGCAAGTGTGGCTGGACAGGGACAGGAAATAACAATGACAGGCACCAAGAAATGCTGGGCTGGGCCACACATAACACTGGCATTTCCTCCCCTTTTCCCTTATCTCATCATCATGGTCACTAGCATCACTACCATTATCATCACCAACACCATCACCACCATCATCACCAATATCACCATCATTATCATAATTATCACCATCACCATTATTGTCCCCACCATCATCACCAATATCATCACCATCATTATCATCGTAATTATCATCACCATCATCACCACAATCACCACCATCACCACCATCACCACCATCATCACCAATGTCACCATCATTATCATAATTATCACCATCATCATCACCACCATCACCATCACCATTATCATCCCCACCATCATCACCAATGTCATCACCATCATTATCATTGTAATTATCATCACCATCATCACCACAATCACCACCATCACCACTGTCATCACCATCACCATCATCACCATCATCATCACCATTATCACTATCACCATCATCACCATCATCATCACCATTATCACCATCACCACTATCATCATCATCATAATAATCATCACGATCATCATAATCACCACCATCATCACCATCATTATAACCACCAACCACCTTTGCCATCACCATCATCATCATCACCACCACCATCATCATCCAGAAAGCCATGGCTCATTTAAATTTTCTCTGAATTTGTCTTGAAAATTGAACAGGTCACTCTTCAGCCCACTTCCCTTCCCTTGCATTTCATTGCAGGCTGGGAGGAGAAGGGTGGTACTTTCAATATTTTCCCTGGACAACTTAGCTAGACCAGGGGTGGGCAAAGTGTAGCTCATGGACCAAATCCAGCCTGCTGCCTCTTTTGGTAAACAAAGTTTTATCAGAATGCAGCCATGCACATTTATTTAGTTATTGCTGGCAGCTGATTTTGAACTACATCTACAGACTTGAGGGTTGCCGCAGAGACCATGTGCTCCACAACATCTAAAAGGTTTACCATCTGGCCCTTGGCTGAAAAGTTTTCTGGCTCACTGAGCTGACCAGGAGCATTGACTATTCTCCATGGTGGCTGGTGGCAGTGCTGCTCTCCTTTGGGTCACTGCCTCTCCAGGTCCCATTTTCTCCAGCTTCCAATGACATCTTCTTGGTCTTCACAAGTCCTCACTGGCTGTCTTCCCCAGGCTTCTATCCACCACCCAGGACCCAAACTGGTCCTTTGGATTTGTCCGGGCACCAAATCTCTGTCCTGTCACTGTGTAACAAACCACCCAAACTTAGTGGCAGGAAACCACACCCTCTTTGGAAAGAGCCAGTGGGGTTGGCTTGTCTGCTCCATGTTCTGGGACCCCTGCTGGGAGGACTTGAGGCTCCAGGAAGCTCAGTAGCTGGAGCTGAGTTATCTCTCTATGTACACGGTTGGTACCTGGACTACAAAGACTATGCCTGTCGCCAGAGCACCCACCCACAACCTCTGTGTGGGCTGGGTGTCCTCACCACATGGCTGCCTCAGGGAAGCTGAACTTTGTCCATGAAGCTCAGATCTGTTGGTGTGCGTGTTCTGGTGGGCAAGACATCAGCAAATCACCCTGTCTTACCTAACCTCACACACTTGCATGACTTTGGTTACAAACGAGTCACAAGTCCCACCAGTTTCAAGAGGTAGGTGTGTGTGTGAGTGTGTGAGTGTGTGAATGTGGTTCTATGACTCTGCCTATCGATGCCAGGAGGTCCAAGAATTTGCAGACATGTTCTAGAGTTGCCACCCACCATTTCCTATCTGTGAATGAGGATGATGGTTCCTGTCTCGCGAAGGTGTAAGCATCACCTGGGTTAATCCACCCGTGGTGCAGAGAGCAGTGCCTGGGCTTACATGAGTGCTCCATAACTGTTTGTTGTCACCTGCATCATTCCAGCTCCTAATCACAAGGTGTATACTTACGTGGTATCTTTCACCTGACTTGTTCCATGTAGACGGGACCCCACACTGCAAGGAGGAAAAGGCAAAGGAAGCTGCTCTCAGGGGCTGCACCACGTGTCAGGCACCCGTGAGGTTGCCACTGTCGTCCTGTCTCCATCTCCTACTATGAGAGAGGAGCTCCGAGGCAGGGGAGACCAAGCACAGCACGTAACTCTGGGTCATGCATCCCGTTGGTCAGCCATCTGTTCATTTGTGCACTCAGGTAGTATTTCCTGGGCTTCCAGGCTGGACCACTCTTCCCATGCTGGGTGAGTGGAGCCCTCTCTGCGGGGTCTTCCCACCTGGGTCTGTGTGGCGAATCATATTGCTCCTTCTGGCTCTCCACTCCGCCTTCCTGGAAGTCAACCTTTATTCAGGCACACCCCCGACTCCTTCAACAAAGGATCCGAAGCTACTTAGAGTATGAAGCACGTTAAACAAACATCACAGAACCCAAATAAGATCCATGTTAGCAAAGTAAAAGGGAATGCGCACATTATAAAGTACAGGACCAGCCTTGCTGATATATTTCAGCATTTCTTGGCCTTTGAGCATCTCGGTAACCAAGGAGAAAATAAATCATGATCAAGTTTATAATCTTCATTAGGGGACTGGAGGAAGCACGTCTTCTAACATATTCCTTTAGCAAGAGCTCTGCCAAGCACCCACTTAAAAATAGGATCCTCCCCGGGGGTAGGTCCAAGGGGTAGAGTGCAGTAATGAACCACTTCCTCCAGTGGTGTGGCTGATGACCCATTTCCTGCCCAAGGCCAGTGTGAGGTTCTGCCTCAGAGCCAGCTGTTTATAGCATCTCCAAGCTCAAGTGGAAACAAGCCCTGGGATTATCTCTTCATTTGGGGTCAAAAGGCATGAATTTCAGCGGCAAAATGGTCCACGCTGCAATCTTTGTTTTCTGCATGAGCTGATAAACTCTGAGGCCAGGCCCACGGGGCCTCCCGCCACATTGCCCCTGAGCCTCAGTAAATCTTTTGACAGGAGTCATTGTCTGGGGCAGGGCCCTGAACGACTTCTCTAAACGGAGTTATTCACTCGGCCATAATGGGAGGCCGGGCTGCCCGCCCTGCTGATGGCGGTAATTTCGCACTGACGGCCTGTCTTGTCAGGGTATTTGCAGCCCAAATGCCTGGGCAGCGCCTCCAGCAGGGGCAGGGGGCTCCCCCAGGGGCTGGGGTCTGGGCCATGAGTTTGGGGCTTCTGGGGAGAAAGGAACCCCTGCTCCTCCAGCACAGAACACAGTGCTGCAGAGAGGGAAGACAACCGCTCAGAGGCCAGGCAGGTGAGGTTTCATCCTGGCAGCCAGTGGGAACGTAGGCCGCTGCCCTGGTTCAGCCTGTTTTCTCATCTGTGAAACGGGGATAAGAACACTCAGCCCTTGGGTGAGCTCTGAGCCCGAGCGGGGAGTTTCCCTCCCAGTGCCGAGCATGAGGCCAGACTCACAGAGGCGCTTGACCAAGGTTGCCAAGTGGGTGACGGTCAGGTCACATGAGCCAATGCCCGTCCGTGGCGATGCTCCTTCAGGAGGGGCCTCTCCCTTCCTGCACAGATGTTCTGGTGAGGCGAGAACACAGACAGGTTCACAGACCCTAAGTGCGCAGGGGGTGACCTCTCCGGCCCAGCACACGCATGTGGCCGGGGCCATGTCGGGACAGAGTGAGCAGCTGCCCCTTGGCCACTCCCTGAAGGCGACATTGTGGTTAGGAAAAATGGAGTCTCCCAATCTGTGCTCTTTCACTCAACGCCACATCTGGGAGATTCTTTCTGCTGCTGCGTGTGGTGCAGTTTGCTCACGGTCTCGGCCGTGTCACGTCTGTTGGGTGCACAAACCGCGATTTATGGAAGTCACTCTGAAGAAATAGCCCGTCTCCCTCACCCGTCCCTTTGAGTCCTTGAGCTGCTGAGTGTGCCTGGCACCTGTGCAGGGGCACAGGGTGACGACAGTGTTGTCCATTCCTCCCGCCCCTCCCCTTCCGGGGACCCTGGGGGCACACAGGTGGCGTGGAGCATCTGTCCTCTTCGAGCCCGTCCTCCTGCCTTTCCCATCATCCCCTCCCAGCCAGTCACCGAGCAGGTCACCCCCTGTGTTGTCCCTTTCCTTTCCGCCCTTGCCCTGCTCTCCCCAAAGGCTGCTCCTGGATCTTACTGGTCGCGGTGTCCTTGCTGCCAAATCCAGGGACGCTGCTCAGGCCGTCACTCAGGCCCTGTCTCGGCAGCACAGAAGCGTTGACCGTCTTCCCCTGAATCACCCTCTTCTGGCCTCTGCAAGGCTTCCCGGCTCCTCCTCCTCTGCTCATCTCTCCCGTGTCCCCAGGGCTGGCCAGAGTGCCCCTCCATACCCCTGCTGTGAGTGACCTCGCATAGCCCACGGCTTCCGTGATTGTTGTGGCTGAACTGTGTCCCCCACAATATGTCCGAGTCCCAACCCCAGGCCATGGGAATGTGGCCTTATTTGGAAGTAGGTTCGTGGCAGGCGTGATCAAGTTAAGTGAGGTTGTGCCAGACTAGGGGAGCCCGAGCCCATGATTGATGTCTTTGTGGGAAGAGGAGACACACAGAGACACGGAGGGGTAGGCCACGTGACGGGACCATGTGACCACAGAGGCAGAGACTGGAGCGATGCTGTCACAAGCCCAGGAGCACACTGGAGCAGCAGTGCAGAGGCTGGTGGGGCAGGGATGGGTTCTTCCCGACGCTGGACTCCTGGTCTCCAGAGCTGTGGAATGATACTTTGTTACAGATACCGTGATCACTGGTGTACACACAGCTCCAGACCGGACCTCCAGCCCAGGCTGCCAGGGCTTTCCCTGGACCCCACCAAATGCGCTGGGAAGAGGGGTTCCCACATGAAGGACCTCACAGTACAACTCAGTCACCTGCCACGTGGCCCGGGCAAACGTTCCACCCTCGCCGGGTCCTCGGGTTCCCATCTGTAAATGGAACCCAGGCTGGGCTCTCGCAGCTCGACGCTCCGGGTGTCCAGACCCCAGCCTCCAGGAGAAGGAAGGGGACCCCATGGCAGCCGCGGCCGCATCCTATGGCCGTCCCATGCCTGGAAAGCAGGAGGAACTGGCTCTCAGCTCCCTGTAACGGGAGCCTGGGGACACAGCTCGTTACAACACCAACAACAACCTCGCCTTTTAATTCTGCAACTGGAGACGGGGCAGCGGGGACCCAGCCCTCCCCAGGGGGTCTCGAGTGACTTATTGATCCACCCATTACAAATGTCAGTGACCCTGGGTGAAGGGACCCTCAGCTGCCAGGTGGTTTGTCAGGAGAAGTCCCCAGTACTGTGCCACAGAGCAGGGAGGGGAAAGCGGCTGGCTGGCATTCGGGGACCAGAGGTGCAGACCTTGTTACGCTCACTCCTTGGCAGAGGGGTGTGGGCAACCTGCTCCCAATTTGCCAAAGAAGTTTGGTGTCAGCCATGTAGGTGCAAACCATGGCTGTCCCCAAGCCCAGATTTCCATGCTCTGTGGTTTGAGGTGGCTGCCGAGATTATCTATGCTCTCCGGTGAGGAGGGGGATCGGAGAATTTAGAGCAGCCGAGGCCCAGGTGAGTGCCCTGGCTCCTCCTGGCGGCCTTGGGCAGCCCCAGGCAGGTGCGGAGAGCTGCTGGGCTGGAGCAGCTCCCTCCGTTCCTCCCAGACACACCTGCTTCCCTCTTAGGAAGACTGGGTGCAACAGTGGGAATTCTGCGCCAAAACCACCGCCGTCACTGCCATCATTTGGGGATTCCACGTCTCCGGGGAAAAGCCACACTGGCCTGCAGGCTCCTCGCTCCCCCGCTCGGCTGATGCTTTGGCTCTGTGGCAGGGCCAGGGCAGCTGCGACCTGGAGAGCCCGGGAGAGGAGGTGACCAAGTTCAGTTTTGGGTGGAGGTCCTCAAGGCCGTAGGGAATCCTGGGCTGAGGACCCAGATACACTGCGGGAGGGAGAAGCGAGTGCTCTGCATGGGCCTGGGAAATACCTGAGTCCTGCTCTCAACGCTGCTCTGCGGCAGTCACTCTGCCTCTGACCCAGGCTTCACAATCTGTAAGGGTGGTGCGAGCGCCAGCTCCGAGGGGGGCACGAGGCGAGGCTGGGCCCTGAGTCCTCCCTGGGCTCTGCTCCCCAGGCTCCTTCCCACTGTGCGTCTCCCGATGGCTCCAGCCCCTCCTAGACGCTGGGACTTGCCTCCCCCCTTCCTGCCAGCCCTCTGCTGAGTGGTGGGCGCCCTCCCCTGACCAACCAGTCCGTGTTTGCCACTTGGGTGTGCGTGTGGTTATATATAACATGAAGTTTGCCATTTTAGCTCTTTTTAGGTGTACGGCTCAGTGATGCTGATCACGTCCACGGAGTGTGCGGCCGTCACCACCCTCTTTCCAAAGTCTGCCCATCAATCCAACTCACACATTCTCACGTGGCTAGTCACGGTGACACGATTCGTGGACTGCGGAGCCAGTGCTGCACGGCTGCAGGAGGACCTGCATCACCCCGTCCGTCAGGGCCAGTCCAGCTCTTTGTCGTGGGTCCCTGGCTGGGGCCAGCACTGAGATGTCCCCAACTTCACGTCTTGCGCACGCAGTGCCCTGAGCACCTGGGCTGAGAGCGGCTCTCACAGCGCAGGAACCCGAGGAGGAGCCTGTACTTGGGCCTGTGTCTCTTGGACGGGTTGGTTCTTAGCAACCTGGAGACCGGCTGTGGCAGCAGCTCCCAGCTGGCCCCAGTATTTGTCCTCCTGTTTTTGATTGCAGTGGACCGTCTGACTGACGGCCCTTGACCACCTGAATAGACTGCATTTCCAGCCTCCTGTGCAGCTGGGTGTGGCCAAGAGACCAAAATCTGGGGTGGGTGGGATGGGCCCCAAAAGGGAGGGTCGTCCTCTCTCCTCCCCTCACCCCCTGAATGCAGGGTGAAGGTGGGCCATCTCAGAAACCCCCCAGAGGAGGCAAGGTGTTGCCACATTGGGGAGGAGGTGCCCATCCAGCCATGGTCCCTGGCACTGCGGCGTTAGGAGGGAGACGTCCACTTGTATTCCTTCGAAACTGCTGCATAACAGCCCGGCACGCCGCAGTCATTACGCCCCCAGCAAGTGCTCGTTACATAAGCAGGGAACTCCTGCAGGGTGGGAGACGTTCCAGATTCATCTCTTTCTGCAGCCTCCTGCCCAGGGACTGAGCACGAAGTCAGTAGGTACCTCCTTGGCCTGGGGCACATGCCCAGGAGATGGTGCAGGAGCCACTGTGTCGATGGCCCCAGGCTGCAAAAGCCACACCCCCACATCTCTGGCTTTGAGTCCCTTACTGTAGGGGGCCAGCACTCGCCCCCCACCCCCGCCCGTTTGCAGCTGGCGGTTTCGCCTGCTCTGCTCGCAGCACAGGTCACTACCCCTGAGGGTGAGGAGGCCGCGGGATCTGCCTGAGCGCTTTGAGTAGCTATGAGTGCCGGACTTTGGACACGTGTGTTAGCAACCCAGAAACCTTTATGATCCCTTCTTAGTTTAAACTAGAGCTCTGGATAAGCGAGGCTGAATCTGGGTGGCAGGGTATCTGCATCTCGGCTGCACCAGCCTCGACCCTGCCCTGACTGAGGGGCTGCAGACGGCAGACCCCGGACCAATGCTGAGGAGAAACGCCGCGTGACCAGGCATCCACCTGTCCACGGCGTGTCCGACCTGGCTGCGGGACGGGCTGCACTGCTGATGTCTGGGGTCCCCTTTCGAGGTCCAGGGGCCTTGCGTGGAGGGAACCTGGCTGTGGTTCCTGCGCCGGCCAAAGCTGCCCCCCAGTCCCTCACCCCAGGGGCATGTGTGGGGAGTGACAGCGGACGTGGTGGACCCACACCCCAAGACACCCTCTGCGGAAGCTTGTTCAGCCTCCGTGAGGGACCCACAGGAGCTGCCTGGGCTCTCCACGGCCTAAAACAAATTCTTAGTCTTAGAGCCCCAAATGTGACATCTCTCTACTGCATTTAGTTGTCTTCTGGAATTTGGCCAGACCCCAAATTTGAACAGTGGGGTTGGCCCCTCTTGGGTGTCTTTCCAAGAGGATCATGGAGACACGGGGCAGCGTGGGCAGGAGGGCAGGACCCGTGCTCTGGGGCGGGCGTGAGTCCCTGGGCTGCCATGACAAGGACCACAAATGGGGGGCTTCGAACCGCGGAAATGTGTTCTTCCACGGTGCGGAGGCAGAGGCCTAGACTGTGGGGCGGGCAGGGCTGCTTCCTTCTGAGGCTCTGAGCAGGATCCACTCCAGGCCCCTCCCAGCTGCTGGTGCCTCCAGCAATTCTTGGTGGGCCTCAGCTCATGGCCACGTCTCTGCATCTCGGCTGTGTTGTCACAGCTCTTTCTGCTCCTCCTCCTCCCGCGTCTCCGTTTCTTCCTGTCACGGGGACGCCTGCCATTGGCTTAGGGCCCTCCCTTGTCCAGACGTTTCTCGACTCAACTAATTGCATCTGCAAACACCCCATTTTCAATTAAGGCTACATTCCGAGGGTCCTGGTGGATGTGAATTTTGGGGACACTGTTCACCCCATGGTGGTCCCCCTCACAGGTGACATGGTCTTGGAAGCTGACCTGCCCACGTGCCCTGGGCGGAGCAAGTGGGCAGCGTCCGTGCTCCAGGTGGGGACTCCCAACCCAGTCTCCTTTCCAGTTCAGGAACATTCTCTCTGGCACTAGCTCACGCTTCCACGAGGCTTCATCAGGAGCCGGTCAGGGCTGGCTTGGCTGGGGGCTGGACCCAGGGGATGATTCAAGATGAAGATGCAGCCCCCCGACTCCCGGGCAAACAGTGGACCCAACTGCTGCCCCAGTCACCTCTGTGGAGGTGATTTTCAAGTAAGGAAACCTAATAGAAATTTGAGACAACTGGATGGTGACACAGGGATCTAGAACTCAAGTTGATTTGGGAGAAAGATGCAAACAGTGCCCCTGCCTTCGTAAAATTCCCACACAGGTCTTGGGAGAGCAGCAAAAAGGGGCTGGGGGCCAGCTCTTGTCGGGTTCTTGCTATCTGTCTATCTGGTCTTCCCATCCCCCCTGTCTGGGAGGTGCAGGTATGTTTACCCCACTTTACAGATGAGGAAACTGAGGCTCAGAGCTTAGTGCACGTGCCCAGGGCTGTTCCACAGCTGGTAGGAGGCAGAGCCTGGGTCCCACCCAAGGCCTCTGGCTGTGTCACTGCCTCCTCCATAGCTTACCCGCTGCGCCCGAGGAGCCCACACGGCCCTGCCCTGCATCTGGGAGCTGTGCCCTCTGGCTGGGTGTGGGTGGTGGGCTGGGGGTGGCTCCTGCCTCGTCACTCCTATGGAGGAGGATTTCGCCTCCAGCTGTCCATCCATCCTCACCTGCGCAGGCCAGTGGTCCAGGTTTTACCCTCTCTCACCTGGACGGCCCTGGCTGGTGCTCACAAGTCCCTTGCCTCCTGCCAGGCTGTCGCCTGCTCACACCCAGACTGGAAGCCCCCAGGGGTCACCATCTCCCTCCCTGCTTCTTCCCAGGTGACCCAGCTCCTATACGCAGTAGCCACTGTGGGCCACATGCGTCCTCATGGCCTGGCCTGGTCAGTGGTCTCTGTCTCGGGTACTTCCTCTGCCACGGGGAGGTGCAGATGCCGTCCCGACAGCTCCACCCCTGCCTCCACATCTTCCCTCTTTCAGCTCATTGTGGGGTGGGAGGAACATAGGGTGGCGTTAGCAAAGCCCGCCTTGCTCGCGAATCAGCCATGTGACCTTCATAAGGGGCAAAAACTCTCAAGACTTCAGTTTCTCACCTTGAAAGGCGGACAGGGCCGTGAGGGCCTGCCTGGCACTTGGCATGAGGGGCTCTGGGGCCTGTGTCCTGAGGCAGGGCCTCGGCATTGGGGGTGCTGCCCTGGGCCCACAGTGTCCCTGAGCCAAGACAAGTAGCGCAGGCCCAGCGGCTCCCCATCCGCTCACATTTGCAGCGACGTGGGCTCCAGCAGCGGCTTTGGAGGCAGCAGGCCCTGCACAGAAGGGGGACCCAGGGAGACGTGGCGGCTCCTGCCTCAGGCTGGCAGAAGCTGTCAGCGTGTCCCCCGCTGACCTCGCCGGGGCGCAGGCCCTTGAGCGGGCCTTCCTCGGGATCGATACCCGAGCCGGTCACTGGCAACGTGATACTAATGGACACAGAATTAAAACGCCGAGGCGCATATTAATCTGGACAGCCACGGGGTGGACAGGGCCCGGGCGGGGCTGGGTGAGCGGCCCTAATGGAGCCGTATTGACCAGGCCACGAAGACCGCAGCCGGCTTGGATGTCACTCTGCAGCCCAGGAACTGGGGTTTATGGATTTCGATGTTTTATAGGTTTGGGTTTAAAAAAAGTGACCTCTTTCCCCTCAGATCAATATACTGTTTTTAGCGGAGCGGGATCGCCAATAGTCCATCAGTGCCGTCTCCGGAGAGGTTTGTAAATATCTGAGTTGGAAATATTGATACCTGACCGTAACTGGGGCCTCCGCGACAGGGTGAGGGGCCTGTCTTGGCAACCCCGGCAACTGTGCCAGCAGGGAGCCCTTGGACCACCCTGGGCCTCCAGACACCGTGAGCACCAGCGAAGGCCGCCTGTGCAGATGTCCTCTCCCCTGTCTGAGGACACTTTAAATGGCTGAGAAAAGGCCAACAGGCGTCAGGTCACCATCGACTCCAGATGGGTGGCAGTGACTGTCCTTCCAGTTCAGGGCACTCTACAGTTTGTGCCTTTGTAGTACAAACTCTACAGTTTGTACCACCCCTGGGAGGGAGGCTGTGTGGGTTTTGATGAGGGTACAGGCTCGGAGGTTCTGGCCGCAGGGCAGGCCACGTGGAGGGCAGCTGCCAGGAGCCAGGGAGGAGAGACAGGCAGTGGTCTATGCTGAGCCTCAGCTTCACCTGCGGTCAGGGGCTCCGCGCACCCTCACCTGGGGCTGGGAGGTTCAAAGGTGAACGGTTCTGGCCCGTGCTCTGCTTCGTAGCACCCTGCAGCTGACAGGCCTGGCCTCCTCTGCCCACCTCTGAGTCCACCAAGGTCCCTACCCTCTCCTGCCCCTCCCTCCACCCTCGGGGCAGGAATGCACAAGGCAAGGGTGGGAGTGGCACTTCCTCCATGCAGTCCTCCAGGTTGTGCTCCCACAGCTGCCCTCTTGCATGTGCCTATGGCTCCCACCCGCTGCCCACTGGTCCCTGCACACCCAAGCCCTCCCCACCTCCTTCCTGCTCCAGTACTACCCTCTGCTGCATCCCCACTAAGCCAGAGTGACCTTTCTGAGGGTCAGATCTGACCTCATCCACTCTCTTCTGGGCATCCAGGTTGGCACTGCTCTGGCCCTGCCAATCCCGTCAGTCCCACCCCACCACCCCCAGCACCTGCCTGCGGCAGCCCCACAGCAAAGGGTCTGCCCGCTGTCCTGGGTCCCCACTACTCTGTGCCGGGGCCCAGGGAGGTTGGCTACATGTGCTGTTTGGGGAGTCTTTGCCAGTGACCAGCTGTGCACCTGCCGACCACAGAGCACCTGTGCCAGGGGCTGCCCCGGGCCCTCCTGTCCTCCGACCCTCAGGGCCCAGGGCACTGTGGTGACCTGCATGTGCAGAGGAGACCCAAGTACAGAGAACCAGTGACCCGCCCAGGTCCCCCCGTTAGAGTGAGCCATCCAAGTCCCCTTGCAGCAGAGTGACCTCTCCAGGTCCCCCCAGCAGAGTGACTGCCCGGGTCCCCCCAGGAGAGTGACCTGTCCAAGCCCTACCTGCTTTCTCCGAAGCCTGGGCTCCACCCACTGCCCTGCAGTCCCCTGCAAGCCTGCGGAATAGGTCCTAGGAGCCTTCCTGACCGGCTGCCATGCGCCAGGACAGCGGTGCCCTCCTCACACAGCCTGCCGTGCCGGGCCTGCCCGTATGCCAGCCTCGCTGCCTGGGTAGGGGCCTCCCCTGGACAGTGCCTTCTGTGCCGGCGCTGGTCTCACTGGAGCCTGCCACCATCGTTGCCCTGAGCTGCCCACGAGCCTCCTTCTCTGGCTCCCGGAGGTGGAGGGTTCCTGAGGGGCCTGGCTGCCCCTGTCCTAGGGTGCAGCAATGGAGGCCGGGGCCCCTTTTCCTGGTGGGTGGCTCTAGTTTCCTCATCCTGTGGGAGGCTGATGAAGGGGACTCTGGGGTCAAGGATGGAGCCTGCCTGTGGACCGATGTTTCCCAGAGTAATGAGGCCACGGCCAGGCCCAGACAGGCTGCCTATGGTGGCCGACTCCCCAGGGCCAATGCCACCCTCTGCCACCCCATTAAGCCAGCTGCCTCTAGCATCCCTGGGCCGGCCTGGAGCCTTCCAGAAGCTCTATCCTCTCCTCCTGGCATGCCTGGCTTGGGAAGCTGGGAAATCAGCCTCTCCCATGACCCTGGCTTGAGGACCCCATCCACAGGATCCATGTCCCCATGAGAGAGGTACAAGCCCTGCTTGGCAGATGAGGACACTGGGCTGCACCCAGTGTGGGCCCTGGCAGTTCAGGCCCGTGGGTGGCCTGGTCCCCGTCAACCCCTCTGCCCAGGGCCAGTCCTCTCCATCCCCCTCGTCCCTCGGCTGGCTGCAGCCTGGTCAATCTGTCCTGTCTTTGCTGGCCCCAGACCCAGCCCAGGGCTCACTCTGGTGGAACTTCTGCCTGGTTCCGCGGGACTCTGCATTCCTGGAGGATGGGGCCCTGTCTCCCAGGGCCAGCCTCAGGCAGGCTCAGCGCACAGGGCCAGGCTGGAGAGGGACAGGGCAAGGAGAGGAGAAAGAGCCAGGAGAGGGGACATGGAACATCCAAGAGCCCCGGGAGCCATACACGGGTCAGCAAAGTCCCCATCTCAGGCTCTGCCCCGCTGGCTGGGAGTCCTGCGTCAGTTCTGCTACTCCCAGAGTTGGACCCAGCACATGAGTGAATTAATGCACCGGGCAGCAGGTACCTGCCCTCCTGTCTCTGGGGGGACGGCCCCATCTCACAGATGGCCAAGGGTCCCTGGGTCACAGGGTGATGTCAGGCAGGTCCCCCCACATTGAGGGCTGGGCCTGAGCCTTCTGCTTGCCTGCCTGTCTAGCTCTGTCTCTGTGTTTCCGTACGCAGGCAGCTGTGGCCGGGGACTGGGGACAATGGGTCCCATTGGGGGCTCCACGGGAGGGGGACTGATGGCCCTCTAGTGGACTCCAACTGCTCGGTGCCCCCAGGCTCGCACCCCTGAGAGCCACCTTCCACTTCTCGGAAATGTCGGGGACAAGCCAGCCAAGGGGAGCAGCTGCTGCTACTTCCTAACTGGCTCCCAGCTGAGCCTGCCCAGGGCCCCGGGGACACTGGAGAGAAAGGGGTGGGCCAAGTGTGGCCAGCAGCGTGGAGAGCACAGGGCCGCCACACCGCTCACCTGAACCCTGCCTCCACCGTGGCCTGCGCTACGTGTCCATCGAGGCTAAGGTGGGGCTGGACCTGGCTCCTAGTATAGTCCGTGGAGGGCTTTGGGGCCAGGAGCACTGTTTTGAATGGCTGCGTGACCCTGGACAGGCCCCTTCCCCTCTCTGGGCCTCAGTTTCCCCTGCATCAAGTGCCCTGAGAGGGCTGTTCCTACAGCCGTCTGAGCTAGGCCGTCTGGCCACCCCTGAGTCAAGCCACCCCAGTGGCAGTTAAGTGAGCACAAACATATTCCACACTAAATAATTCATTTCTGTTCTGTGATAAAAACCTTGTCCATTGATTTATACCCCTCTCAGCGATAACACTTTTCGATGGAAACCTGATTCTTAATTATCGTCCCTGGGCCTGCCAGGAGGCGTGTCCAGCTGCCAGAGGAGCAGCCCTAAATGTCCCCAGACATCTGTGGACCGTGGGCCAGCTGCTGCCCGGCTGCCCCACCTTTTCCACGTGGCTGTGCCAGCCCAGCCTGTGCCACCCTCCCAAACACCCCAGGGCCGGGCAGGAAGCAGGCAGGGAGGGCAGCGACCACATGGTGGGCTTTGGGGGGGCTGTCGTCACTGTGGGGCGGACGAGGAGGGTGAGGCTGGCGGGTGACAGCCTGGGAGGGGCCTGGCCCCTTGCTGCTGCCCGGGAGCGGCGTGTGCTCAGGGTGCCCCGTCCGCTCCGCCAGGCGGATTTGATTTCTCCCTTCAAACCCAGCAGGGTGGAGTGGCACTCCCCGTCCTCACGGACCTAGGACATGGGCTGGGAAGCTCACTGGCTGGGTGGAGGTGGCCTGTCTCCTCGTGCTCAGAGGCGAGGGCTGGACCCTCGGTAGGGCCAGGGGTCAGGGGTGAGGGAGGGCACCGGGAGGGGCGTCCCGAGCTGGGCTGGGCCCTCGTTCCTCACTCGGGCGCACCTACAGGTGATTACGTCTCAGTTCCCGGTGCCTTCCTGTGTGGGCTGTGCCACTTCGCAGTGACAGAGGGTAGCAGTAAGGACCTGGCATGCAGAAACCGACATGACGGCTAGAAATGGGCTTCAGGACATGAACCCTTCCTCCGGGCTTTCTCTGCACACACTCACTGATGTCGTGGAGCTGTTTCTCCTGGCCCTGCTGGTCCCAGCACCCCCAGGGGGCAGGCAGGATGGGCCCTGTTTGACAGCGACAGGCGGAGGGACGAGTGCTGCAGCTGAGGCGGGACAGGAGCCCCCTGGGGTGGCCGTGCAAAGGAGAGAGGGTCAGAGGCCCCAGTCCTGGGCGCTGTGATGTGAGAAGCTGGGGAAGGAGGCGCCAGCAAAGCGCAGGGCACGCGGTGTGCCTGGTCCCAAGGCCCAGGGAGCCAGGCCGCCCAGAGTCCAGTAGGACCAGGAACGGGTCCTGACCCAGGCGGACCTGGGCCGGGGCAGTCCTGGCAGGGCAGTGGGGGCAGAAGCCCCACCGGAGTGTGTCCGAGGGCAGGGGAGACAGAGTGGGGGGCTGGAGACGCCTGTCCAGCAGTTCCTGGGGTGACTGGAGGTGTTCGTGTGTGTGACCGGACGGCTCAGCCGAGAGGGCGTTTGTTGGAGCCACGTCCCCGAGTGGGCCAGGGGCTGGGAGCCGGCCCCGTGGAGTGGCCAGGGCCGAGATGCCTGAAGTAGGCAGGTACAGGGGCGACGGATGTGGGAGACTCTCTGTGCCTCAGTTTCCTCAACTGTCAAGTGCTGACATGAGGGTGGCAAGGGGTGTGCAGGGCCCTTGGCTCTACGCCTGGCACAGAGCTCTTCTCCACACACCGAGGTGATGTTGATGGCGACCTGCCAGGGCCTGGCAGAGGCTCCCCATGGGACCCCACTCCCCATCACCCCAAGAGCACCCCCTCCTCCCCAACACTTGGGACGAGCCGTCCAGCACCTGAGTCCCTGACTGGTGTGTAGGACAAGGACCTGCAAGGGCTGTGGTGAGACTCAGGGAGGACGTCGTGCTGTAGGTGCTGCAGCCCTGCTGCCATGGCCGCTGCCGGCTGCTCTGCCTCAGGCCTTTGCACAGAGGGGTGCGATCACAGCCCCCATCCCAGCCTCCCTCGTGGCCTCCCCGCTGTCCCAGCATGCTTAGCAAAGGGCTTGACTGTGGACCTTTCTGGTGCTTGAGCTGGGGGAGAGGCTTGGCGGGGGCCATTAGGGGATTTCCATTGTCCCCAAGGGGCCTTGTTGGGGGATTCTGGGGGGCTACTGACTCCTGCATCCCTGCCTAGCTCGGAAGGGAGGGGAAATGACGTTTGTCCCCTCACAAACGTCAGCTCACAATTGGGAAAATGACTTGCCAGCCTGCCCCCCTGGCGCCTGTCAGCCCTGGCGCTCCTGGTACAGGAGCCTGCGGGGTGGGGCAGGGCCACTGCCAGTGTGACTGCTGAGGGCCATGCCCGCCGTCCACCACAACCAGCCCTTGCCTGGCACGAGGCCCTATGTTTCTGACACCTTCGTCACAAGCAGGGTCCTTCCACTTTCCCATGGGGGCCACTGGCCAGAGGGCTCTCGTCTTTGGGTGGGAGTTGAGGTCCCCGAAGCAGGGACAATCTGGTGTGTGTCGGTGCACCTCAGGCCAACGGGTCCCTTCCCGTACCTGTCCCCAGGGAGAGGGAACAGCCCACACAGGACGGGGAGGCAGGTGGGCGAGGTGCTTCCTGGCCATGTCATCCCTCATGGGTGGGGCTCACCCTTTCCTTCCTGTGCTAGGTGTAGGACAGGGATGACAGCTGCACTGCAGAGCCCCACCCGGCTGCGCCATCTTCAGGTGAGCCCCACCGAGGAGGGGCCATTCTCCACCCATAGAGATGAGGCTGGACCCTCCGTGCTGCCCGGCTGGTGGGAAGCACTCAATAAACCCACCTACTGCCCATGGTGACACAGGGAGGCGTCGGGGAGTCAATGCTGGCCCCTCTCTCCTGCCCACCTGTCCCTCAAAGTTCCCCCCTGTTGGCTGTACCCAACCAGTGGCCGGGGGGTAGACCCGTTGGTGCCATCTGGATTGGCCTTGGGGCCCAGAGCTGGCTGGAGGGGCCTGTGGAGCCACGGCAGGGGTGACCACTCACAGGGGTCTTAGCCACAAAGGCAGACGATCCACTGGAGAGCCGGGCACTGCCAGGGCACGCCACGTTGCAGGGACAGTCTTGCCCTTCCTCCACCCCTCATATCTGTAGGACTTGCCTGGCACCTCAGGTGACTGGGACACACTCCTGGGAGGACAGAGGGAGAGAGGACCCTCGCCCCCACCCCCACCCCAGGGAAATGGCACTGAGAACGGAGCCCCGGGTCTGGGGTCTGAGTTCCACCTTCAGAGGTCACGGGGCATCAGCCCCTGGGCTGGGGAGAACCCCTGTGCGGCAGAGCTAGAAGGGCTTTGGAAGCTCCTCTCAGGAGTGGGAGGGGAGGGAAGGGGAGGAGGTGGGGCCTCCCCAAAGACCCTGCTAAAGTGCCACAGCCCAGGGGCCGCAGAGGACCAGAGGAAGAGACCAGCCTCCAGAGACGCCAGAAAAATGTTCCTAAAGTGCTTCGCTTCCCCCGAGGCCGAGGGGAGGGGGAGGGGGAGCCGGGGAAGGGGGCTACGCAGTGGGGGCTCTTGCCCAGCCTTGGGGTTCAGCTTTGCTCTGCGACCTCGGTGGAGCAGCCCTGGGCTTAGACTTCGAGGCACAGCACGGGGTGGAGGAGCCTTTTCCAAGGACAACCACACCTTACCCAGAGCCTGGAGGGGCTGGGCGTGGATCCCAGCAGCACGTCCCAGGCTCCCAGCCCCCCCACCATCTTCTGCGTTCTCTCCCCGCTGGGTCCCCGGAGGGCTGGGCACATGCCCCCTTGCCCTGGGTGGGGCGGGCGTGGAGGTGTTAGCCCCCGTCCTGTGAACCCTGTCCGCTTGGCACGGTCATGGGCTCAGCTTCCCATAGGAACTGCTGCTTGCCCGAGGGCAGGCCCACAGCACCCACCGGATGACCGGCGAACACAGGGTGAATGACCGGCAGGGTAAATGGAGCTGACCCACGCACGGCCAGTCAGGTGCCAGCTGGGGGCCCGGGTTTGTTGATAAAAAGAACATCGTTTTAAATGCCGTCATCCGTGAGACTGACAGAAAGCCGGCCACATGTCTGTCCAGCCCTTTGCATCCCACACGGACACAGGTTGGAAGGTGCTGGAAGGCGCTCGCCGTGTCTGGTACACAGATTGCTCCCCAGCCCCAGACTAACAGGGTAGCTGAGGCCTCCCGCTGCTCCAGGACGTGGGCTGGGCGCAGGGACACCACGCGGAGCGCTCTCTGCCTGAAGGAATGTCTAGGAGCTGGGTTTGGAGGGAGCTGAGTGACCTGCCCGCAGCCCCAGGGGGCCGCTCCCGGGTGGATGGGGCGGCGCTGGCCCTGAGTCCTGTTTCAGAGCCTCGCTGATGGCTTGGTCCCCACGGGATGGTAATGAAATAATGTTGGTGTGACAGGGCTCTTGTCGCCTGAGAGTGTCTAAGTGCTTTATAAACAATTAACTGGATCGCGCCCACTCCCGCTGCCGAGCATGATAGCCCCGGGGGCCCGTGATGGCCCGAGGAGCGAGGCGGCCCAGGGGACAGCGCCGAGTGCGTGGGAGCTGGCACTCTTAAACCGCAGGAGGCTGGGCTCTCAGGACAAAATAACCTTCAAGTCCTAGCAATCTGGAATACGGAACAAAGAAGCTGAGGGTCACAGGACAGTAGTTTTGCACATAAGGGGTCTTAGAATCCGAGACTCAATGAGTCTTAGTCTCAGCCCCACCTCGCTCTAGTACAGCCACCCTGGGCCCGCCCGCAGTGCTTGGGCCTCAGTTTCTCCATTTCTACATGGGAAAATACAAGTACCCTTTGCCGTGGCAGCTTGAATAAAATAACCGAGAGGCGCACCTAGCACAGGCTTTGTGTGATGGCGTACTGTAGGTGCTCAGTGAGTAGTAACTACTGTTATTAACTATCATGCTAACAGCATACTAACATTATAGACTCTCAGACTCAGGATCTTGGACAACTAAGCGCCCTCCTCCCCAGGGGTCTGCCAGTCTCTGCTTGTCTCTGAGCTTGCTGAGGGAGTAGCTCTGTTAGTCACTGCATTCCCTATCGGGGTACACACAGCAGGCATTTAATCCAGCAGTCTTGTACCTGAGGACCCCCATATCTTAGCTCCATGGACTCACAGGCCCCTGGAGTGAAGGGGGCCTTGGAGACCATCTGGCCCAAGTTCTCACTCACACTCCCCTTGCATGCCTCCTCTGACTAGGAGCTCACTACCTCTCAGAACTGTCATTGTATTTACACCTTCCAACTCCCTGCACCCCACAGCCATTGACTAAACAGAATTACAGACACTTACGGGCATTTATTCAGGGCCTGCATGTGCCAGATGCGTAGAGGGAGGAGCCTCTGTGCACCCTGAGGTCTCTGGCAAATCTCAGTGCATCTCCCATGCCTGGTGTCATCCACTAGTACTTCATTTAAACCTGGTGGCAATGCCATGACGTGGATGCATTGCCACCTTGTTTTGCAGATGAGGAAGCCAAGGAACCTGGAGTTAGGTAACTGGCTCACGGCCGGGAAGATATAGAGAAGCCAGAATTCAAACCAGAAAGACCCCCTGGGCCTTCCCTGGACACTCCCCTGACCACTCCTGAGGCGGAACATTCTGGTTTGAGTGGCAGGGAGGTCCTTGCTTCTCCTGGGTGGTAGCAGGAGCTCCGGCCCTCTGTACCTGGTGCCTGGCATTCAGGGCTCCATGGCCTGCCCACCTGCCTGTCTGCAGCAGCCGTGGGCGCCCCCGGGGCAGGGACCCCTCCCCACTGTCTCCAGTGTCCAGCACCGGCTCAGGCCCAGCCCAGGTGTTCAGAGGTGGCATCTCACAGCAGTCATTTCCCTGTCATTATCCCCAGGGTCTTGTTACTATAACATCCTCCCCATTTTACAGGCAAGGCCACTGAGACCCAGGCGTGAAGGAGGACCCCAGGAGGGTAGTCACCTCAGCACCACACCAAGTGCCCACTTCTTCCTAGTTCCCCCATCTGAGCATGGGCAGGGATGGCCTGGCCCTGTGCAGACCCTCTGCCCCTCCCCTGCCCTCCTGGCCTTTGCTTCAGCTGCAGCCCCGGCCCTCGAGACCAAGCAGACCAGGGAGCTGAGCTCCAAGGAAACAGCCGGAAGCGCCACTGCCCTTCACGGACCCCTCTGTGCCGCTGTCCTGAGCACGGCAAGCGTCTTAACTCACCCGATCTCACAGCAACCCCAGGTTTATTGTCCCTGTTTGCAAATGAGGAAACCGAGGCACAGTGAAGTGAAATAGCACGTCCAGAGTCACACAGTTGGGGCTGATATGGGCTCTCATACGCTCTCTAGCCACAAAGCCAGGGGGTACCCCCGACCCCTGCGCTCTGCCCTCCTCCCAGCCCCTTTCTGCTTGGAGGGCCCTGGGCCCAAGGACCCTCCCTGGTCTACGATCGTGGCCCTTCCTTCAAAGGTGAAGCTGTCTGGCCGGACCCTAGGAGGAAAGTGGGGGAAACTCACCACATGGAGAAACTGAGAAAATTGTTCTCATGCTGATGGGAGCCCATTCTGCAGCCTGACCACTCCAGAAAGCCTCAGAAAAATGGAATTGGAAATGGACCTTCCAGCATCACACGCGTTGGCCAAAGTGGCCTCTGCTGCCTCTGGGCCTGCCTGCCCACTCCCAGCACCCTGCCTCTGAGTGTTGTTGCCCTCTGGGTGTGGCCCACACACGTCTGAGTGATGCCATGTGTGCCCGGTGTGGCACAGGTGCAGAGGATGGAGAGGGCTTTGCCAACTGGTGCAGGGTGCACAGACACAGAGCAGGCCAAGGGTGGTTGCTGTGCATGCAGGAAACAGCAGCACTCAGAGGCAGCCACATCCTCACCCAAGGGGCATCCTCTGTCTTCACCCCAGTATCACCCCCCTCTTCACTCCAAGGAGCACTCCCCTCCTCCCGACCCCCTGCCCACCTAGCTTTGTCCCTGGCTTAGGAAGGTGCCTGGATGTCAACATTGTGGTTTCCTCGCTTCAGGGCCTGAGAGCTGTTCAGTTCTCCAGACTCCTCTATTGTTTGTAATAATTAAAATATCGTAATATTTTAATGCAACCCATCTCACCGTGTGAACTGCATAATACTAGACACAACACACTCCTCATGAGCGCTGTGGTGGCACCTCAGTCTGATGGCCAGGCATGGGCAGCCTCCTGCCTCTGTGGCACTGTGACCTCCAGCTCGACTGCCACCTCCGTGGCTCCCCGAGTGAGGGGGCTCCCTTTACCCGAACTCAGGAGTGGGAGGGGAGTAGTGGGAGTGTGTGGGTGGCAGGGTGCAGGGGACAGGAGTGGGACACAGGGTCTCCAATGTCCTTTGACAACCTTGGCCCTGCGGCCAGGACAAGAGGCCCAGGTCAGGACTGGGAACCCTATCAGCTGTGCCAGGGCTTAAGCCAGGACCAGAGTTGGGGCCCCAGAGAGGGTAGCCCGGGAGTTAGTGGTCAGCAACCTGGGGACAGACATCGTGAGGCACACAGCTGCAGCTCCAGGTCTTGGTCTTGCGTCTCTGACCACTGACCACTTGGGTTTTGGTGCAGTGACCCCAGCTGGCCTGAAAGGGTAGCTCTGTCCCTGCCCTCCCCACTAGGTAGGTGACGTTCCAATCTCAGGATAGGATGAAAGGAGCAGAGGTGACCAAGTGAAATCACACCCACAGTGTCAAGGCTCTTGTGTTGAGGTCCAACTCAGTGAGGGTGATTTATCGACTCAGACTCATTCACAGCAAGGGGTGTTGCACCCAGGAGTTGGCTTCTAGGCCGAGGACAAACGGCAAACCCATGACAGATACACGGTGTGGTGCCAACAGTCGTGGGTGTCCTGCAGGAACAGGAAGTAGGGGAGGGTGGCCGGGACCTTTCAGTCTGGGTGACATAGGGCGAGCAGATGTCTGAGGATGAGCATCACAGCGAGAGGGAACAGCCACTGCGTAGGCCCTGAGGCAGGAGGTGCCAGGCGGGTTCTGTGAACAGCGGGGGTTGGGGGGGTGGGGGGTGCAGAGTCCTCAGGACCCAGGCCCTTGGGACCTTGTGCAGTCTTTGGGGTCCGTTCTGCACCAGGCCGAGGGTAGGGGAGGTTGGGAGGAAGCCCGGGAGGCTGTGAGCCTCAGCACACCAGACTGGATCCGTTTCGCAATGAAAGGCGCCTTTGAGAGCAGTGGCGATTCCACGCAGGAGTGAGAGAACGGGGATAAACACACAAACGGTACCAGCTATATTTACTTGCTTGACTTTCCAGGGGCTTGGGAAAGTTTCTACATCAGGTCTACAATAACGCCCTGACAGGCATTTGAAGTTCTTGGGGAAAAAGCCTCTAAAAATATTAATTTTATAAATGCAATTTAAAAGGTCTAATTAAGTGTGGTGGCTAATTAATTATGGGAGTTTAATGTGTTTATTTTCAGTGACTCAGAAACTAAAGAACACATGAAATATATTTTTCTTATTCAACAATTAGCAGCTTTGTAAATAATATAATGAGATTTGTAAGTTGAGCTTTGAGACTTAAGGGAAATTGACTTTTTGAATATGTAACTTCAATGTTAGCTTCAATAAGTTTCATATTAAATTAAAACTCAGTTAAATGGTAAAAAACCCTCCTGCCCATAATTCCTCCGTCGACATGAACACCCCCAGGGGTGCAGAGAGGGCGGCCTTGTCCTGGTGTGCGGTCAGCAAAGGCTCCTCGGCAGGAGGGCGTCTGTCTGAGCTGAGCTGGGAAGGCTGTGTGAGAGAGAGGACAGGGACAAGCATTGCAGGTGGAGGGAACAGTACATTCTGGAACCTCAGGGCTGGGACAGGGCGATGGTGGGGTGATGGTCTGGGAGGTCTGGGGGAAGGAGGGGATAGGGCCCGGCGGGGGTCTGTCCTGGGTGCTGAGGGTCTTCCTCTTGGGAAGCCACAAGGTCCACACACGTGATGTGATCACGCAGCTTTGATCTGTTTTGTGGAAGGTCACACAGCACTCTTAGTGAGATGATCCACAAACCCACCTTCCTGCTTGCGAGAGGGGCCGGTACAGCCCCATCCTCCTCTCGGATCACTCACCCAGTCTGGTTCCCTGTCTGCCTCCTGGGAGGGTGAGAGCAAGGCCCAGGCACCTCGGAGCCCCGCCTGTGCACACTGAGCACCTCAGAGCCCCGCCTGTGCACAGTGA
>NW_012150385.1:2155885-2165467 GCF_000956105.1 Propithecus coquereli | reverse complement strand
GTGAAGCACCTTGGAGCCCCGCCTGTGCACGGCGAGCACCTCGGAGCCCCGCCTGTGCACAGTGAGCACCTCAGAGCCCCGCCTGTGCACGGTGAAGCACCTCTGTGGACTGAGCATGGCCCTGGGCAAGATGGACCCGGGGCCAAATCCTGCTCTGCCCTTTCCCAGCTCTGCTGAGATCAGTTCCTTGAATTCTGCCCTTTCCTCTGGACTGGGAGCCCCCAGTGGGCAGGGACCCAGGCACTGCCACATTCACCCCCAGCTCCCTAGACGTCCCTGAATGAACTAATGAGTGAATGAACGAATGTGCTAGTAACACAGGCAGAGAAAGGCCCCCCATGTATGGCTGGCAAGAGCCAGCTGATACGGGGACGGCACAGGCGACTACCCAGGGGACAGCCAGCACACCCTCTCTTGTCAAGTGACCCTTGTGTGATGTGTCTGCCCAGCCCTGGGGCCACAGAAGGACAGGACAAGCCAGTCCCCCACATCGCCAGGCCTGGCACCCAGGGTAGCTGTTTCCTGCCACTGCTGGGCTGCTTTTATACACACACCGGCATCTCCCTCCACCACACCACACCCTCTGCCTGACAACCCCTTTGGCAAACAGCTGGGGACTATGTTCAGGGAACAATGGCCAAGGAGACCTGCCCTCCTGGCTGTGGCCTCCCTGTGCAGCGAGAGCACCTTGGTGCAGTGAGTTGTGTCTGGGCGGGGCAGAGCACGGGCAGCCTTTAGCCGCTGGGCCGAGTCCTCGGTGCATCCTGTTGGAGGGTGGCTCTGGGCCAGATGGGCCAGGTGGATTCCAGCCTGGTTACGCCCCCTGGGCTGAGCCGCTTCCCCTCCCGCGTTGGTGAGACGGAAATGACACCACGGAAGTGGCCCTGGGATGGAGTGAGACCCTCCGAATGAAGCTCCGATCTGGTGTCGGACACACAAATGGGTGTTTTGTGTTTCCCACGGGCAGATGAGCTCAGTCTGTTCCTTCTCTCACTCCCCAGCAGAACACGTGTGTCGCATGTCACCAGGGAGGGCAGTGTTGACACCATCGTAGGCTGCTGCTGCAGGTGGGGGATCAGTTCACCTGGGACCCGAGGCAGGGGGTAGGACAGGAGGTGGGAAGGCAGAGCTCAACCTAGGGGTGTTTCTAGGACAGGTTGGGTGGTCTGAGACTGTGTTCCCACAGGGAGACCCCTCCCTTCACAGCTGTCCCCCTGAGGCCTGGGCACCTGCGACTGCAGTGCCACCTTATTTGAAGCCTGCACGGTTTCGCGGGAAGGGCCGGTGGCTGACAGAGCCAGCATCCCGAGCCTCTTGGCCTTGGATTCCTTTTAAACGCCCAGCTCGGGCGAATCGATGTCATTTCCTTGAGAGTGCATTATCTTCACGCGGCCTTGTGTTAATGTGCACGGGCTCCTTCCCTGTCCAGCTGCGCACCCCTGGTGCCCAGAGCCCCTGCTCCAGCCCCCAGGGACGGAGCACATCCTGGAGGGAGCGTGTCTCTGAAGGGGGCCCCTCTCCAAAGTGCTCAGAGTGTTCAATTGCTCCCCAGGGACACTGGCTTCCCTGCTAAGTATCACACGACCAATCGCAGGGCCCAGGCGTGCCAACAAGTTTGCCAAAATGCCCTCAGCTGAACGCGAGGCTCCAGGTTTCCATCAGAGGGGAATCTCAGTGTGGAGGGGCCGAGGGGCCAGTGGCTTCGGTCTCACAAACCGTGGCCCTCTGTGAAATTCCCCCACCACACTCACCCGTCGCAGAGTCAGACCCCGGCGGAGTGGCCTGGGACCCTCCGGCCTCAGCTACCTCCACCACCTCCTGGTCCTCCGTGCCCGGCTGCTCTGGCCACACCCCACGCACCGCACACTACCCACGTCCCCCCCAGGGACTGGGCCTTTCCCCACCACTGCCCAAAACGTGCCGCCTGGCCTTCCTCCGGCCACCCTCCACTTTTCGCACCCTGACTGAAATAAAGTCGGCCTGGGGACCGGAAGGAAAAAAGGCATTATGTTTTCTTAGTGTTATATAATTAGGGTGAGAAAGACAATTTTTCATACTGAATTTGTATAAAACTTCCAAGTAACTTTCCCTAAATTTTAATGAGAAACTGGAATTTACAGCATTTAACGAGAAACTTAGACATTTTTCTATTGTATTTCCTGCGTAAGATGGCCCTGAGTAACTTTCCACGGAGACTTTAAAGTAATTTTATTTTCAAATTCTTGGGGGTCACCATGGAAGAGAAGCGCCCTCACAGACGGGGTCAAGGTCGTACAGCCAGGACGGCAGCCGCCAGGAGCTGCGGCAGTGGGCGCTGCTTACGGATGCTCGTGCTTGCTCTGCTTTTATTTCATTGAAAAATGTGATCTTGGAATTTCTCGTGATCACGCAAATAGACCGTGGACGCAACCGAGTGAGTGTTCTCACAGCCTGTTTCAAAGGAGGCCCTCACGCACAGGTCCACAAGCGTGCATGGCCCTGGTGCCTGGGGCCCGAGGATGTGAGAGGTGCTGTTTGCTCCTATTGCTGGGGCCTCCTGTGGGGGTGGAGGGTCCAGGCTGCTGGAGTTGATGGCAGGAGGCTGAGCCCTCTGTGCGGCTCTGGGCATGTGTCCCTGGGCACATGCTGGTGTGGCCATTGCAGTCACCGTCCACTGGACCACAGGGCCTGACCCTCCCACTCAGGCATCTCCTAACCCTAACCCTAACCCGGGGAGCCCCTGCCAAGGCTGCTGCGGGAGGGAGGCCTGGGCTGTCCCAGCCTATCCTCTGTGCTGCTGTCCTGGGCGGCCACCCAGACAAAGGTTTCCCTGGAGGGTGCTGGGGCGGCCCCCAGGTTCCCCTGCAAGCTGGGCTCGGCGCGGGGATCCAGGTCCCACCTGCCTGTCCGGGCATCTCTCCACACCTGGAAGAGCCCTTCCCTTTGCAGTTGTCATCTGCCAGGCTCACACCCAGAGTGCAACCCGTGACCATTTCTCATTTTTACTTTCTCACTATTACAGGCTGCGCCTCGGCAAGACCCTGGCCCTGAGTTGCAGAGATGGTAAACTTGGACTCCCTGACCCCAGCTGGGACATGCTGGGCTCCTCCACACTGATCCCGGCCCGGTTCAGCGTGAGCTAGCATGGGGTCCACACTCTGCACACTGGGGGAGACGGAGTGAGGCTGGAGGGAAGAGTGTGGTCCTAGGGTCCGTTCGAGGCTGTGGGGATGCACACAGTTGCTGCCCGTACAGGGGAGTGTATGGGCCGGTGCGGCAGGCACTCGCGGCCTGGCTTTCAGGGGTGGGCTGGAGGGAAGCAGCGAGGCCTCTCAGTGGGCCATCAGAGGGAGAGGACCCTTTGGCTGCACAGCCCTGATTGGCTCAAGCTGGAAGGCAGACAGGAGCTATGGAGCGAGGCAGGAGGGAGAAGCCATCCGCAATCACCAGATGTGGCCCAGTTAATGGGGCCGGGAAGGGGGGCCACAGTGGGGCTCCAGGGACGGTGACAGCTGCATCTGTGGTCCGGGCCAACTCTTGCCAAGAGCAGGGTCCAGTCTGTCCTCTCTCCACACCAGCCCTGGCCTCTGGCTTGGCCCAGGCTGACCTGTGCACAGAGGCTTGCCAGGGCTCTGCCTGCCTGTGTCCTGGCCTGCTCAGGGAGGCAGCATGGCCAGGGTCTGAGGGAGCTCTGATCCTAAGGTGCCACCAGGAGAGAGAGTCCCAGCCCTGGGGAGCAGCAGACAGCTTGGGGGACAGAGACAGCAGCACGTGTCTGGAGGTGGCAGCTGGTTCCCAGGTGGAGTCTTAGGCTGCTCAGGACAAATGGCGCGCACTTCTTGCTCACAGGGTAGGCAGGTGTGGAGGAGCAGGGCCTTCTCCACCCTGATGGTCTCTTGGACATCCTCCCTCCCATGCATATAAAATCCTATGGAAGCTTCTGATTGGCCTGGCCAGGTCATGTGTCCTCTGCCGGGGCCGTGGGGCGTGTGGTTGGCAGAACCCCCCAGAGAGGGAGGGGCAGATCCCACAGTCCAGTAGCCACGTTCCCCATAAGGAAGCGGAAGAAGAGGTCTGGCAGATGCCAGGCCAGCACAGGGGCTGCAGCTCCAGGGGCACCTGAGAGTGGGCTCTCCAAGGGGGTCACACCCAGGTGGGCAGAGGGGGCAGAAGTGAGCCTGTGCCTGCCCTCTCGGGCCACTCTCCCAAGGGCAGCTTCCAGCTCCGGACGCCAATCCTAAGTCTCCATGAGACGCAGTTTGTCCCGGACCCAGGCCGGACAGGCAGCCCTCATGAGAGAAAGAGCAGGAGACAGACCCCAGTCATGCAATAGTGTTGAAAATTTCTGAAGAATTTATTTTGAATTTGCATGCAGCAAAACTAACATTTTTCTGCATGCAGTTTTACGAGTTTTGACACATGCATAGAGTCACATCACCACCACAATGAAAATGCAGAACTGCCCGTCCCCTCCCCTCCTGCCCCAGTTCCCTTTGTAGTTACAGCGTCCCCTGACCCTTAGCTGGGGCATGCGGGTCTGTTTTCCATCACCATAGTAGCGGCTCCCCCAGAATTTCACGTAAGTGGAATTACATTGTGTGACCTGGCGTCTTTCGCTCTGCATAGACCTTCTGAGCGTCTTGGTGCGAATCGGTGCTTCCTTTCTCTGCAGTGCTGAGTGGTTCACTGCAGGCATGAGCCTGGCCTGTTAATGCACTCGCCACTTGAGGGACATTTGGGTTGTTTCCAGTTTTAAGTAATTGTAAATAAAGCTCCTATAAACATTTATATACAGGTTTTTTGTGGGAAAACAGGTATTCGTTTCACTCGGGTAAGTGTCTAGGACTGTGGCTATTACATTCTATGGCAAATGTATGTTTAACTCTGTAAGAAACTGCCAGACTGTTTCCACATTTGCTCATCAACAACATACGTTCTGAGAGGTCTGGGTGCTCTGCCAGCATCTGGAACTGTCAGGAGCTATGTTTTGTTACGTTGTTAATTTCAACTGTTCTAATCCGTGTGGAGTGGTAGTTCATTGTGGTTTTACAGCACATTTTCCTAATGCACCATGCTGAGCATCTTTTCTGTGCTTGTCTGCCATCCATACGTCTTCACTGGTCAGTGTCTGTTCACACCTTCTGCCTGCTTTTTATTGGATTGATACTGTGCTTATTACTGGGTGTCCAGAGTTTTTTGTACATTCTGACGCAAGTCCTCTATCAGATCTGCGATTTATAAACATTTTCTCCCAGTCCATAGTTTGTCTTTTCATTCTCTCAACAATGTCTTTTTGCAAAGAGAATTTTAATAAATAAAATGTATTATCATTTTTTTCTATCATGGATCATGCTTTAGTTGATGTATATAAGAATACTTAACCCAGGGTCTCAAATATTTCTTTCTAAGACTTTTACAGCCTCACAGTTTACATTTAGGTGTATAATCCATTTCAGTGAATTTTTATGGGGTGTTAGGTGTGAGCAGAATCTTGTGGTTTTACATGTTCTCCAGTTGTCCTGGCGCCTGGATTGGGAAGACGATTCTCTCTCATCGAACCACCTTTGCACCTGTGTCAGAGATCAGCTGGCCACACGTGTGCGCGGCTTTGTTTCTGGAGCTTCTGTTCTGGCCCACGCTGATTCTATTGCTGCAGCTTCACAGCAGTCTCGAAGTCAGCGCGTGTGCGCCAGCTTTGTCTCAGTCGCTTCCCGCCTCGGCCAGTTCCCCCTGACGTTGAAGTCCTGTATAACCATAGCATGGTTATCTACTGAGAGGTTAACGTCGATACAGCTCTGCTGCTAAACTATAGATCTCATTCAGACTTCACAAGTTTCTCCACTAAAGTTCTTTTTTTGTTCCAGAATCGAATCCATGATTCCACGTAGAGCTCGGTTTTTGTGTCTCCTCAGTCTCTTCCACGCTCTGACAATTCCTCAATCTTTCCTTGCCCCTCCTGCCATCAGACTTGGAAGTTATTTTGTAGACTGCTCCTCCCCTCAGGTTTACTGGCGTTTCCTCAGGGTTGGACTGAGGTCCCGAACTGCTGGGAGGATGCACAGAAGGGATGTGGCCGTCACAGCACGTCCCGTCGGGAGCCCCCTACGCGTCTCACCACCGGGGGTACTAACCATGGTCCCTCGGCTAAGCTGGCGCCTGCCAGACTTCTCTTCTGTGAAGTTTGCTGTTTTTCCTTTGCAATTCCTAAAATTTTGGAAGAGACACTTTGAGGCTATGCAAATACCCTGCTTCTCCTGAAACTTATGCCCACTAATCGTAGCATTCAACCATGGATTTTGCCTGTGGCAATTGTGAATGGCGTGTTCTCATGACAGTGGTCCATTTTTCTTATTCTTTCTATTTTTATTATTTGGAATTCTTCCGGACAGAAAGAGTTGTCAATTCTCCATCTATTAATTCATTTATTTACTTGTTTATTTAGTTAGTTGCTATTGGTAGCCGTATGGATTCAGGTTGTTAATTTTATTGTTTGAGTTCTAGTACGATACTATCTTTGTCCATTTTCTTTGTTGCTTAAATTGTTCCAGTTTTGGCCATGAGATGCTGTCAGAGAGCCCTGCGGCCTGTGCGCGTGCGCCCATCTCTGTGCTTGCAGCAGCCCCCTGATTTCCAGCAGCTGAGATGTTCTAGCGTCTCTGTCTTCCCTCGCACTTTTCCACGCTTATTTGCCACCTGTAATCCTCCTCCGTGAATTGCTGGGGTAAATCTTGTCCTCTTTTAAAACATTGGTTTGTTTTCTTAATTTTGATCTTTGAGAGCTTTTTTTAAAAAATCACCATCATCCCCAGTTTCTGCTGCTTCACTTTCTGTGGCCTCAGGGGACCCGTATGGTACAGTCAGTGCGTGTGCACGAGAGAGACCACATTCACAACTTTTACTCCAGTATGTTATAATTATTTTATTTTATTATAACATGTCTTATTGTTGTTAATCTCTTATTGTGTCTAATTTATAAATTAAATCTTATCATAGATGTGTCTGTATAGGAAGAAACGTAGTGCACTTGGGGTTCGGTACCATCTGTGGTTTCAGGCAACCACTTGGGGTCTTGGACGGTACCCCCTTGGATGCGGGGACCACTGCACATATATTCTGGAAACAGTGCTTTCAAATGTGATTTGAAAATATTTTCCCCCAGTCTGTGGCTTGTCTTTTCATTTTCTGAACAAGTTTTTGTTTGTTTGTTTGCAGAGCTGAAGTTCTAAATTTTGAATTTAACAACTTTGTTCTTTTTAATCATCATGTGGTTGGTATCCCATCTAGGAAGTCTGTCTAATTCAAGGTCACACAGACTTTCCTCCTGTGTTTTCTTCTAGAAGTTTTATAATTTTATACATTTTACAAATGTTCCGAAGAGTTGATTTTGTTATAAAGCGTGCGGTATCAGTTAAGGGTTAATGAATTCATTCATTCATTGCACACAAATGCCCAATGTTTCCAGCACCGTTTGTTGAAAAGGCTGCCACTTTTCTATTCAATCGCTTTTGCCCCTTCATCAAAAATCGTTTGACAGTGTTTCTGTGGATCTATTTTTGGGCTCTATTCTGTCCCAATGACCTATTTGTCTGTCCTTTCACTAATACCACACTGTCTTGATCGCTGTAAGCTTCGTAGTACATCTCTAAATCAGGTAATGTGAGTGTTACAGCTTTGCTATATTCTCTTTCAACTGGTAGTGGCTATATTAGTTAATTTGCTTTTCCATAGACATTTTGGGTTCAATGTGTATATATCTTCCTTTAAAAGGCATTCTGGGATTACATGACACCTAGAGATAAAATTGCTTTGGAATGGCATCTTAACAATTTTCAGTCTGCCTTGCCATCAGTCTCACCCATTACTTAGGTCTGATTTGACTCCTTCATTAGGGCTTTTATTCTATAGCACACAGACTTTGCATATTTTAAAACATATAGCTAAATATTTCACTTTTCAGTACTGTTGTGTGTGTATTTTTTTCATTTAAAATTCCAATTCTTCCTTGCTAGTGTATAGAAATGTAATTGATTTTTGTATGTTGATTATGTATCTCATGACCTTACTAAACTCATTTATTAGTTCTAGAGCTTTTTGTGAATTTGGGGAGATTTTCTACATACATAATCATGTCCCGTGTGAATGGAGTTGTATTTTTCCTTTTCTTATCTGCATGTTTTTAATTTCTTTTTCTTGCCTTATTGCACTGACTGGGACTGACAATGAAGTACAGGAATGTTGACTAGGAGTGGTGAGAGAGGATATCCTTGCCTTGCTTCTGATATTGGGAGAAAATACTCACCTTTAAGCTTGATATTAGCTGTCCCTATTCTTTTTCAGGTTAAGAAAGTTCCCTACTATTTCTAGTTTGCTGAGAAATTTTTTCATCAGGAATAGATTTTGAATTTTGTCAAATACTTTTGCTTCATTTATTGAGATGATTATATGGCTTTTCTTCTTTAGCTTATTAATAAGATGCATTATATTGATTAATTTAAAAATTTTTAGCCCCTCTGTATTTCTGGGATAAAACTTGGTTGTGAGAGTTGTTTTTCATTTGCTGGATTCAATATGCTAATATTGCATTGAAGGTTTACATATCTACATCCATGAGAAATTTTGGTCTATAGTTTTCCTTTTCTTGTAATGTCTCTGTCTGGATTGATATTAGGCTATTGCTGAACTCGTCAATGAACTGGTAAATGTTCCTTCCTATTCTACTTGCTAGGAGAGATCGTGTCAAATTGATGTTATTTCTTCTTTACATATTAGCTAGAATTCTCCAGCAAAACAATCTGGGACTGAAGCTCTCTTTTTTCCTGTAAGTACTGTTTTGACTACATTTCCCCAAATGTTGATATGTCTTATTTCCATTTTCGCTCACTGTGAAATGTCACAATGACACTCTCACCTGTGGGTCGTTTCAAGTTTGTTGTTTAGTTTCTCAATATTTTTCTTTCCTGCTGCCTTCCTGTCATTGATTTATAGTTTGCTGCTGTTATGGTTCAAGATTGAAAGATTTCTAGTCTTTTAGATTTGCTGAAATTGGTTTTGTGATCCAGCTGTATCTTCTAGTATTGGGTGGAGTGGTCTATATATGTCAATTAGATCTAATGATACTGTTCAGGTCTTTATTCTTAGTAGTTTTCTATTTACTTTTTTGTCCATTACCAAGATGGAGTTGATGTCTCCAACTGTAATTTGGATTTGTCTGTTTCTCCTTTCAGCCCTGTCAATTTTTGGCTCATGTGTTTTCAGTTTGTTGTTAGTGTGTACACATCTGAGACTGTTACGAGTTCTTGGAGAACTGACTCCTATGTCGTTATGTAATGTCCCTTTCTGCCTTTGACAATATTCCTTTTTCTAAAGTCTACCTTGTTTGATATTAATATAGTTACTTACTCCCACTTTCGTTGCTTAGTGTTAGAATGGTTTATCTTTTTCCTTCCTTTTACTTTTTGGAACCTATTTATATTTTATTTTTAAAGTTGGTTTCCTATAGACAACATGTAATTGAGTCTTGATTTTTTAAAAAATTAAATGTGACAATCTCTGCCTTTTACCTGGTATGTTTATACAATTTACATTTAATGTGATTATTGATAT
>NW_012150385.1:2077994-2146830 GCF_000956105.1 Propithecus coquereli | reverse complement strand
AGAGCGAGACCCCGTCTCAACTAAAAATAGAAAGAAATTAGCTGGACAACTAAAATATAGAGAAAAAATTAGCCGGGCGTAGTGGCGCATACCTGTAGTCCCAGCTACTCGGGAGGCTGAGGCAAGAAGATTGCTTGAGCCCAGGAGTTTGAGGTTGCTGTGAGCTAGGCTGACACTATGGCACTCTAGCTCGGGCAACAGAGCGAGACTCTGTCTCAAAAAAAAAAAAAAATGTATCGCACTCTCGTTTTAGAGGATAGTTTATCAGGGTATAGAAAGCAAGGTGGGCAGATCATGTCTTTCAGTGCTTTAAAAAGGTCATTTGACGGTCTTATAACTTACACAGTTTTCTTGAGAAGTCAGTTTATTTTCTCAAAACTGTTTTCCTAAAGGTAATGTGTATAATGTATTGTTCTTCCCTCTGGATGTTCTTAAGATTTTCTCATTGTATTTTTCTTAAAGATTTTATCTTGTCTTTTTTCCCCCAACACTTTTACAATGATGTGCCTAAGTATAATTGGTTTTGTTTTGTTCTTTTGTATTTCTCCTGGTTGGGATTTGCAGAGCGTTTTAGATTTGTGAGTTAATTTCTATGTCAGTATTTCTTCAAATTTTCTTCTGCCCCGTTATCTTAGTTTGCTTGGCTGCTATAAAAAATACCATAAATTGGATGACTTAAGCAACAGACATTTGTTTCTCACAGTTCTGGAGGCTGGGAGGTTCAAGATCAAGGTGCTGGCCCATCCGATTCCTAGTAAGGCCCTCTTCCTGGTGGGGCACTCTTCTTGCTGTATCCTCACATGAGAGATTGAGGGGGGTGGGGAGATACCTCGTCTCTTCATACAAGGGCATTAATCCAATCATGAAGGCCCCATCTTTATGGCCTAATTACCTCCCAAAGGCCCTATGTCCAAATGCCATCACTTGGGGATTAGGGCTTTAACATGAATGGGGCGGGGGAGACATTGCAGTCCAAAACACCCACATGCTGTCTCTTCTCCTTCTGGGACTCCGATTTCAAACACGTGAGACATTTGCATACTCCTCCTTGCCCTTCGCTCTTTTATGCATCTTCCATTCTTTCTTCTCTGTGTGTTACAATTTAAATATTATCTATTGATCTGTCTTCCATTTAACTAATATTATCTTTTATTGTGTCTACCCTGCTATTAAATTCATCTACTGAGTTGTTAATTTTGGATTTTTTTCATGTTTAGATTTTTTATTAGATTTTTTATAGATTCCAATTCTCTGTTGATATTTCCCTTTAAAAAATCCATTTCCTCCATAATTTACTCTTTTTAAACATACATTAATTATGGTTATTTTAAAGTCCTTGTCAGCTAACTCCAATATCTGGACAAACATTGCATCTGTTTCTATTGTCTGGTTCCTTGCTCAGCTTTCATTTGTATGATTCTGTCTCTTCGCATCCTAATATTTTTTATTTATTGAAAGATATTGTATATAAAATTAGGCTTCAGATGGGCTTTATTTTCTACCAGGGAGAGCTCCCCCTTTTCTCTGCTAGGCAGATAAAGTGAAAGCTGATGAGTGTTAGGTGGGGTTTCAGATCTGGTAAGGTTCAACCTCCCTATGAGGCACCCTGTTCTCCAGGGCAGCCCTCCAGGTCCTCACCCGAGAGTCATTGTGTTCTTGGTTCACTCATCTTGGTGTGTCTTTGCCTCTTTAACCCGAAGACTGAGGAAGATTCCGCTCTACTTTTCAGAGATTTTGGCCTGGCGTTTTATCTTCTCTGCCCACTTCCCAGGCAGCTTCGGAATCTGGCAAATATCTCAACAGGGAAATTGTCCATGTTTTCAAAGCCCTTAAAGCTGCCAATTTTCTGACTCCAGCTCTGCACAAGCACCCAAAGCTCCAAGGGCGTCTTGGGCCCTCCCTGAGCAAGCATGTCTTCTCTGCCTAGGATCAGCCGAGTCCCCGGGAAACACGTCTGTGGGTGGTCAGCCCCGCTTTACACAGGCCTCTGCTTTCTGAAATCCCGGCCTTTTGTCCTGCGGCATCCTGATGCCGTTAAATAGGTGATTTTGCACTCAGTCTACCACAGACTCTTCCACCCCACGCAGAAGTCGGTGATTGGGTTAAACAAACGAATTGTATCAGCTGTTTGGAGAACTCTGCTTATCTGCAGAATCTGCCCACCTTTCACAGCGACTCCTTCCTCTAATCCCAGCCGGTCCGGTGGGTGTGCCCTCCACCCTCAGGCTGCCCACGTCCACCTTCTCCTCGAGGCTTCCTCAACAACCCCTTGCAGGACTCCACTGGCTCTCCCAGCTCTGGTCCCCCTTCTTGCCTACTCTCCTCATTGGCTTGTCCCCAGCTGACACAGCACATGTTACCTGTTTCTTTGTGGCATGTCTGCCTCCTCCAGCGAACATAAGTTCCCCAGGGCAGGAATTTTTATGTTTTGTTCATGGCTGGATATCAGGCCAACATCAGTACCAGGCACATAATATGTTCTCAATAAATATTTGCTGAATAAATATTATTAGTCCTATTTAACGGATAAGTAAACTAGGGCCACCTTTAAATAACTTAAGCAAAGTTGTATAATTTTAACTTAAATTATTCAAGCAAGATTGCACAAAGGCAAAACCAGCAATTTTTCTATCTCTTAGACTAGAGAAACTGGACTGGACAGGGTATAATGGCTCTAGGACACTTCCTGGTAAGTTTTTTGTGTTTTAACTGAGCCCCTGATATTAACATATATTCTTTTACATCTTTTCTTTCTTTGGAAAGTTGGGCTAACATTTTTAAAAAATCATTAATGGAATTAAAGGCTCTGATTTAGCAGTAAATAAAGATGTCTAATATATGGAGATCAGAAACCTTGTAACAGGTGGTTCAAACCAGTTTTTCGTTAAATAACTGATAAAAAGAATGTGAGGCACAGTGGGGCCAAGGGACCTGCCCAAAGTCATCCTGCAGGAGGTGGTTGGCCTGGGTCTGGCATTAAACTGTAATGGGAGATGACACATGATTCACAAAGCTAATAGGACACTGCTCTGCCTTTGCTAGCTCTACTCCGAGGTATTGAGGAGGTGGTGTTTCAGTAGGGTTTTGAAGGATGAGTAGGAGTTTATAGATGAAGAAAATGGGAAGGGCACTCTAGCCAGAGGGAGCAGCATGAGGAGGACACTGGGAGAAGCTCAGCAGGATGGCAGGAGACGGAGGAGATGTGAGGGGGATGGGGCTGGAGAGGGACCTGGGCATTCATGGCCCAGGGAGCTGGGCTCCCCCAAGGCGGGTGGGAGATATTTTTAGTTTTAAGGAGGAGAGAGATGTGAAGTCTGGGAGAGCGGTGCAGAGACGGTTGTCACAACGGACAATCAGAGCCTAAACAGGGTGATGGGGGAGGTAACAGGAAGGGAAAAGGGTAGGAGATGCCCCTTCTGCCCAGCTCGGCAGGACTCGGGCGAGTATTAGGTTGCTTGGGCTGTCAATCATGCACTGCGGGAGCACAGACCTGTGTCGGGCTCCTCCGTGGCCCCGCTGGCCCGCGTTGGCTCAGTTGCTCACCAGCCAGAGCCCCAGCCCCAGGCCCTGGGGACCCTGAGAGGAGGAAGCCGCGGAAGCTTCTTCAGGGGGAGAGAGATGCACAAACAGGTTTTCAGCGAGGGCTGACGGTGACAAGGCTCGCCCTTGGGGACAGGGGACCACCCCCTTGGGAGACATGTTAAAGATGCAGCGAGAGGGAGCAGAGCCAGAAGCATGAATGGACACTCCCCAGAGATGGGAACCAGGCCGTGGGCTGTGGGCTGTGGGCGTCCCAGCAAGGAGGCAGCCGAGGGGCTGGGAAAGGCCAGGCCCAGGAGGTCCTCAGGGCTTATGTCAACAGAAAGCCCACCTGCCCGCCCTGGCCAGGCCAGGGGCTGCCCTTCCAGAAATCCCTGTTCCAGCGTGGGGGAAATGCCAGCACCTTTGGAAAGGGCCCCGTGAGCACTGAGTGCCGGGGGAAGGGGGTGGCGCCCACTGCGAGTGACCAGCTGGGGCGCAGCCCTGGGCCTGGCGTGGGAGAAGGTATTGATCGATCAGGGCGGCCAGGCTGGGGGCTTGATGGATGGGACACTTGGGTCCCTGGGCGCACAGCACAGCGTGCCCACATTAGGCCGCTGGCGCCAAAATTATCTAGAAAGCCCATCACAGACGGCGGCACGCAGTGCGCACTAAAACGGCAATTACAGGGCCAGTCATTAATTAAAGAAGACCTGCTTTTTGCAGCAACTCACAGGCAAACACTCTGCTCGTTCGTTTGTTTATTCATCCAGCGTTTAGCAAGTGTGAGCGCGAGGAGAGGCAGAGCTCAGCCTCAGAGGCCGCGGGCCTGGATTTGAACTTGGTCGGTGCTGCCCCAGCGAGGCCCAGCTCTGTGCACCCGGCCGGGTGGCTGTGCCTGCTGGGTCCCTACTCGCTGCCTCCCCTGGGAGCGGGTGTGACAGGAACAAGGGGGCTCTCAGCCCTGCTGGGTGCAGCTGGAATGAGATCCTGGCGCCCCCGGCCCCCACTGGTAAAGAAGGTGCCATGGAGCTGGGGAGAGGTGACACTCAGAGGACACTGCCAAAGCCCTCTGCGTCTGCAGCTCTGCCTGCATTTTCTCTCAGCTGTTCCTAAAACTCTCACTGTGGAGTGGTTCTCTGCTCTGGAGGGACCCTCCAGCCCCCGTCCCTGCCCAATGGGTCTCTGCCTCAGGCCCTGCCCTGGTTGCCCCCCTCCCTTCAGCTAAGTCTGTGCTTGTCCACACGGTCCTGCACCCCCATCCTGCACTCCTACCTCCAGTGCTGCACTCCTGTCCTGTGCCCCCGTCCTGCACCCCACCTCCGGTCCTGCACCCCTGTCCTGCACCCCCTCCGGTTCTGCACCCCCACCTCTGGGCCCCCAGGCTGTGGGCTCCTGCTCCAGCCACTCTGCTCTTCCCAGAGCCCTCTCTGGGCTTCCCCACCATGGGCGTTGCTGGCCCAGGCCTGCCCCAGCCCCTTCTCTCCGTAAACATGTCTCTACAGACTCCTTCCTTTCTCCCTCCTTTTAGGCTTACACGTGTCTAAAAATTGCTTCCGCAAAACTAATTTCTTTAGCTCTAATTTTTGTTAAATGCTTGAGACTATGATGACGGACAATTGGAATCTTGGAAAAGAAAACCTAAATCAAGTTCCTAAATCCAAATGCAGAGTTTGAAATGTCGCTGCAGCTGTGACGTCGAGCCATTGCGCCGCTGTCGCCGTGAGCACATCAGACTGAAAGGTGGTTCCGCCTGCTCCGTGCGACAGCAGTGCAGAAGGAAACGCCTGGGACATCTTTCATCTGAGTCTCTCAAAGACACTTCAAAACACATCTATTATTTATAGAAGTCTATAAAAAGGGTCATAATAGGGCTGAGAGATTATTTGTGATTAACCAGAAGGTGGGTGAACACGGTGATCTGGGAGGTTAGATCAGAAAGCGCATTTGGGGCCCGAACACTCTGGGCAGTTGCTGGTCACAGATGCCGACTGAATCTCCCTAACCCTGGAGATTCAGTCGGCACCACGTCTGGTGACAGTGCCATTGGGCCACAGGCTGGCTGCGTCTCTTAAGGTGAGTTGCTCTCAGATGCCACCTTCAGCTCCCACCCTGGAAACCGTCCTGGCCTCAGTCCCCATCAGTCAGGAGAGGGCAGGATGTGCCACAGTGACGAGCATCCCCGGAGCTCACCTGGGACAGGGTCTGTGCTGTGCAGGTGCGCTGGCCCTGCCCTGGCACCGGGCAATTCTGGAGAAGAGGGGCAGCAGCTGAGCTCTAGCAGAACCTCTGTGCTGTCGGGGGGAGGAAGACAAGCAGAGAAACACAGCAGTGGACGGCGGTGAGTCGCTCACTAGGGGAGAGTGCTGTGCCTGCTGGCCGGGGGGAGGCAGGTGTGGGCATAGGCAGGCTCAGGGCCCAGACCCTGGGCACTCCTGGGCCCAGCCCTGCCCAGCTGCTTCTCTCTGGGCCAGGGAACGCGCTGGTCCAGGGCCTGGGTGAGACTACGCGGGAGGCAGCCGTGAGCTAGAGCGAGAGCGGCCCTGTCACGGCTGAGGTGGCTCCTAGGCTCCATCCACCAACACCCACGGGCACCTAGGCCAGACGGGCAGGGGCCACCTGGGCTGTCTGCTCGGCTGGGTCTGCCCTGTCCCAGGCAGTGTTGCCTGACAGCCTGGCGCAGTCTTGGAGCCACCGCCAGCCTGAGTTTGAGTCTTGGCTCCTACTGCTGGGAAACCTTGGACAAGCGGCATAGCCTCTCTGTGGCCCGATTGTCATCGGCTGTGAAGTAAGGTTACTACCCTCCAAGGACCGCCATAAAGATTACCTGTGTCCGTCTGTGCGAAGCGCTCTGTAGAGTATGGGGCTCACGGCGGCGGCCCCCAGCCAGTGACTTTTGGCTGAATGAATGCACGAATGAATGAATGAGCCCCTCGCCCCCAGCTGGTACCTGGAAGCTCCAGGTACCTGCTATGGGCTGGCAGCCCCGCCCGATCCCCAGCGGCCCGTCTGCAGGCCTGGGGGGGCTGTATTTCATCCAAGGCAGGCACAGCTGGGTAGCTGCCGACTCTGCCCCGCCAAGACCTCTCTGGGCTCACCCGCTCAGCCCAGCGGTGATTGCCCTCCCCAAGCTCCATCGCGGCAATTAGGAGCTGAGCGCTCCACTTAACCGCCAGAGCGCAATTGCAGGGCTCCGTGGAGGGAGAGCAATGCAGGCCGTCTCGCCAGCCTGGAGCCCCCAAATCATCTGGGCCAAGGGTGACATAAATCCAGGCTGAGGGGCCCACAGGGCTCTGGCTGAGATAGAGGATGGCGGGGATGTGCCGGCGGGGCACAGGCCGGCCTTCCTGCCCCACCTCGTCAGTCTCTGGGGTGGCAGCGCGGAGCACCGCAGGCTGGGGCTTACACACAGGGATGTGGCGGCTATAGCCTGAGAAGTCTGAGATTGAGGTGTGGGCAGGGCTGGTTCCCCCGGGGGCCTCTCCCCTGGGCTTGCAGACTGCCGTCCCCTCCCTGTGTCCTCACGTGGTCGTCCCTCTGTGCGTGTCTGTGTCCTCATCTCCTCTTCTTATGAGGACTCCAGTCAGATTGGATCAGGGCCCCCCCAATGACCTATTTTAATTTAATCACCTCTTTAAAGGCCCTGTCTCCAAATACAGTCACACTCTGAGGTCCTGGGGACGAGGACTTCAATACAGGAATTCGGGGACACAATTCAGCCCACAAGACCATCTTTCTGGGCCTCTGGGCTGAGTATCCTGGACTTGTTCCAGGCCACAGTAGGGCGTAGGGCGAAGCTGTCCCCGAGGCTGAGAGTGGCCCTACGTGGTTGTCCTGCACCTTGGTCTGCTCGGGGAGACCCTGGGTGCCTCAGAGATGCCGGTCACTCCCTGACACTTAGGGAGGCAGGCACGGGGCTACATTCTGGGGGTCACAGCTTCAGCACGGTGCCTGCGTAACAAGTGCCGTTCGGATTGACATGATGGGGAAACTGAGGACAAGCAGAAATCTTTCATAGCTGGTGGGCACCCTCTTGGCTTGGCACCACTGTGGCCATTTCTGGACCCAGTGGCCGTGCACCCATCCCCCAGTGGGGGATGCTCTCCGTGCAACAGACTCTCTAAGTGTCCTGGAATTGTGCTCAGACGACCTCAGTGGGAACCTCCCTGCCCAGTGTCCCAGCTGTGGGAGAAAGGACTCCAGGGAGAAATATGCAGGTGTCCGGACATCCTGGCCCATGCACCCCACCTCTGAGCCAGGAAAGCGCCTCTCTAGGAAACGGCGCAATTACATGCAAGTGTGTTCAGGCCGGCAGGCCAGGCTGCAGGATTTATTCTGCTATTAACGCTCGGAGATCTGTCTAGACAATATGTCAGAGCACTGGACAAGACAAATTCATTAGCCTGCCTGAATAATTTAGATAGATTTGGAGAGCAAATGAGCAGCAAGGTGCTCCTTCATGGTCTCTGCACAGAAAGATTTTCCTTTAAGAGGCAGAATATAAATTAATAACAGTCTGATTGTCGTTAATGACACAGGCAGCGCCCCGTCACGGCTCCCAGATAGCCCCTTGTTAGGAAAGCATTCATTTCTTCCCCCCAGACGAATGGGGTGGTTAAGTTCTTGGAAGCAGCCCTGTCGCACTGTCGGAGGTGACAGCTGCGATTACCAGCTGTGTGGTCGTAAAGTGTCACAGCAGAGGAAGACTCTTCACAGACATCTCTGTGTCTTGGGGACTGTCCTTGAGGCAACAGCAGAAAACCCCACATCTCCTTCCCTGCACCCCCTGGCAGCTTGCAGGTGAGCGAGTGGGAGAGCTGTGCCTGTCCAGGGGGGAGGGCTCCTCAGCTTCAGAAGGAGCTGCCCCCGCCCAAAGTGAGAATCTGGCATTAGGGACCCGACACCCCTTCTAATGCTGCGGGCTCCAGCTCTCGGTGGGGGACAGACCCCATGCATGCCTGCAGCTTTCCACCCTGAACCTCTGCATCTTCTGCCTGAGAGCCCTCTCTGGCCTCGGAAGCAAATTCAGCACACGGCAGGCCAGGCCAGGAAAGCCAGGGAACGAATCCCCTGAGAGCAGCTCTGCCGGCATGGAGCGGGCTTGGGAGTGAATGTTGGGAGTGAACGCCCCACGTGGGGCCAGCCTATCTGGGGACGCAGCCATGCGCAGAGGTGACTCCCCTGTTGATGTTCTATTCTCAGTGCTTCTCCCTCCCCTGCCTCAGTTCCCTACTTCTGTGGGATTCTAGGGGTCGCTCCTCGCAAAGTGCTTGGCCACATGTCAGTGGAAAATTCCAGGTCAGGGGAACAGGCCCCACCCGCTCCCCGCGCATTCGGGCCCTGCAACCCCTTAGGTGTATCACAAAGGGCTGCTTCTCAATCTCGTGTCCCTCTGCCAGGGGAGGCCCAGCAGGGCACCTTGCCAGAGTGGACCTGCTGACAAGTGCCCAGGTTGAGCTGCTCTCCAGAGCTCTCAGCCGGCCTGGTAGGGCTCTAGTTTTGACAGCAGCTCTGAAAGTTCCAGAACAGGGTGGTCAAAGGGGTGGAGGAGCAGGTGGGCTCTGTGTTGCTTTGCACGAGGGATGATGCCCTGAGGATTGCCAGCGGGGTCTGGACTCCGGGTGGCAGAGGCACATCGAGGGGATCTTCGTGCAAAACGACCACTCTTGTCTTGGACAGTAATGACCATCCTCATCTTAGGGCTCCACATGGGATGCAGAGGGGGTGGGGTCTCTGGAGCTGGCCCGGGACTCCACACTTTTGAAATAAACTACGAGCCGACAGACAGAGCCCTTCTGAGCCACCATCGTAGCGATGGAAGAGATGGGCTGCCGGTGAGCATCAGGTGTCCAGGCAGATGTGAAAAGGGGACTGTCACCTTCTCCGTCTGTGACACTCCACCTTTTTTGTGACAGCCCACCACCCATCAGCCTTATGAGAAATGACTTTTATCCTTTGTAATATTAATATTATAATAGTTTCCTGTGGCTGCCACAACAAATTGGCATAGACTTAGAGGCTCAAATGATATCACAGGCTGGAGGACAGAAGTCCAGCAAGGGTCTCCGGGCCGAGGTCGGGTGTCGGCAGGGCTGCGTTCCTCCTGGGGCTCTGGGGGAGAATCCGTTCCATGCCTTTTGCAGCTCTAGAGGCGCCTGCATTCCTGGGCTCGCAGCCCCTCCCTCCACCCTCAAAGCTGCAGTGGTGGGTTGAGTCCTTCTCATGCTACCTTGCTCTGCCTCTGATTCTGCCTCCCTCTCCACAGTGCGGGGCCCTGGGAATGATACTGGGTCCACCCAATAACCAGGATAATCCCCATCTCAGAGCCAGCTGACACGCAGCCTTCATTCCCCTTTGCCAGGTAGCCTGAGACACCCTCAGTTCCAGGGACCAGGATAAGCCATCACTCTGCCTCCCACACCTTCCTCCCTGCAGGACGCCAGGGGTCTAGCCTGGCTGTGCTGCTCCAGGTCGAGTGTTGCTCCAACATGCCCACCTGCCTCCCCAGGTGAGCCATTCATGTGCTCTTGGCCAAGAGTGTGGACTTGGACTTGGGCAGACTCAGGTTCAGAGGTCAGTGCTGGCTGTACAGCTCTGGGCACGTTTCTTATTATGCCCAAGCCTCAGTGTCTTCATCTGCAAAATGGGCACAAAACACTTACTTCTCAGCTTGGTTGAGGATTAAGGAAGAAGACATAGGTGACATTCATAGTAGATGGTCAATAGGATGCTGTCCAGTTCCCTCCCTCCGCACACTGAAGGAGTTGCTCTGGAACCTTCTCTCTGGGCTCAGGTGAATGTACCTCGTGTGCCTCTCAGGCTCTCTCCCCAGCTGGCCACCCACAGTGGGCACAGGCTAAGGCAGACTCTTACAACGCTGGCCAGGGCGCTCTCTACCGCTGAACAGTCATTGAATCAAATTACTTATAGACACAAACGAATTTAGTGACGCAGGTGGATCGTAGCACCCAAACAGTGCGGATGTGGTTTTAACACAGCAAGGACGTCCGAGCAAAGGTCACACAAGATCAAGGGATCTGCCCTGGTTCTGGTGTGACCCACTTCAGCAAATGGTCCCTGACACGAAGGGCCCAGGTTTCTTTCCTTCCGGCAACCAGGGCGAGGGTGAGAAAGGAGCCAGTCCCCACACCAGGTGCAAAAACTCTGGGTCTTTCGAAAGCTCCTTTTGGGAGGAAGCACAGATCTTCCTGGTCTCAGGCTCGGGGCGGCCCCCAGGAAGGGGCACCAGGTAGAGATGCGAGACGGGGCCCTCCCGGCCCCGATCTGGCACGGAGCTTGGCCCCAGCATCCTCCGAGCCGTCACCTCCAGCACCTGCCACGGCTGGGGTGTTCGCAGCCTTCCCTGCTCTGTCCAGCCCCAGGCCCAAGTGTTACCATCACGCTGCACCCACGGCAGGCCCATCAAGGCTGCGGCTCCACCTGCCCACCACAGGCAGCTCTGACCACGTCTCAGCGGCCCTGCTCTGTCCTGTCCCCACGATGCCGAGCCGCTGTCCCCTTAAAGGGTCGCTGTCAGTCGGGCAAGCCCCTCCTCCACCCCAGGCCCTGCACAGGCTCCTCCCACTTGGGTACAAGCCAGTGGTGAGCTGGCCACTGTGCCCCAGCCCCGCCCTGGGCCACCCTCCAGCACATGCTCCCTCCTCACCACCTTGATGCTGCACCCCCAAGGGAGACCCCTCCACCAGGCCCTGACCACTGTGTCTGAGCTGCACAGCCTCCCCTCCTGCCTGGGCGCTTTCCGACCCCTTCCCCTGCTCTCTGTGTCGCAGTCCTGGGGCACCTGCCCAGGCCCGACAGAGGATGCAGATGGGTGCTCCTGCCGTCTCTGCAGCTCCCCGCGTCTCCCGCCTTGCCCGGCTTGCCAGCCTGAGCCCCCGGCAGGGGTGTGGCTGCCTTACTCACCAAGAGGTCCAAGTGCCCTGTCCAGCAGAGCCTGATAGGTTTTGTTGGTGAGTGGATTCACTTGTATCGTTCTGAAGAAAGGAAACTCCATCTTTCTCCACAGCTGGGGAGCCGGGGCGTCTCACAGCGGCGGCTCTGCTCTGGGGTTTTGCCGGCGCTCTCATTTCACCCTCACGGCTTCCCGGGGCAGGTGCCACCAGCGTCCCCACTTGACAGGTGAGGCGACTCAGAGGTCAGGTCCCTCACCTGCCTACCCAGGGTCACTTGCTGTAGGTTTAAAAGCTGCAGTCGGCCCACTCCAGGTACCTCTCTCACGGAAGGATGTCAGGGACCCTCAAACATCGATGCAGGGAGCGTGGGGTGAAGGTGGCAGGTCCCCCGCAGGCTCTGGAAATTCCAGCCCACGGCAAACTCTGGGACCCCTGATGCAGGGGCCAGAGGTCCCTGCTGCACACGGGAAGGGAAGCCGGGGAGAGGCCCAGACTCTGGCCTCCAGCCCCGTGGGGGTCCCCACCCCTGGCAGGGGGAGGCAGGTGCTGAGGGACCAGTCCCAACTCGGTCCTCTCAGTCCACGGTGGCCCTGGCGGGACTGCTGCACTCCACCAGCACCAGAGCAAAGCAGCATGCCCCATCCTCCATGGAGGCCTCTGTGCCCCGCAGACCCTTCTCCCAGGTCTGTCCCCAGTGGCGCAGCCTCGTCCAGGACAGGGCAGGCCTTCCGCCTCCTTTTCCCCTGCAGGCCTTTGCTGGAATCTGCCCCTCCATCCCCATGCCCAGCTCACTCTCCTGCCTGGGACTCAGCTACCCATCACCTCCTCCAGGGAGCCCTTGGTGCTTGCTGCCCCACCACATCCTGGTTAAGGCCCCTCCTCTCTGCTCCGGGGGACAGTCAGCCCAGGAGTCCCACTCCCTCAGGCACGGCAGGGGGTGCTTCCGTCTGATGGCATTGTGGGCAGCTGGACACAGGTGTGTTTGGCAGCAATAACCATTCCCCAGAGGTGCTTGGTGCAGCCAAGCAGGCCATTGACTTTCTGTGGCCCGTTGAGGGGGAGGCCTGCTTAAATACTCATTTGTAAGTACCCGTCCAGTGCCTGCCGGGATGGGTACTTTCCCCACGCGGGGACAACGTCTGGCTCTCATAGTTCCATCTGGGCCTCCGCAGCTTCACCCTGGAGGAGGCCTCAGCGAGGGCAAGGGAGTGACGGAGCCCAGGGCTGTGGGGAGGGTTTCCCGGGGTCTGTGCTGGGTGGTGTCGGGATGTCTGTACTGTGGGGCGTTTGCAGTCACGTTGGGGGAACGGACTACGGGGAGGCAGGACCCCTGCCCACGCCCCTGGTCTCTTACCAGCCTCTGTCTGCCCTGTGGCTGGGGTGATGAGAGGTGGCTTTGAAGGGAAGTGGGGCCAGGCCTGATCGGCCATGGGGGAGGGCAGGGTCCTGGGAACCTTGGGCCCTTTCACTGAGCAAAGCCGGGAGGTGCCCGACAGGCGAGGTGCGGCCCCATCTGGCTTGTGCGTTCCTGCAGCTCTGCTCTTTCTCACAGACCCTCTGAGCCTGGCTGCCCCGTGGTGGCCCGTCCATCACACCTGGCTGCAGGACCTGCAGACCACACGCCAGCCACCAGCCAGTGGACAGCCTGGCCCCGTACGTGGCCTGGCACCTGCCTGGCTGCCTCTCCCTGCGTGCCCAGCACCCATGCAGCCCAAAGGCAAAGAAATGGGTTGGAGAACCACGGGGGCTGTCCCCACCACTTTAGCTGTCCCCAGAAGCTACACAGCTGTCCCTCAAGGTCACAGCGCCTTGGGAGCCTGGGAGTTGGGTTCTCTTGGGTGAGGGTCAACAAGGTATCGAGGAGGGTTGTCGGAATTTGCCTGTGTTCTAATCCCAGCCTAACCTACTACTGTGTGACTTTGGGCGAGTGGCTTAGCCTCTCTGGGCTTTGGACTAGTTTGTGCATTCCATGAGAATGATATGTTGGAGGAAATTTGCAGCTGTAAAGTCCCACATGTGCGAGTGAATTGTTACTCCTCGCAGCAGGGTTTGAGTCGGAGGAACAGATGCCCCACCCAGGAGTGAGGAGGGGCTGAGATGGGGAACATCCACCCTGGTCACTGGGCTTCAAGACCCTCAGTCCTCTCTGCGTCTCTGCCTCTGTTCCTCTTTCCTGGTTTCTTCCTCTCTGTCCTTCCCACCTTCTCCATATTTCCCTCCTTCACATCCCCTGCTTCCTTCCCTCCCTCTCTCACTCTCTCTCTTCTCTTCCTTCTCATTCTCCCTGGCTGTGTGTGGAGAACATTCTGGAACAACTCCCTAAGGAAGGTCCACAGCCCCAATCTGAGTTTGGCCTCACATCCTTCCTCTGGACCCCTCTCAAGTTTCTTTCAGCCTGATCCACAGGAAGGGTTAGAGTTAGGGTTAGGGTTAGCTGGGGCATCCCGCTGGCTCCAGCACCCAGGGATGCCCTGGGGCCTGCGAGGACTGGCCAGCTCGGAGCACCCTTGCTGTCCCTGCTGCCATCTCCTCTGCAGTGGTCAGCACTTGCAGGCAGGGCCTCCTCGAAGAAGGAAACCAAGGCACAGATGGACCCCTCAGGGCTGGGCGAGGCTATTCTCCTGGTGTGCTGGGTACATGGGGTTCAAAAGGTGACCGCAAGTTTGGGGTGCCAGACCTGCTTCAGTCCTGCTGGGGTGCCCTTCTCCATGCCCAGCACCTGCCCCTGAGGGGCCGCAGTGGACTGGACCCCTGATGAGGGGGCCCCGTGGTGCATGTGGCACTCAGGGGAGCTGCGGGGCCCATGCCAGGGGCCTGGCTGAGGCTCTGCATGCCTTCCCCTGCCCAGCCTGGGTCTCCACTCTTGGAACATGCCATGGTCAGTCTTGCTCTGCACGGCCGAAGGCCTGAGCCCCAGAGGGGTCAGGAACATGCCCACCACAGGGTCTGTTCCAGGTCCCCCATGCCTGCAGGGCTAATTTGGAGATAGGGCCCTGTCTGTCCCCTGCCCCCCACCCCCTATACTCCGGGATCCCATCGGCACGGTGACCGCCTCTCAGTGCCCCTCTGAGAGTCCTTCTCCTCTGCGGCAGGCCGGTTGTGGGGTGCTGCTCTCTGACTCGCATTGGTGGCTCCAGATTCCTGGGTGCAGTTGGTGGAAGGCATGAGTTTCAAAGTCAAGCATGACCCCGCCATTCGCAGAAGAAGAAAGGGTGTGTGGGCGCAGCTGAGCCTGGGAGAGAACACGCGGCGGGGTTTGTGCAAAGAGCAGGGGTGCATGCCAACCTTTGGCTCTTGTTTCCAGCCAGGGGGAAGAACAACCTCATTGCTTCTCAGGGTGCAGTGGCCAGCACAACCTCCTCCCTCTCTTCTGCGCAGTCGGCCACTGTCTTCCCCAGGTGACAGTCTTGGTTGGAACGTGCAAACCGTTCACTCAGTAGTCACTGTCAGGCCAGTCCTGGTGTGGGGACACACAGGACACCGAGAGAAGTCGGGAGCTGAGGTCACACATCCTCCAAGTGGAGGCAGCCGGTTCTTACCACCCCACTTCCCAAGCTCAATTTAATTAAAAAAAACCTTAAAAAATAAAGTTTTGTTTTTCCAACTTTGAAAGCAATACAGGCTTACAGTGTGAGCAGAAAGAAGAGAAACAATAACTATTTGTCATCTTTTCTGTGAAACATGTGAATCTCCTTCTAGACATTTGTAGCCATGATTTTTTATAATGATATACTAATATATGCTGCATAGTTTGTGACCTGTTTAACACTTTTCCTGTCAACAAAATGCTCACAGACATAATTTGGCAGACTGAGTGGTATTCTCTCACAAGAATACTCTATAATATTAAAGCTGTTTCTAGTTGTTTTCACTGTTAACTAATATTCTAATGAAGCAACTTGTTTTCCACATTTTTAATTATATTTTTGAAAGTTAGATTCCTTCAGGGAAGTTATGGGTCTGTTTTGTGACCTCAAGAAAATGCAGGTGAACAAACCGATGCAAACAACCACTCCTCACTCCCCCTCCAAAAATAACCATTCGCATGATTAACCAAGCCCTTTAGTTTTCTTTGCAAAAATCTAGAAGAAGCCCAAGTGATTGCCACATGCCATAAATTATTGATGAAATCAATGCTTCTTAATCACCTCTCATTTAAGTTTCTTGGCCTTGTAGCTTCAAGACAGCGCTGCAGGGGCCAAGGTGAGATTAGCATCTTACGAAAGGCCCGTGTTAGCACAAGCTAACGGTTCAGCTGCGCCACATGCAGTGGTTGTCAAGAAATTTGAACGAATGTTTAATATTAACAGGTCTAAGTTATGGGGGAATTTCGTATGTTGTGATTTATGCATCCGTCATTCCAATCATCTTAAATAAGAAAAACGTTGGTTTTCAATTGCCACCGAGAAGTATCTGGTCTCTTGTCAACGACGACTAACCACACAGAGTGACAGCTCCGCTCTGCAGGCAAAGAAAACACCTTCCTTACTATGTAACTGATAATTCAGACAAGACTTAATCAAACAGTTCGTTTCTAACATCCACTTGGTGTCAGCTTTCTGTTTCACATTTACCTCTGTACATGTAGCACCCAGTAAGTAGGCTGCCTACTGTGAATGCATCCAAGGTTTGCGTCTCCAAGCTACACGTGATGCATCCTCCAGTCAGTCAAGTTAAACCAGGGGAAACTGGTGGAATTACCAGACATTTTCCCAGGGTGGAGGGAAATAAATAAACAGTAATTTATATATTGGGTATGCATTATATATGCAATATACATTTATATATAAGTATTACACATTTAGATATAATATATAAACACAAATTTTTTTACAAATAATAAATAAATTTATGTTTAACAAATGTATTAACTGCATATTTGTTTTATATATTTATATGCTTATTAATAGCATTTTATTATATTTTGTGTCTCAGTAGATTTGGGTCCAAAAAGTTTTTTTTAACAATATTCATTCATTTCTCCAGATTTTGTAAAACAGCACGTACTCCCATTTGGACATGCGGTGCTGTCTGTGGTCCAAACCTAACTGTCTTAGTGTATCTAGTAGCTCCTTTCTCGAGACTCGTTTTGGGCCAGGCCCTGGTCAAACCCCCATCCTCGAGGGGCGAGGTGGACCTGGCAGCAGAGACAAGGGAACGTGTGGTAGAGACACCTCCTCCCTCCACGGTGGGGCAGGGACTGGGTCAGCTCAGGGATTCAGAGCCCTTTTCTGCTCCTCGGGCGGTGTTTGCTGGGTGGGCGAGGAGGGCTTCCATTCCATTTCAGAAAGCACCCAGACGTCCGTTCTCAGTGCCACTGCTGAATCTGCGCCGCTGAAGGTTAACCACTCATTTATTTATTCGACAAGGGTTTATTGAGCGTCTACTGTTTGCCAGGCAGCAGGACCAGAGTTCTAAGACCCAGGGTTCTGCCGTGACAGCAAGGAATGCTGTGGCAAAGGCTATGGTATTTAGGGTAAGAACCATTGATAATTTTTTTAATGCAATAGGACTTGCTTTTTAAATCATTTTGAATCAGTTAATTACGTATTCATCGATTCTTTCCTGGTTTTATTCATCCATTCAGAAATATCTGTCGAGTGACAGATTATTAATAAAAATAAAGAGCTGCTTCAAATCAGGATTATTTACTAACAAGCTTGTGTGCCTAGACACAGACTCTGGGCTGGAATTTCCAAGGGGGAATCTCAGTGAAGGTCCTTTTGGGAATCTTGCGGGACGGAGGTGAGTGAGTGGTTGATGTCATGGGCAGAGAGTACTCGGCACACCTCCGGAACACCTGGCCTATGTGCTGCCTGTTCCTAAAGGCCCCGGGAGACCTGGGAACACCTCTGGACATGTCAAAGTCCTTTTTTTTTTTAACTAAAATTTTTATAAAATCTGGAGCCCCTGAAACGGTCAATATCGTGGCCCAACTGGCTCCAGAGACTGTGAGAGACATTGCTGTGGTGTTTCCAACCGTCGGTCCAAGAGGCCCTGGGTAACTTTTCACAAAGTGCAAAGGGAATCTCAGCAGAAAAATGAGCACACACACAAAAGACCCAAACGGATCTTTTTGCCATCTGAGAACGGAAATTCCACGATTAAAAGTAGAAGTACGATTAGCTCATACAAGTGAAGTTCGACGGAGAGGAGTAACAGCAGTGTGGAGGCTGCAGAGGACAGGTTTGGAGCATTGGAAAACAGGTGGGGAAAACATTGAGAAAAATAACGGAGCACCAGTGAAAAACAGAAATGGTCTAACACGTGTGCAAGTAAGGTTCCAGCGGGGAAAGAGGGAAAGAATGGAACAGAATAGCATGAAAGAAATGGTTGAACTTTGACCGAATTTAGTGAAGAACGTCAGGCTACACATCCAAGAAGCTCGGCGAGCCCAAGAGAACCACCTAGGCGTGTTAGAGGCAACCGCTGGGGGTGGGGGTGGGAGAAGAGAGAAAAAGGAAACTCTCCAAATCAGCTAACCCGAAAGAACACACTGCTATAGCAGCAGCAGGGAGATGGCCCGCGACTGCGCAGCGGAAACCGGGAGGCCGGAGAAGAGCAGCAACTTGAAAAGAAGAAAGAAGAAAGAAGAGTCCATGACCCTGGACTATAACCCATCAAAATCACCCTTAAGAAAGACATTCTTGGATCAGCAACACCGAGAGAACTCGTCAGAGGATTTGCACCTCGAGAAATGAGGCAGGGAGCTTTTCTGGTGGAAGGGAAGGGGCGGTGAATGACAACTTGGAACTGCAGGAAAAAGGAAAGATCACACCTGGACAAATAAGACCATCTTTCACTTTTCAGTGCCTTTGAAGGACAATTACTTAAGCAGGTCCACCAATGTCACTGTCAGCACTGATGGAAATGCTCTTACCTGTGCTGTTTCCGAGTCAGTCACCGGCCACAGGGGACCACAGGACTCTTGAGAATGCGGCTACAGTGCCTGGGAACTGAGTCCTTGATTTTATTTCATTTTAATTAATTTAAATTTAAATAGCCACATGTGGTTAGTGGCTATCATATTGGGCAGTGCAGGTTCGAAGCAACACAAATAGCATTGTGTGGGGCATCGGTGTGTACAGAAGTGAAACATATAACGACAACGATGCAAAGCAGAGGGAAGTTCAATGGACTCTCACTGCTGTAAGGGTCTCACATCGTATGTGAAATGGTCCGGTATTAACGCCAAAGAGATTCGGATTAAGTTAAGGATGTATGTAGCAATCCCTAGAGAAATCACTCAAAAAAATCCAAAGACAAATTTTTAAAAAGCCAAGACAAAAATCAAAACAGAGTACTAAATATATTTAAGTAGTCCAAACTAAAGGAGAAACAGAGGAACAAAAACAGAGTTTGATGAGACATACAGCAAAATATGGCAGGCTTAAACCCAACCATATCAATAATTATATGTAAATAAGCATATTAAATATAAATGTAAGAGCCAGAAGTAGTTAGAATGAACAAAAAAGTAAGATCAAACAATATTCTGCCTACAAGAGATTCACTTTAAATAAAAAGTACGAATAATTTGAAAGTAAACAATTGGAAAAAATGTTTCACTCATACCTCGATACTGGAAAGTTGTGTGGCTCTGCTAATATTAGACAAAGATTTTAAAAGATAAACAGGGACATTTTATAAAGGCAAAAGAAGCAATTCCACAGGAAAACAACACAATCCAAAATAAGTATGTATCTATAAAGAAGAAAGAAAAGAAATAGACTAATCCACAGTAATAATTAAAGATTTTACACCTCTCTCTCTCATCTATTCAACAGGTAGAGAAAAATTCAGCAAGATGTAGAAGATTGAACAACACTACCCCCCTTGTCCAGGGACATCACACAACACGACACCCAGCAACTGCAGAACGCACTGTCTTTCCAGTGTACGTAGAACGTTCGCCAAGATAGACCATCTTCTGGAATGAAAAATAAGTCTCCACGAACTTCAAAAGATTGAAATTTTACTAGGTGTACACTCTGACCATAGTAGAAGTAAGTGAGAAATCAATGAAAATAAGATACCTAGAAAATCCCCAAGTATTTGGAAACTAAATGCCAGGCTTCTAAACAAACCATGGGTCAAGAAATAATTCACCAGGAAAATTAGAAAATATTTTAATATAAATTATCATGAAAACATAACATTTCAAACTTTGCAGGCGATAGCTAAAAATTCTTACAGTGGAATTAATTTTGTTAAATACCTAAATTGGAGAAAGAAAATGGTTTAAAATTGAGCTGTTTCCACTATGAAACAAAAAAAAAAGAGAGAGAGAGACAAGTAAACTCAAAGTAAGTAGAAAAAGGGCAGTAATATAGATAAGGAATAAACAAAATAGAAAATAAACAGAGAAAATTAATAAAGCCAAGAGTTTGTTTTTAAAAATTATAAAATTTATTTGCTAAATTCTGACAAGATTAATCAATAAAAAAGGAAGAATATAATTTATCAACATCAAAAATGAAAAGAAAACATTGCTACAGATCCTACAGTCATTAGAAAGATAATAAGGGCATATTATGAACAGTCTTCTGCCAATAAATTTAATAACTTAGATGAAATGCACGGAACCCTTGAAAACTACAAGTTATCAAAATTAACTCAAAAAGAAACAGAAATTCTGAATAACTCTACAACTATTGAAAAAATTCGATTTTTCAATTAAATATCTTTCTACAAAGAAAACTCCAGGTCCAGATAATTTCACTGGTGATTTCTATCAAACTTAAAAGAAAGAAATACCAGTGTAACACAGCTTCTTTGGGAAAATGGAGGAAGAGAAGGGAATGCTTAAAAACTAATTTTTTGAGGCAGTATCACTCTGATACCATAACTAGACAAAGAAATTACAAGAAAAAAGTTAGACCAATATCTTTTATGAGCTTAGACACAAAAACATTAAACAAAATATTAGCAAATGGAGTTCAACTGTACACAAGAAAAATAGTGTATCATAAATAGAGGGGTTTATCCCAGGAATGCAAGGTTGGTTCAAGATTCAAAAATCAATGCAATTTGCCACATTAACAGAATAAGGAGACTATCATATGATGATTTTAACCAAGGCAGAAAAATGATTCTGCAATACCCATTCTTTAAAACTTGATTCATGATAAGAGCTCTCAGTAAACCAAGAACAGAAAATATTCTCTGATTCAGTAAAGGACACCTATGAAAAACCTATAGATGGCATCATACTTAATGGTGGGCGACTGAATGTTATCCCCCAATTATTGAGGACAAAACAAGAGATCTGCTCAGTCACATGTATTCACTATTGTGCAGGAAGTCTTAGCCAATTCAATAAGGAAAGAGGAGAACTTTTTTTTTAAAGGCATGCATTTTAGAAAGAAAAAACATGCTGTCTTTATTTACAGCAGCATGATTGTCTATATAGAAATCCATAAGGAATCTTCAAAAATCGGTTAGATTTAATGACTGAATTTTATAAGGTTGTAAGAAACAAGGTCAGTATATAAAGCTCAATGACAGTTTTTCATACAAGCAATGCCTTGTAAGTTGAATTTTTTAAAAAATGGAAATTGAAATAAAACCATTGTAAATATCATTTGGAGTAAAAGAAAAATAGTTAGAAATACATTTAATGGAAGTTATGTGAGACCTCTACATAAAAACTCAAAACATTGCTGAGGGAAATTAAATACCTATATAAATGGAGAGACGTACCATATTCATGGATTGGAAGACTCGGTACTGTTAGGATGTCTCTTTTCCCCCAACTGATCTACAGCAGGAGGTGGCAAACTCTGGTCCTTAGTCCAGATGCCTATTTTGTAAATAAAGTTTTGTCAGAACACAGCCATGCCCAAGCAGAGACAGCCACTTGCCATAGAGACCACATAGTTGTCAAAAACTAAACTACTTACTATCTGGTTCTTTAAGAAAAATTTTTCCTACCCCAATCTATAGCTTAATGCAATCCCAACCCAAATCCCAGGACTCTTTGCTTATTGTATTGTTGGTTTTACTTTGTTAAGGTTCATTACATCTATGAGCTCTTCTGTAATCTTAATTCACACAGTTATTTAATGTGCAAATCTCAATTCATTGCTCACCCTCAGCCTTCTGTTCAACCCTAACTTCTCTAATCCTGAGGTTTAAAAAACTTTCATCATTTTTTTAGTAGTTTTTTTTCCCAAATAAGTATCTTTACCACAGGAAGGGTCATGAAGTCTGTATCTTCTGAATTCTTGCATATTCACACACTTGAGATCGCTTGTCCCCGTCGCAGCGGGGTGAGAAATCCTCAGTTTCCTTCCTTGGCGCTGTAGCCCTTGCTCTGCTCTCTTCGGCATCGAGCGCTGGCTGCCTCGTACCACAGCTTCTCCGTTCGTCTTTGCCTGGCTGGACTTAATCGTCGAGTACGTCTTCCTCATGCCTGGGATTACGTCGCGTTTGGTAATGTCAGCCTGTTGCCTTGGTACTTGAGCAACTCATCTGATTGCTTTTTAAATCAGACTTTTTCACCCCCGGGTCTTTCCTCCAGAAATGTGTCTTGTGGCGTTGACCGAGGCTGTAGAGTCGTGTGACGATGGCTGAACTTGTTTGAGCTGCCCGCAGGCCTGAGGCATCTCTTTCTCTTCGAAGTCGTTCTCCAACACCTCGCCCCAGAAAATCTGCCATTCAGTTTGCAAATTAGTCTTTCCTTCCTCTCAGGGAAATTGTTTCCTGTTATATCTTAAAATATAACTTACGTTCCATTGCTGGGGCCTCCTCTTCAGGGTCACCAGCTACCTCTGTGAAGCCATGTTTGTCCCTCAAGTGTCCTCTCTGTGACTGTTTCAATATTTTTGCTTTTCTTCCCTAATTCACCTGTTTCCCACTCCTTAGCTGTGGCCACTTTCCCAAGTCAACATTTACCATTAAAAAGGGTTATCCCCGAAAGATGATGTGTGCTCTTAGGACCCCATTGCTCCCATGGGATCGCCTGCCCCTTCGCCCCTGACTGAGGTGGCAAGGATGTTGTCAGCTTGCCCCCGCCCCATCTCCGGGTCTACATTTCCCTGGATTGCTCCCATGGAAATGAAGTCGCTGCCTGTAGGTCGCTGCAAACGTCCACCAGCTTCACTGTTTCGTTATTCGCTGCACTCACTGCAAAGAAAGCCAACTTCTTTCCCCTCCACCGTCTTTGCCCGGACATCCCAGCAGCCTTTGGCAGCCATCCGCCCGTAGCAGCATGGACGACGGAGTGCAGGGAGGTCACTGGCGAGGACAAAGCTCTCCCAGGGAGGTGAGGGAGCCGTGGGAGCAGAAGGGAGGGGACTGGGCCTGGGGGAGGGCAGGAGGGCCGGGGGGGGGTCTATGCCCCTTCTGCCCTGTCCGGAAACACCTCCTGGCTGTCTGGCTGGAGTCCCTGCGTCTGTCAGTCTGTTTAGCTCTTCCTGTGCTGCAACCTGCTTCCCCTGCTGCACTGCCCACTCCTGGCCTCAGGGTCTGTTCTTCCCGTGGCCCCCAGCCCAGGCCTTGCCACGGCCAGAGTGGGGCATCTGTCAGGGTGCGGCTCTGACTGCTGCAGCCCGATGCAGGGGCATTGCCCAGAAACAGCGACTCTGTGAGCTAACCCTGACCTTCTGACGGTCGCCATGCTCCGCTCTGTCCACACGGCCACCGGCCGTCAGCTCCGCTCCGCTCCCAGGGTGGGGCCTGAGTGCTGGGCTGCAGGAGTGGGTCTGCGACTTCTCAGGGCTGCTCTAACCCAGCCTGGCTGTCCCCAGTGGGAGTGATGTCTGCTCCCTCCCGAGAGTTCTCACCACATAGGTGTGACGGGTCAGAGAAATCGCATCTTTGGGGGGACCTCAGAGCCAACCATGTGATCCCTTTGCAGCCTTTGCTGAGAAGAAAGGCTTCCCTGGCTGCGCATTCTCCCAGCGCCTGCGCGGGGTCCCCGCAACACCTGCTGGTTAGTCACGGAGTGTTAACTTCTAACTGGTATTAATCCATGCGCACGGCGATGGCCACATTGAGTTTCTCGGCTGCGAGGGGCGTTAGGAAAGTGAAGGGCAGACCTGGGCTCGCTGGCAGGTGACCTCGCCTGCCGCGCCGCAGCTTTCCCGGCTGTCAAACAAGGCTGACAGCGAAGGCTGTCTTCGAGCGTTGTGGGGGTCAAACTGATCAATTCTTACACAGGGCTCAGAATCCCTTGAGCCCAGAGAGTCAGCCACAGTGGCGCCCTGCAACACATTCTGTCTCTGGCGAAGTCGTGTGTTGCTACTGAGCACTTTCCGCCATTTGCCTCGCACCACCCAGCAGAGACGAGGGGCCGAGGCTGGTGGGTATCTCTGTGCTCACAGTCCAGGGATGGGAAGAGGGTTTGACCTCTGGACATGGCTCTGCCTCTCGAGGGTGACCTTGGGGGGCTGGGGGTAGCCCCGCCAGCTCAGTATCTCCTGGCTCCATTTCTCAGGGCTGCCTTGATAAGCGACCCCAGATTGGGGGCTTCAAACACCAGACATCAATCCCCTCGCCGTGCTGGGGGCCTGGAGTCCCCTTCACACCATGGCAGGGCCGCGCCCTCCCTGCGCCTCCAGCTCCTGTGGCCCCTGGTGTCCCTCAGCGGTGGCTGTGGCATCTCCTCCTCTCCTAGGAAGGACGCCAGCCAGGGACATGCGCCCACCCTGCTCTGGGCGGCCTTGTCTCTGTCTTCACCTCCATCCCATCAACAAAGACCCTGTTTCCAAACAAGCCCATGTTCTGGGGCTCTGGGTGGACATGAGTTTCGGGGGATATAATTCCACACATGTAACTCACATGTCACAAGAACGTTCCATTCCTCCTCCTTCCCTTCCCGAGAGGTTGAGGGAGTGGCCTTCATCCTGGGCGTCCTGGTCTCTCAGGAGAGCCGAGTGCTATCTGCTGTGCCCTTCCTGGGGCCAAGCCCTGGCTCTTCCACTTCCTGGGATATGGAATGTTCCAGACTATGCCTGGTGCTGCCAGAGGCAGCGGCAGCTGGTGGAAGGGTAGAGCGATGCCCACTCCAGGGCCCAGGTGCGAACCACACAGGAGTCAAGTGTCCTCGAGTTCACCCAGTCACGGGTGGGGGAGACCAAGGTCCCAGGATGTAGGGCATGGTAGGGCACGGGTGGGAGGGACATGGCCTCAGGACAGCTGTCTCACTCAGGTGCTCTGGGCCATCCCGCACCACCAGGAACCAGGACCCAGGCCAGTACCTCCCCATCTCCTGGTGCCCATCTTGGGCTACATTCTTCATCTGCAGGTGGATTCTGGGGTCTGAGACAGCCTGTTGCTATGAACCGAGGGTTTGTGTCTCCAAAGTTCATAGGCTGAAAATCTAGTCCTCAAGGCGATCGTGTTAGGAGGTGGGGCCTTCGGGAGGTGACTAGGCCGTGAGGGTGCGGCCCTGGGGGGGATTCGTGCCCCTGCGAAGGAGCCCCAGAGAGCCCCCTCTTCCCACCCGAGGCCTCCCCAGAGCCCACCATGTCAGCACCCGGGGCTTGGACCTCCAGCCTCCAGAACCGAGGGTCTGAGGTTCTCTGCTGCAGCAAGAGCCGACACCTTCCTGGGAAGCGGGTGGGGCTGCTGGGGGTCCGTGTGAAAAACTACTCACAAAAGTCCCAAGGCCACTCCGTTCGCCTCCCGGATCTGTTCGCCCAGATTCATTTTCTGAAGCCGTCAATCATGCTCCCAGCTGGCCTCGGCGTATAGCAGGTTCCCTTTCCCCAAACCCTGCGGATTCTCAAGCATGGGGCGGGCCTCCCTGGGCTCGCAGCTCACACTCTGGGACAGCCAACTCAAGTTGTGATCATCCCTGATGTCGAGGGCTGGACATCTGTCCGACCTTCGGGCCCTGGTCTCATTCGACCCTCAGGACCACCTGGCTGTTACCCCACTTAATAGCTGGCGAAACTGAGGCCCAATGGGTTGAACAATCTGTGGCCCTCACACAAGGTGTGGAAGTGGGGGCCGCTCTCTCCGCCTGTTCCCTGCCCCAGCATCTGCGGTGACAACACGCTGTCACTTCCTACACCACCTCCCTGCTCCAACGCTGAACCCCGGAAACGCCCAGCCCTAAGACCCCACTGAACGGGGCAGGCACACTCCAATTACCCACAGCCATGGGAAATAGCTGCAGGAAACAGCCAGGGCTGCCAGCTCCAAGGGGTCCTCAGGCCCTGCCCCCCACATCCCTGACAGCATCTTTTTCATGTCCTCCCTGGGAGGAGGTGGCTCTCCAGACCCCAAAGCAGGGCCACCAGGAGGGGCCGCGGAGCCGGCCACATGGGCCTCCCGCCGCAGACACCATTAGGCCTAATTGCTGGGTGCCGGCTTTGAAGGACACAGCCCCGTCCTGCGGCTCGGGCAGGGCCCCCTCGACCTGTCATCAGTAATTGAGGGTAAATTAATATTTACTAAGCAGAGTCTCACGGAGTGGGGTGGCCATGAGAAACCAGGGGACGTGCGGCCGAGGACCCGGCCCCTCTGGCTTTTCTACTCGGCTCGTGGGACCGAGCAGAAACCTGATCCCCAGCTAATTGCCAGGGGCAGCTTTCTCAGAGCTCTGCTGCCCCGACTTCTCCCCTCCAAGTGTTTCACGTGCCCTCAGAGGCACATCAAAGGGGCCAGAGGAAGCCCGCAATCCCGGTTTCCCGCAGGCCCTCCCCCACCCAGCCAGAGAGAGAGGCTTTCTAATGCTCAAGCATCTTGTCCACCCCGCGGCCCCTGTGAGGGACCTGTTGCATCTCCATTTTTCTGACAGGGAGACTGAATCTCAGAGAGGCTAAGCAAGTGGGCCAAGGTCACACAGCGGGTTACGTGGGAGGGCTCGAATTTGAAGCCAGATTGCATTAGCTTCCTAGGGCTCAGTAAGGAAACACCACAAACTGGGTGCTCAAAACAACACTCGGGAGGACAGAAGTGCGGATGTCCCTCTGCGACCCACTAGAATTCTTCCTGGCTTCTTCTGGCTACTGCTGGTTCCCAGCAATCCTTGAGTTCCTCAGCTTGTGGCTGCCTCACGCCAGCCTCTGCCTCTGAGGACACGTGGCCTTTGCCTGAGCGTCTGGGTCCCGGTGGCTCCTTCTCTCTGTCTCCACATGCAAATGTTCCTTTTCTTACCAGGACACCAGTTGTTGGATTTAGGGCCCCCCAAATCCGGCAGCGGGGGGCTAAACTTAATCTTAACTTAATGCCATCTGCAAAGACCCTATTTCCAAATAAAGTTCCAATCACAGGTATGGGGTGTTAGGACTTGGACATGTCTCACATCCCAACTTTCAGGGAAATCTGCCTGACTTCCCGGCTCTCTCGTCTCTAGGAGCAGGTAGCAGTGAGCGTGGCTGGGAATGAGACACGTTACCCCCTCTCCCCACCCTTGCAGCAGCCTCTGTGGGCTTCCTTTCCCATGTCTGGGCCCAGGTGGAGAAGATAGGGCCACCGTTTTGAACATGGGTGACGTCTGATGTGTCTGCTGAGACTCCCCCTCCCGAGTCTGCTCCTTGAGCTGCGCGCGAGGTGGGTGGCCGCAGACCCTCTGAGCCCCAGCGCCACAGGCCAGGGGTTAAGTGGCTGCCCCAGGGTACAGAGTGCTTGGTGGCAGGCTGGACAGGAACAGGGGTCAGCTGACCCCAAGCCAAGAGCTCTTTACACAGGCAAGTGCAGCAGAAAGCTGGCCAGGACGGCATGTCGTTGGTGTGCTTCAGATGTCACTGGAAACCTTCGTGTCAGGCCAGGTTCTCTCGGGGGCTCTGCAAAGTCGGCCTCCCTGGCCCTGCCCATGCAGTGTGGGAGCCGCATGGAGAGGTTCCTGGAGACCTGGGGGTTGGGGGCCCAGGGCTGGGGCCGGGAGATGCCACTCAGCGAGGAGGATGCAGGGACGGCCTGGAAGGGCAGTGAGCTCCCGCTGCAGACCCTCAGGCAAGGCACCTGGGGACAGGGGTTTGGGCTGAGCCTCCTGTGGGGTCCCTTCCAGCCCCGGCCACCAGCAGTCCTGGACTACCCCCCTGCCCAAGACAGACATGGGTGACCCACTCTGCTCTCCACCTCAGGGCACCTCGGGTGGGCCCTGAGCCCCAGGCCAGCCGGTCTCAACAAAGCCCCCCGGGCTCCTGTGCATGAGCTCCCGAGGCCTCCTCTGCCCCTCCTGGTGCACAGGCATCGGCCCGTGCCCTGGGGCCTCACACTGGCTGGGTCTATACTGACCCACTGTGTGCACAGGAGATGTGCGGACAGAGGCTCATGCAGTTTAACGTGTTCTGCAGGAAGGTCCTGGGGTGGGGGGGGCAGCTGGTGGGTCAGCAGGTGTCAGGGGTCAGAAGGTGGTGGGGCCAAGAAAGAGCCACTGAGCCACCCACCACCCTCACTGAGCACATGCAGAAATAGGCACATGACCTCGCAGTGCTGGGGCCGCGCCCGTCAGACGGTCCCCTCGCCCAGGGGTGCTGTGGTTCGGCTTTCCAGGCGCATCCCCCTCAGACTCCCCCCGTCAGCCTCTGCCCTGCCCAGACGGATGACCCTGGCAGCCTCCGCCCCTGATGCCTTGCCAGGCTGCTGGCAAGTGGGGCCAGGCAGACCCGGCGAGTGTGACCCCACCCCTGTGCCTCACAGGACCCTCCGCCAGCCTGTGACCCTGCTGGGCCATGTCTTGGTCGTCACCCCATCCCCACTGCCTGGTCCCAGGCAGGCCCTGGATGGATCCCAGGGCCTAGCTCCCTCGCCGTGAGGCAGGAGGAAAAGGGCACGGATATTTCCTTATTGTCACTTTATAAAGAAATTAACTGGTGGCCACTGGCACTTCTGTCTCTATCTCTGTGTCCACCTGTCAACAAGCATCTATCCTCTCCTCATCCTCAAACAGCTGGGCAAAGAAAGCCGTGCGACACACAAGGTAACATCATGAACAGCGGGGCGGGGATAGGGGGGAGGGCACAGGGGAACAGGACGGGAGAAACAGACCCCCAGTAAGCAACATCTGGCCCGGACTTCTGCTGGGGGAGCTCTAAATACAGCTTTAAGGTTCCCAGCAGCCAAGGCAATAAATCCCCCAGAAAAACACAGCCCTGTGCAGGAGCTACTCAGCCTTTTCCGACCCCGACGCCCAGATGGAAAGAGTCTCCCGTGGCGCAGAGGACCCCACACAGTGGCCACCAAGGCAGGAAATGCCTCAGCAGTTGCTGGACCATAGGATGTCGGCCGTCTTGGCTCTGCGAAGGGACAGAGAGTGGGCACCACCTTTCCTTTGGTGGGAGGGCTGCCCTGCCAGCTGGGCGGGGCTCACATGACAGAGTGATGGTTGTCAGGGAAGGAAGTACACGGAGCGAGTGGAGAAGTGTGTCCCAGGCACTGTGCGCTGGCCAGGTGGCCACACCTCCCGGCCGGAGGTGGGGACCAAAGCCAGTGGGTCCCCTGCCATGCCAGACCCCCGCCCCAGCTCACCGGGGACACCCCACGCACAGGCCGGGGCTTCCTGCTCCTCCCAGCTCGTCCAGCCGGGGCCAGAGGAGCCGGACACTTGAGCTCTCCCGAGATGGGCCACACGGACCTCTGAAGTCCCCCATAAGTTCCCATGACCACCCTCTGGCGGGAGTGTCGTTCCCGGTAGGCAGAGCGGCAGCTGCGGCAGCTCCTGGGCTTGTGAGCAGCAGAGCCAGTGCTCAGGTCCCCACTGTCTGGGATATTCTGTGATTGTCATTTTGTAAAGAAATTACCTTGAGAATTATGGGAAAACAACACAAATCAACCAACGGAAATCAGACTCTGAGACAGGAACTGGGCGGGGCCTGGGGGTTTTGGCCACATCTCCCTCCGTGGGGCTTGTCTGGGTGTTCAGTGCGCCTGGCCCCACTCAGGGCCTGGCCTCCACCCACGGGGTCCTCCATGACCGTCCTCCCGGGAGGAAGAAAGGGCTGTACCTGGCTTGCGCTGGGCGTCTCCCACACACTGTGACTGTGCCCACCACAGTCCCGATGACGGCGCTGAGGTTCGCCCAATGATGCACTGTTCCCACAGACCCTACTTCCCAGTAAACATCTTTCAGTTCCTGGAAAATGCCATACTCTCCCTGGGCCCAGCTGTTGCCTGGGCCATTCCCTCTGCCTTCCCTTGTCCCCATCTTCCTCCCGGAGGCACCTGCTCCCTCGTCAAGTCTGGACTTGGGGGTCGTGTCTAGACAAAGGGACCCTGCCACCTGCCTGCTAACCACTGTGCCTCTCTGGCACGGCCAGCACCCGGGCATCGACAGTGGGTCCCACAGACCTTCTGCATGCACCTGCACTCCCTGGGCACTGTGCACTCCGGTGACAAACAGGGCAGGTGCGGTCTAGCGAGGAACCTGGCAGGTCCATCTGAGCCGGGCAGCGCCCTCTGTCCAGACGCCACACCAGAGCAGCACCCACTTTTCTTCTGTTCTCCGGAGAAACGCTCACCCATTTCACCCACCGTCTGCTCTGACAACGGAGCTGGCTCCTGGACACCAGCTCTGTGAATGTCGGCTGTGTCAATCTCAGAAGCCGTGGAACATCTCTGCATCTGGAGAGTAGATTTTGCAAGAGGAGTGGTGTGGATTCTGCAGCCACAGGCAGGGAGGCAGAGCTGGGGCTTGGCCGGGGGCCAGGGGACCTCTCTTGCTCCTTAGCTCAAAGAATGACCTCTACTGACTGTGAGACCCCCCACCCCAGGTCTCAGTGTCTACATCTGAACAGCGAAGACCTGGGCCCCCACCTCCGAGGGTGTCTGCACTTGGCTCCTCCCCCTGCCCCTGGCCTGGAGGGAGCTGTCTGGGTGCAGGCCCCATGAGCAGAGGGGCAGGTGCTCAGTGCTCCCTGTGCCCTGGGAGCCCATGGGGTGGGGTGGGGAGGGGTAGCCCCCATGGCCACAGCACCAGCGTCTCTCTCTTTTTCTTTTCTAAGAATGGGGCAATGCTCTTCAAAGCTACATCTGACCTGATGTCGGTGAGGGTTGCTAAAGTGGGGCTTCCCCCCTTCCCCAACCCATCCCACCCCACCCTCCTGATTTAGAGGAGGGCATTTTGGAGGCCTGGCTTGTTCCAAAGCTGACTGCTCTGGCCAAAGCTCAGAACCCCCCAGAAACCCCCCCCTTGAGTTCTGGAAGGGGCAGAGAGCCTGAAGGCTTCTCCTAGGGACTTGGGGGTGAGCTTGGGGGTCTGCAGGGAAATATCTCGCCTAACACCCCATCTGGTAACGGTTTCCCCTCTCTCCTCCTTCCCTTCCCCCTTTCTCTCTCTCACACACACACTCTAAGTTGCCTCTTTTAAAATTGTTTTAAGGAAAATTCCACACATAAGAATTTATACTGCAATGTGATTTGACTCCATCGGACAAGATAATTTTTGTCTCCTCCTCTCCTGCCCCTAGGTTGGCTGTGCACCAGGTCTGGGACCTTGCCAGCCGCCTTGCCCGCACTGCGGAGAGGGCACCGGGGCAGGAGTGCCCGGCGAGCCCCGGCGAGGTTAATGCAATCCGCGTCTCGAACTCGCCTTCCCCCCCAGCGCCACACTGGTCTCCTCCTCGGGAGGAATTCGAGCAAATGTTAATCCTCTCCACATGTAGAATATTCCAGATAGCCCCGAGCTCACGGTGCCTTTTGAACTTGTGAACAGAAATTGATTCAAGGTGACGAATTTGTAATCAGCTTATGATTGATGGGCCGCGTTTCCAGAGAGGCAGCTCCGTGTCCCTTCCTCCTTCCCAGGAAGAAATGTGTTTCACTTTATCTCCCCCATCTCGGGACCCGGAGGACCAGGAGAAAGAAAATAAAGTCAACTGCAATATTTAACTTGTGCTAGAACAGAGGCCACTTAATTAGGGATCAGTGGGGAGGAAGTGCTAAAAGGGGGCTTTCGGCTGCCCCTCCCCGGCCAGACAGAGGGCAGATCGGATGTGAAACTATTAGTGTGATTAGGCGAATAATGACTTTGGAACTAATTTCACTGGATTGGAGAGAGAGCAGGACAGGATGAAAGCAGAAACATCTGCTTGAATATTCTAATTTCAAAGGATAATTGCGAAGTGCCTGCTCAGGTTGTCCCCCGCCCCCGGCACCCTTTCTTTCTTTTTTTCTTTCTTTTTCTTTTCTTTCTTTCTTTCTTTTTAATCAATCAAAACTACCCTGAAGTGACTTTGAGTTCAGCCCTGGCCAAGTTCGCTGGGAAAGTTCTCTGGTGGGAAGGCTGGAACTGCCGACCAGACGTACACAGGGGAGCCAGACGGGCTTGGATCGCGCAGCTGCGACAGTGCGGGGTGGGAGAAGGGGCCCTCGCGGCAGGTCTGTAGGTCGCCCCTGCCCGCCGGGGTGCCGGCCGCAGCAGCGACAGCCTGAACCTTCCTGGGTCAGGGTGCCTCTGAGAATCTGATGGAAGCCACGAACCACCCCACCCTTTATGAGAAAAGAGCATGTGCCCGGCACAAGACCCTTTCTGGCAGGTTCTTGTGCCCCTTAAATAGTGATGCCTCCCCTCCCTTTCCTGCGGGGTTAGGGTTAGGGTTAGGGTAGCTGGCTCTTCCTTCTATTTCTAGGTAGCATGTGCTGGAAACCTTGCTTGAGAAAACACACACACACACACAAGAATAAACCTTGGTTTGTAGCATTTGCCAATGTCTGTGGTGTAAACACTCCCGCTCAGCCGATTTCCAGGAGCCAATGTGCTGCCACGGAGCTGGCATCATCGGGCGGGACACACACACCCTGCTCGCACATGCCCCTCCTCCCGGGCCTTGCCTGCAACATTCCCCACACCCTTTCCTGCCTGTCTGGCCTGGGAAACGTCTGCCGGTTCTTCAAGGGCCAGTCCCCTGGGTTCAGGCCAACCTGGGGTCTCCTGAGTCGAGGACACGTCTACTGGACTGGGGGCCTTTGGGGGCCTTTCCCACCTACGGGAGCTGCACCCACAGGTGGCGGAAGGGGCACCTCCCCTTGGAGCAGGTGTCTAATTTCTGCATCTACATCATTCTGTCCTCTGCACCAGGTACCAGAGACACCAGGGACAGGACAGACCAGGCCTGGCCGTGTGGGCCTCACTGTCGAGTGGATGGAAAGACATCCCGAAAGCCTCTCAGGGACAGCACCAAGGGGCTTTCCTGGGCCTGATCTGGAAGGGAATAGCTGAGAGACCTTAAGAGGGAACATTCCAGCCCTTACCCTGGGGGTGGGGGTCCACGGGGAAAGAGGCCCGGGAGGAAGGGCAGCAGGGAGGGCAGTGTGCTCCGGCAGGCCAGAGCTCATGGGAAGGCCCTGGGAATCCCAGATCAGCCCTGAAACCAGACCCCTGTAGAGCTGGGAGGTGCAAGCTGGGCAAGGCTGGCGGGGCCACCTCCTCCAGAGCCCACAGAGCAGAGAGTGGAGACACAGGGAGACCCTGCAGGGACTTGAGGGGGTGGGGGCTCCTGGACTGACACTTTGAGTTACCACTCATTTGTGAAAAGACAGCATATACGTGGCCACGGCGCAGAATTCCAAAGGTGCAGCAGAGAAGAGTGAGAGTCCCTTGTCCCCCGACCTGCAGCCACCCTGTCCTAATCTCCCACTGCACCCTCAGTCCAGAGATGCCTGATCCTTTCAAAGCAGACATGTAGGGATCCTGTTCCCACCCCATGGCAGACTCCACATTGTTCTGCACCTCCCTTTTCTGTCCTCACATACGTGTGTCTACACTTGCATGCGTACACGTGTGTGAAATCATGTGCAAATGTGCCTCAGAGGCCACACAGGTGCAGGACGCAAGACCTGCCCTGGCCCGTGGCGGAAAGCATGAGCGGGGGTTTGGCCAGACCCCAGGGGCTGCATGCAGGCCGCTAGTCTCTGGGTATCCGAGAACCCACAGATCTGTGCGGTGTGGGGTCAGCATCTGGGGTCCTTCCCTGGAAGGGACCTGCCGGTCAAGAGTGTGGTCAGACCTGCACCCTGAGGACAGAGCAGTGGGAAAAGGAGACATTTGGAGAGTTTCAGGGGCTGTCGCCAGGCAGGGGCTCCCCCCACCAACTTCCTGCCCTCTGGACGCGCAGGTCAGTGGCCTTTTCCATGTCCCCCACTGCCCTGAGCACTGTTCCCAAGCGCCACTCTGGTCCTACCAGCCTTGGTGCCAAGCCAGACCGGGAGGCTGGGAAGAGGTGTTTGGAGACACTCGTTAGGGCGCCGAAGTCTTGGAAGACCCACATGGCTGCCCTTCCTGTTCCCGGCAGTGCTTGCAGACCACGAGAGTGGGCGGCCCACGGGCTTCTGCAGCTTCCAGCAGGTCAGCAAGTATTGAGCAAGCACCTGCGGGGGCCCAACCATGCTGGGCCCTGAGGGGCAGGTGGGAGCAGAAAACGCCATCTCTGTCCTTCAGAGCAGGGCTCTGGAGACAGGAGCTGGTCTGCGGGGCAGGGAGGCCAGTGCAGACAGATGGACCCAGTGACGGTCGGACACACCTGGGGACGCGCAGCTCCATGTCCTGGTGCATCACTAACTTGCTGGGGGACCCTGGACAAGTTACTTCACCTCCCTAGGGCCTCAGGGCAGCAGCTGGAGGACCCAGAAGGCCCTTCCAGCCATGGATGGAGACACCCTGAAAGTGTGTGGGCCCAAAAATGGGGAGGCGGGGCCAGAAGTCTGACTCGCAGAGGCTGGGGGCGGTCAGGGACCCTGGGGTGGGAGGAGCAGGGAGTGTCCAAGCAAATCACAACCTCTTCAATCAGGCAGGCCAAGGCCAAGTGCCTCAAATACTGCTCTTTTAATTAATAGCAAAGTGTGTGGCTTTTAAAAGTTTTTTCTTGAGACAGTCTTGCTCTGTCACCCAGGGTGGAGTGTAGTGGTGTCATCATAGCTCACTGCCACCTCCAACTCCTGGGCTCAAGTGATCCTCCTGCCTCGGCCTCCCGAGTAGCTGGGACCGCAGGCATGCGCCACCACACCCACCTAATTTTTCTATTTTGTGTAGAGATGGGGTCTCACTCTTGCTCAGGCTGGTCTCCAACTCCTAAACTCATGCGATCCTCCCACCTCGGCCTCTCAGAGTGCCTGGACAAAATCTGTGGTTCTAAACAAAAGGACAGATGAAGCCACTTTGGAAAATGTGAAGTTATCATGTGATCCAACAGTTCCATTCCTAGGTATTAATATATCGCCAAGAGAAATTAAACATACGTCCACACAAACACTTGTATACAAATGATTATAACAATATAATAAATTATAACAAATGTTATAATGTATATTATAACAAATGTTCATAATAGCCAAGAAATGGAAAAACTCGTGTCCAGGCCGAGGTGTGGAGACTCGCACTGTGGTCTGCGCCTGCAGTGATGTCATTTGTCCCTGAAAAGGGACGAAGCCCTGTCACCTACGAAAACACAGATGAACCCTGAAAACATGCTGCCGAGGGACAAGGGCCGGTCACAAAAAGTCATATCCTGTCGGTTCCACTTGTATAAAACGCCCAGCGCAGGGACACCACAGTACAGAGAGCGGGTCTGGTGCTCAGGCCTGGGGCAGGGGGGACAAGGATGACAGCCAAGGGGCCCGGGGTTCCTGGGAGGTGCTGAATGCTCTAAAATCATCTGCGGTGATGGTGCACATACTTGAATATGGTTGTCCCCCTTGCCCTCGGGGACACGTTCCAAGACCCCGAGTGGACGCCTGAAACCTCGGGTAGTACGGAAGCCTGGACATTCCGTGTCTACTTGCTCGAACGGCTGCCGAGTGATGGGATGGCAGGTGGAGGAGGCAGCGCGGAGACGCTGGACAAAGGGCAGATTCGTTCTTGGGCGGGATAGTGCAAGATTTCTTCACAAATACTCAGATGGTGTATTTAAAACTTAGGAATTGTTTACTTCTGGAATTTTCCATTTAATATTTTTGGACCGTGGTTGACCTCTGGTAGCTGAAAACTCAGACAGCAAAACCACAGGGAAGGAGAAGCCACCATATAGGAAAAGCCGTTGAACTGTGAGCTTTACAAAGCACGCAGTTATCAGCGCTGTTCCAGGTGAGGAGGCTGGGCCCAGGCCGGCGGGGGGTGGAGCTGGAACTGCTCCCTAACTGGGGGTGCCCCCCCTGGCCAAGGAGCAGGGTTCTGGGCCAGCGAGCTGCGTGGCACTGAGAGGCAGGTGGGATCTGGCCGGAGGGCAAACCTCCTCCCAGGCGGCCTCCTGCAATATTTCCTATGCAATCCTGGGAACCCCATCCAGTAACAGCCATTGTCTGTGGTCCTGCTCAGAGCCTGGCCCTGCACCGGCGGTGGACACATGCTGGGAGAGCGGAGGAGGAGGGAAGTGTGGACAGTAGGCATCCATTGGATCCATCGTCCAACTGAGGGCCGGTCCACTGTGGCCCCAGGGCTGCCCTGAGCACACTGCGGTGCGTTGTCATCCTTTGGACCACAATGCAGGAGAGGGGGTTCTCCTGGACAGTCCTCAAGGGCTTCCTGGCAGAGGAGGTACTTGACTTGGGTGCCTTGGGGAAGCAGATCTGGGATGTGGAGTCCTCACTCTGGTAAGAGGGAACAGGAGGCCTGAGACCCCAGGGAAGTCTCTTACCCCCACGGCCCTTTGCCACCTCCGTGGAGGGAGGAGGAGATGAAACCGAGACCCTATGTGCGGCTCTGCCTGCGGAGGAGGCGGCGCATGTCTGGGCTGCAGAGGATGTCACGTGAGTGCTCCTCTGCTGCCAACCCCCACCCCAGGGTTGTAGCTGATTAAATTGGCCATTGATTTTTTTTTTTCAAATTGGATTTTAAATGGTTTAGAAAAATGTTTCCCTTCCTTCATTCAGAAAGTGTTTGCATTAACAGAGCAGAGGCCCAGGGAGGGGGCCAGGTTGCCACAGACCTGAGACAAGGTCACTGTATCTGTGAAGAAGGGTGGTGCGTGTGTGCTGTACGTGAATGTGAATGCATGTGCACACCTACAGGTGTGTACACCTACGTGCATATGTATGCACGTATATTTCATGATGTGTGTATGTATTTGTGAGTGTTGTGTACACACGTTCATATGTGTACATGCATATGTGCATACATGTACACGTGTCGTCTGTGTGTGCATGTCACGTGGGATAGAGAGAAAGCTCCTGAACACGGCTCCTTCCCTCCTCCCTGGAACTGCTCTTGCACACTGCGCACAGGTGGCCACAGCTTTCCCTGACCGCACAGTCCCTCACAGAGCGGAGGCTTCCACATCTGGCCTCTCACTCTATCCTCACGGCCGTGCTCCCTGGAGGGCGAGATGAGTGTCATTTCCTCCACCGATTTTCAAAGAAGAAAACCAGGGCCCACAAAGGGCAAAGCACCTTCCTGGTGTCCCAGGCAGGTGAAAGGTGGGCCGGGAGCTGTCAGCACAGATGCCGGGGCTGCGCCCCCACCCCCAGAGGCAAACTTTCCCTTGGCCCTGGCCCACTTCACAGCCAGGGGCCAAAGCCGCTCTTGCTCTCGAGGGAGGGGGCTTCTCACCCCCACCCCGCATTCCTGGGCCGCTGCCCGCCCAGCCCCACAGCCCCTTTGAAGTCGGCCCTTGAAATCTGACCAGGCCTGACCTGCCTCTGGCTGCCCCTTCCAGGTCCAGGGCTGCTCCTGCCTCAGGAATCTGCCTGCTGCTCCGGGCCCTCGAGGCTCAGGGCGTGTAGGAACCGTCTGCAGGTTCTGTGGTGCTGCTGGCAGCTCTTGGGCCCTGGCCCAGGGATCCTCTGCCCAAGGCCACTGTGGGCCCCTGGTCTGCACTCCTGCCCATGTGGCCCCATTGCCTGCTCCCCTCTCAAATGCCACCACCAAAAGCCCAAAATCTGGCCCCTGCTGGGCTCACCCTATGCCCTGTGGGGGCCTCATCCCAGGAGGGGTCCCCTGTGGCCTCCTTGGGGGAATGCCCTCCCCTCCTCGCTTTCTCCCCAAAGCTCCCAGGCTCCACCTGCTTCCAGCAGCTCCTGGGGGCTCCATCCCAGTCCCTCCTCTCCTGCTCTCCCCCTTGCCAGGGGACAGCGTGTCCTCCCTCAAGCCCTCACCCATCCTGGACATCTGCCCAGTTCCAGCTGTCCCTTGGACTTTTCCACCCGACATTCCATTAGCCCCTCGAGTCCATCCAGCTGAAACGGCCCTCACCACGCCTTCTCCCCAGGCCTCCACGCCCTGCGCAGCATCGCCCGTCAGCTTCCCCCTCCCCGACCCCAAGCGAGTGCCTGTCACTCCTATCTGGTCCCCAAGTCCTGTGGCTCCTTCTCCCCGCCACTTCCTGCATCCGGCCCCTGGAATCGTCCTCCTGGCATTTTGTCTTCTGGCTGCAGTGAAGAGCTCTTGAACAGACCAGCTCTGCCAACAACTGGAAAGACAACTTTAAAAACATGCTCGGCAGCATCAGGGAGCATCCTGGGTGCCAGGATTGAGGTGGCGAGATCCCTGGTGGACAAGGGGCACAGAGAAGTGAGAACCCAGCATGAGCAGCTTTCCTTCTGAGGCCTGTGCCAAATCTTTAAACTTTAATCTGAAACCAAGAAGGTAGCAGCAAACATCAGAGTGAAGTTTTACTGTCACAGTCCTAAAGAGAGAAACTTTGATATTTAAGGCCCACAAAAGAGTGGAAACCACAAAAACACCCCGAGTTCCCAGTGGGGCCTCCTGGAGGGACTCACTCTAGAGCGAGGTGGACTGGAGGGTAAAGCCAGGTTTGCACAGACTAAGCAGCCCCACGTCAGCTCATCCCCTGATTGGATTAAAGTTGTCTGCCCAACACTGCCCACCTGCCAGACGACGGAATAAACCCTTTCTGGAGGAATACATGATACCGCCACCCAGAACCACTACAATTTGTTACTCACGATGCCTCACAGCTAACTAAAAGTTACCAAGCAAAACTAAAAGTTACCAAGCAAAGTTAGGAGCGGAGTCAATAGAAGAAATAAACAATAGAAACAGACTCTCAGATGACCCTGAGGTTGCAGTTACAGACTCACAATTCAGAATATCTGTGACTAATGTGCTCATGACAGTAGATGCCTCCATGGGGGAATTCCAGCAGGAAAAGAGGAATCTAGAAAGAGTATTCAATGGAACCCGTGGAACTGAAAATTCTGGAAACTGACATTAAGAACTCAGTTGATGGATTCACCTGCACAGGGGCAGAAAGGTTAACAAATTGGAAGTGAGGGGAGTGGAAAATATCAAGGCTAGAAAAGGGAGAAAACACAGACAAGAGCAAGCAATATATTGTATACGTAAGATGAGCAACAGTAGCACAAAGAGCAGGAAAGCGATAAATGGAGTTTGCATGTTCGAAAGCCGAGTGCTGAGGGGAAGGGGTGGAAGTGCTGGTTTGTATTTGACTTTACTAACCCAGGAATGTTACTGGTCCTAAGATAACTGGAGGCAAATAACTAACGAGCAGGAGGGGGGGATCATCGACCTAATATACCTGATAATCTAAAAGAAGGCAATGACGAAGTGGAAAAAAGTGATCAAAACAGATCAGACAAATGGAAAACAAATGTGAAGGCAGTAGACATTATACAAACACCTCAATAATCACAATAAATGTGAGGCGACTAATACTTGAAAGGCAGAGGTTGGCAGACCATGTTCAAACCCGGATGGTGCTTAGAAGAGTCACATTCTAAATGCAAGTACACAGAAAGGTTTCAGGTGTAGAAGGAGATATACTGATACTACACAATCACTGCCTCCTAAGCTGGTGTGGCCACACTAGTATCAGAGTCCTTAAGGCAAGATTTGTTGCTAAAGATAAAAGCATAATGATTAAAAGTTCGTTCCACCAGAATACAAAATCACTGTGTGCATAATATAGCTTCAAAATAGAAAAAACAAGAATTCACAAAGCCAGAAAGAATTTTAACTACAGTGACATCTGGACCCAGCTCTGTCAAAACGTGATGCCACAAGCAGAGGACTCATCAGCCGGCACATGCTACGCTGCGCCCAGCACGGCAGACCTGCTCCTGGGCGCGTGTGGCTCTTTGCTGGAGTCTGCACTGTATCCTCCGAGGGGCCACAGGGCAGATCCGAAATGCAACCCCATCCGTCCCTCTTCCGATCGTGGCCCTCCCACAGACAGAGATCAGGAGCCTTCTTTGCCGGGCATACGTGGTTACTAAATGCCAGGTGAGAACATCCCCACTGTTCAAAGTCTTGACAAGTCTCTGCTTCACCCAGAGAAAGGGCCCAGAGTCACATGCTGACCCCGAACCCCTGCATGGTCCAGCCCCCCTTACCTGTGACTCGGCTTACCGCACAGCCCCTCCTCCCCGACCCCAGCCACCCGGCCCTGGCATGTCCCAGAACACGCGGCACCACCTGCCCAGGGCCTTTGCTTCTGCCTGCAGCACTGTGCCCCAGGTACCCCCTCCAGCACTGGAGGTCTTTGCTCAGGCCTGCAGCGGCCTGCGTGCTGCCCACCCTCTGCTGCCCCTTCCTCCGTCCCAGCCCTCCTCTCACGTCCACGACGCCTGTGGCAGGTTTAGTGAGTCATCTTCCTGAGACAGAAGACAAGCTCCGCGCCGGCAGGACCAGCTTCCCTGTTCTCCGAAACATCCTTGTGCGCTGGGAACGTGCCCGGCATCTCACAGGGCTGCGTTGGCACCCACAGGAGGACCCTGCAAAGGGCACCGGTGGCAACTAGGACCTCACAGTGGGCTTTTACGCAGAGGCCTTGCTGCTTCTTACTCACTTCTCCTGCAGTCGACATGAGAACATTCTCAGTGTCTGTCTGTCCTGTCACCTGACCCTGATCACACACTCCGACACCTAGAACACGGGCTGCAGGGACGGCCCCTCCAACGCCTTCATTCACTGATGCAGACACGGCAGATCCAGAGGCCCTGTGTGCTCAGTGTCCACCGGTGTTCCACTCATGGCTCGGGGACCCCTCCATGCCCTGACTCCACCTGTGCAGCCAGTGGTCCAGGACTCGAGAATACTGGTGTTCTCCGTGCAAGGGACAGGTCGGTGTGAGGGTGCTCGGTGTCCCAAACGGGGACAGAGGCGGCTCCTGGACCATGGGCCTGGAATCCTGGTGGCTGTGGGGACTCTGCTGGTGACTTGGGAGACCCCAGATGGGTATAGGAAGGTGAGTGGCTGCCCCTCCAGGGGCCACGGGAGGACTCACCCCTAAACAAGCTGCTGGGAACAGAAAAGGTGAGCCACGCTGGCGTGAGGGCTTGGGGCCGCTCTGCTCACTCTGCGATGAAATCAGACAACACATCTGGGCAGGGGCGGGGCAGGAGGCAGCTCATCCCTGATGGGCTTCCTTGGACGCCACGGTCCCACTCCCTATGGCATATTCCCTCCAGACACCAGCCCCGCAGGGGGATAACATCATCCCCTTTTCACAAATAAGGAAACTGAGGCTCAGGGTGAGTGAGGATTAAATCTTTGGTTGCACAGTTGGTCAGGATACAGCCAGAACCCACAAGCTGAGGGCTGGCGGGGCAGTCCACAGCCAGCCACACACCTGCAGCCTGGCCGGCCTCCAAGCCCCAGCGTACGCGCATGCTCCAGTGAGCCTTTGCCTGGGCCCACGACCACCATGTGCTCTTCCTTCCCCGTCCGCTTGGTTCTTAGCCCCCACCAGCCTTTAAGTTTTGGGTCTCCCATCCAGAAAGCCTCCCCGGCTCCTAAGGATGGGTGAGGGTCCTCTCATGCCCCTTCATGCTTCGCACTGCCCTGGGGGTGGCCAGCAGGGGTGTGCCTCGGGGTCTGTCTGTCTCCTGCACTTGGCTGCTGCCTGTCCAGTCGCCCTGCCCAGCACCAGCCCCTGGCCCAGCTCACAGCAGGTCTTCAGCAAATGTCTCTGGGATGAAAACATCTTTTAAAATGCAATTTCTTTCGACTCCTCCTGTGCTAAATCAATCCAGCCACCTGCTGCTTAGTCACTCTCTGTGCACACGTGCAGGGTAGGCCCGGCATTCAATTGAGATCCCTTCCTCCTGAACAACAGTATTTTCTTTTTGAAGGAAATGGGTTGGGTCTGGTCTTGTCATTGTCCTGGGATGAGCTGGGTGCCCCTCCGAGCCTGAGCTGCTGCCAGGATGAGCTCTCTCACGCCATTTGGGTGGGCGCTGGGCCCCAGCGAGGGGTCTCAGCCCTGACCCCATGCTCTGGGCACCCGGAATGGGAGAGGAACTTGCCCAGCACCACTCACCTGGCCAGAAGCTGAGCGGGTTGGAAACTGGACTCCGGCCCCAGCCAGCACCTCGCTAGTGAACAGCACCCTCTCCCAGAGGCCGGCATGACGCGGGCATGTGTCCAGCTGTGGGGACAGGAACATGAACATAATCTCTTCACGAAGGGGATTTTTCATCGTTAATGGTCTTTCAATTAAAGAAATTTCCGAACATATTGAAAATGAGGGCTGGAAGGAGTTACAGGAGGGGATCTCTTGACAAGCGCCACCAGGATGGAACGTCGCGCCGGGGGAGAGTGCGCCACATGGCGGCCGCGTGGGGGATTGCAGGGAAGGGAAGGGACAGAACAAAGTGCCTGTGAATAGCGCATGGCCTGGCAGAGGTCTCTGGAAACACAAAAACCTATAATGAAAAAGCCTCCCAGAGAATCCCCCACTGTTTTTCCTTTAATTCTCTTGCTTTGCCTCTCCCCGTGTGTTCACGCACCAGAAGGTGTGTGTGTTGTCGAGAGACGCAGACACATCCAAGGACCAGAGCTGGCAGAGAGACCCAGAGAGCACTGGCTGGTGAGCCCCGTGCTGGGGCGTTGCTGCCCTCCTCCCCTGCGGCTGTCCCAGAGAAGAGGAACCTCACGGGAAGAGGTGGGCTCAGCCACCCCCGCACTGGCCTTCCTCCTCCACTGCAGAAGCAGCTGTGGCCCTGGGCTCCCGACATCACCTTTCTGAGCCTTGGTTTCCTCCTCAGTAAAATGAGTGCAAGAGTCTCCACCCTGCCTGCGGGGTTATCACGAGAAGCAGAAGCAGCAGCGCGTGGATGTATTTTAATCACAGCGCCAGAACCTTTTAAACCAATGTCCCTTGCGATGAACACTCCAATTATTACTAATAGCTGTTTTCAAAAACAGTGCCCAGTGCCTCGGCTGTGGTGGTGGACATGGGAATCCACACAGGTGAAAAGATGGCACAGAAGTAAACAGGCGCACACAGTGCTGTGCAAAACTGGGAAATCGGAAAGGCGTGGGCTGCAGCCTACCTGTGGATTTCCTGGTGTTTTCCTCCGGTTATGGGAGATTGTAGCCCGGGGGGGCTGGATGAAGGGTCCGCGGGGGTCTCTATTCCACGCCACTGCACGTGCATCGACAGCTATCTCGAACTAAGAAGATTTAAGTTGCCGTGATAAACGTCAAGGTGAGTATGTGCTGAACACGGAGGTGTTTGTGGGTCTGCATCTGCCTCCCAGGAGGTTCCCGGGAGAGAACCGCTAGGTCCAAGGGCCAGCACAGGGAGCCGTGTTTGGCGCTCATGGCCACGTCACGCCGAGAAAGGCTCTGGATCTCTCCCGGCAGCCGACCCCTCCGCCTCCCCGTCGAGCGCAGTCTCACCTCGGACATTGTGGACACGAGTGGGGTGATTCTCAGACCCAACCACCTTCGTGGCTGTGCACCTCCACTTCCCCAGCTGTCACGGACAGATGTCGCCCCCTCAAAGGGTTCCTTGGGGAATAAAAGGGGAACACCTCGGGGTTTCCAAACTTGCTTGCAAAATGCAGATCCCTGGACCGCACAGGAGGAGAGGAGGGGCGGGACGCACGCCGAGGCATGCTGCTGGGAGGCACTAGGATGCACATCCTGCCCCGGGTGTCCACTGCTCCACCCTACGTGTCCCTTCTGCGGTTCCCCATCCATGTGACAGGCTCGGCCTCCGAGCCCCCGGCTCTGCGTCCCACCCAGGCCACACCCTGCTGAAGGTCACTCACTGTTCCCCAGGGTGGAGACGTGGGAAGTCCTCCAGGGAAGGGTCAGCTGCTGCTCCTCCCCAGGCGATTGCAGGGCTGGCTCCAGTGCTGCTGGCAGATTGGCTGGCTGCCCTCGGGCAAGCCTCGGAGGTGGTGATGTTTGGTCTGAGACTGGAGTCAGCAAACTACAGCCTGTGGGCCAAATCTGCCAGTCACTTCTTTTTGTAAATAAAGTTTTATTGGAACACAGCCACACCCATTTATGGCTACTTTTTTTTTTCAGACAGGGTCTCACTATGTTGCCCAGGCCTTGAACTCTTGGGCTCAAGTGATTCTCCCGCCTCAGCCTCAGAGTAGCTGGGACAACAGTGCCACCACCATGCCCAGCATGTGGCTGCTTTTGTGCTACAACCGTATTACTGAGGCAGAGATTCTATGGCTCCCAAAGCCAAAAATGTTCACATCACAGAAAAAGGTTTGCCTTTTTAAAGCTTAAAACTTCTGTGAAGTTTAAAAACCTTTACAGAAAAGGTTTGCCAACCCCAAGGCAAGGTCATGGGGATTCAATCCCATCCAGAAGGAATGAGGTGTGGGGGCATCTGGGAACATTTTCTCACTTGGTCAGTGAGACGGAGGCTCCCGTGGCCACAGGTCACCCTTGCTTCCTGCGTGGTTGCCATGGTGTGAGGAGGAGGTGGGTGGAACGGGGGCAGCCATTCTGGGACTGTGAGGAGAGGCATGGTGGGTGAACTTAGGGTCAGAGGGACTAGGTGCCCATGACAGCATGGAGTGGACCAGCCCACCCTGCAACCACCCATTTGGCCAAACCGCCCAAGCCCTGTGAAGGAAGGAAGATGTGTACAACCCATTCTCAGATGGGCGCATTGTTACTGATCCTGTGTTGCGCAAGGTCCTTCACTTAGTGATGACAGTGGCGTCACATGCAGCGACCGCAGCCAGCTCCGTCTCGGACGTGGCTGATGATAGAGCACGCGCCAGGAAAGGGCGGCTGCTGTTATCTCCATTCCCAATTAAACAAACTGAGGCTCAGAGTGATTATGTCGGTCAGTGAATTCATTTTTTTTAAGTGCTATTGGGTGTCAGGTGCAGTTGGTGATTATATTATTCTACTCAGTCTGCGGTGACAAATTGCCACAGACTAAGTGGCCTATACGAACAACGGGTGTTTGTTTCCTCACAGTTCTGGAGGCTGGAAGTCCAAGATCAAGGTTCCGGGAGAGGGCTCTTTCTGGTGTGTAAACGGCCACCTTCTCGCCGTGTCTCCGCATGGTGGAGGGGGAGAAAGCTCTGGTGTCTCGTCTTCTTGTAAAGGCATCTATCCTATCACAAGGACCTTACCTTTAAGACCTCATCCCAAAAGCCCTATCTCCAAATAGTCACGTGAGAGGTTAGGGCTTCAACATATGAATTTGAAGGGGCACAATTCAGTCCATAGCATGACGAAGTGTCAGAGTACAGAGGTGACCAAGGAGACAAGGCCTCACATCCGTGGAGCTGACACCCTGAGGAGTTGCCCGCGTGCATGGAGAGAAAGCAATTTGGCCAGTTTGGCCAAGATTCCAGGTCTGATTCCAAGTTTCAGTTTCTTCTTGTGACACCACATTGTCATCCCATGTGACTCTTAGATCATAACCTTGTTTAACCCTAAGAGGGAGGCAGCCCAATGCTTTTTATTACCCTTATGTAGGTGATGAAGATGAGGACATCTTGGCCCCCTTCTTTAGAGCCAGAGTAGGATGGAATTCATCCATCTAGTTATCCATCTACCCATCCACCCACCCATCCATACACCCATCCATCCACCCATCTACCCATTCACCCATCCCTCCACCCACCCATCCATCCCTCCACCCACCCATCCATCCCTCCACCCACCCATCCATCCATCCACCCACCCAACAATCCAGCCACCCATTTGCCCATCTATCCACCAATCCATGGATTTATTCAATGACGTTTCCTGAGCAACCACCAAGGTCAAGACCCCTCCTTTACCAAGTCAATGCCCACTCTCAGGATCTCCATTTGCTGCTCTGCCAAACTTCCAAAGGCCCAGTGGAGACACCGGGCACCTGGGCTTCAAATGTTATTGTGTCGCTGGTGACCACGATAGCTGCTAGGGGCCCACAGAGCCACCCTGGGAGATCCTCCCACACTGGAGCACCTTTGTCTCCATCCCATGGCAAATACTCAAGCACGTGGGAGATTCCCAGCACCCCCTCTTGCTCCTGGGGGCCTGGGGAGCAGAAGGAACCACCACAGAGAAAGGGAGGGAGTGTGTCTTTCCTTCCTGCCCATGGCTTCGTCTGCTGGGGCCTGAAAGCTGATCTTCCACACAGGATGGCCCAGCCAAACTCAAAATGCAAAACAGACCTTCGGCGGCTCTCTAACCGCCGGCCCAGACAGCCTGGGATCAAAGGCAGGCTGGGCTGTCCGTGAGCCCCAGCACGGTGTCTGGTTATCAAATTTGCACTTGGCAGTGCCTGTCCTGCTCACTCTCCTGGGGGAGAAAGATCCAGCCCAGCCCAGGTAGTGTGCCAGCATGGAGAGGCTGGAATGAATGCCCAGTCGGTCCCACTGCCATTCATGCTCGCTGAGCGCCAACTGTGTGCCCAGCACTTCATGTGCAGCAGTGTAGTCTGCACAACAATGGTGGCAAGCAGGTGCCAGCCAACACCCACACTTTGTCCCACAGGAACCTAAGATGTGTCCCCAGCCCGTGGCTGGTGTGTGGCAGAGCTGGGGCTCAGGCCTCCAAAGGCAGTGCTCTTTCGGGTCCCTGACGCTACTCTGTGGTCTGGGGTGGGCTAGAGCAAGGAGCTGGGAGAGTTGGGGCACCCAGGGGTAGAAGGGCCCTGGAGGGAATCAGACCGTGTCCTCCAGCTGATGGGGACAGCAAGAAGGTGACAAAGAAGGAAAAGATGGACTGCCAGCTATACTCACCCACAACAGGTCTCTGTATCAGTTAGCTTTGCTGTGTAACAAAACCACCCCACACTCAGTGGCATGTGGCAATGACCATTGATTGCTCAAGTGCTGATGGTCAGCTGGGGGCTCTGCTGGTCTGGGCTAGCCTTAGCTGAGACAGCCTGGGGCGCGTGGCTCTGCACCGTGGGCTCACATCCTCCAGCAGGCTGGCTTGGGCACACGCCACGGGAAAGGCAGAGGTACCAGAGAGCATGAAGAGCACGTGCGGCTTCTGGGGGCTGAGACTCATGACTTAGCACTGTTCACTTCCACCTCATCCTGTTGGCAAAAGAAAGTCACAGGGCCAACCAGAGAGGAAAGGCACCGGCAGGTCGCACAGCCAAGGCAGGGGGAGAACAAGCACGAGATGTGTGGTCTGCAGTCTACTGGAGTTGCTGTTGTCTTCCAGGGCAGAGGTGGAGGTACTGGACCCTGCCAGACTCCCTGCCCCGCCACTGCCCACCTGACCCCAGCCAGGACACTCCAGCCACCACCTTACCTCCCTATTGTCGGTCCATCTCAATGCCCACGTGTCCACGCACACAAGTGTCCCAGCTGGTGTGGTCCCTTGCTCCCCTGCGGTGACCCCTGACCCTCCAGTGTGGAGTGGTCACTTCTCCCTCAGGCTCCTGCGTCCTTGCGGAGCAGTGCGTGTTGCCTCCGAGGCTCACAGCTTCCCTCCCCCCGCCGGGGCTGGCGCGGTAACTGCCCGCTGACCAGCGTGGTGATAGTTGCGGCAGCAAGACTGATGGTGGTGCCGCGGGCGTCACCCTGCCCGGAGCCCGGCCTCGTCCATTATCCACCAACGGCCCTTGTCATCACACACCAGGCGCAAATCGGAATCAAATGTGGGGTCCGAGCCGGCGAAGACGCTCCATTTCGCATTTGCATGAAAGCCGGAGGGGGAAGCTCTCCTCTGTCAACTTGAAAGGAAGGAGAGGCAGCAAGACAGGCAGAAGCTGCAATAATTCTCTAAAACTTTGGTTTTCATTTTCCCGTCCCGGCTCCTTGGGCTCCAAGAGAGAACGGGGCCAAATCCCACAAGAAAGACGGCCCCGGTCAGGGCCTAAACGAAGCCACGTGTCTTCACAGCTCCTCAGAAGTCCTGCAATGCTCTGCAAGCGTCTGGGCCCCAGCCCTGATTGTGCTTGGCCGGGCGTGCTCCCCATGGGATGGAGGGGGGCGCTCGCTGTGTTACACCCGTCGGGATCATGGGCTGACAGCGTTGATGAGCGACCTTCGGGCACTTCATCCATTCCACCTGGCTTAGCCCCTCCAGTTACCCGGGAAGAAGGTGGCTTTACCCTTATTTTAGAGGATGTGGAGGAGGCTCCCTGCAGGGACTTCTTTGGCCTGTATCCCGCAGGGGGAGGAGCTGCCGTGTCAACCCAGGTGTCCCTGGTCCAAAGCGGGCATTCCCCTGCCCCACACACCGCTCGTGAAGGTCTCTGCCTTCCTTTCCAGCCCTCCCTTGTCCAAATGACCATCCAGCCTCTGCTCGTGCACCCCAGGGACAACTGCCTCCCACTCACGGTAATCTTTCCATTCCCCACCCCCAACACACACACACACACACCCCTTCATGTGGGGAAACTGGAAGGCTCCCCTGTATGTTTGTCTGCAGGTCTGGCAATCGTGGATGATACCAGGTCATTTAGTCCGAAGGTCGCTTGAGCTCTTCTCAACTGACACTTCGGCTTCCGTTTGCCCCTCACTCTGCCTGTGCAGGAGGTCGGATGAGTGGTCTGGTCACTGGACTCTGCCACCTGCACCTTCCAGATAGGTGTGGCCAGTAGGGAGCCCCGTGGAGATCAGAGGAAGGGAGAAGGGCGAGGGCAGTGTCTTCGGTGCCCTGGGGCCTCCCTCCGAGGTTGCCTTGGGCTGGAGTGTCCTCTGAGCTCTCTCCTCCCTCTGTCTCTCCCTGCCTGTCTCTCAGAGAGACACTACCTAACTACCCACCTGCCTCGTCCCATCAGGACCAGGGTGGCAACAGCTCAGCTGCTGCTAACCCTGCACCAAACCATCTCTCCTGTCCCCCCACTGCACCCGCCTAATTACAACCTCCTCTAGCCTCGCTGTTTGAATTGTGCGCTCCGACCCTGCCATGTCCAAGGTTGAGCAGGGAGCCCTGGCATGGCCAGCGGCAGGGTCCTGGCTGGGCTTGCTGCCCTGGTGGAGACCAGGTACCCGTCAGACACAGACTCACCACTCCTTGGCTGGGACCCGCTGCAAACCCAAATCAGCCAGGTACTCTGCACCTGTCCCCACAACCCCCAACTGATCAGCCTCAGTGTCTGTTAAATGAATAAATAAAGGAAGGCACAAGTGGGGCATTTCTCAGGCTTTGTCAGGTTGAAGCCCAGCAGGTTGAGAGAGGAGGCTTGACCAAGGCGCAGGGTAAACCCTGAGCAGGCAAGGAAACCATGGTAGGAAGTGGACTCTGTCCTGGGGCCTACAAGCAGAGACCAAGGTGGAGACCCCAGCCCTTTCTGCACCACTGTGTGGCCTTGGGCAGGCGTCCAGATCTCTCTGTGTTTCTGCCTCTTCACCCACACACCAGAACGGACAGTGCTGTACGATCAGACCAGAAAATGATTTGTAGACGGTCAAATCCCTCGTGGGAGAATTATTGGTATCATTATCCATGATCACCAGTGACCAACCTGGGATTCTGGATCTTCTTAATCCTCCCAAATTTCATCGGGAGCTCACAAGAATTACCTTCTAGGTCTAGAACCCATTCATTAGCCCAGCCTCAGTGTGCGTCCTACACCATTCACCTGTAGTGGACCGCAGGACTAAATGAAAGAGCTAAAACTACAAAACTTCTAGAAGAAAACTATGGAATAGACAGAAATAAACTTAGGGTAGGCAAATTCTTTTCTTTTCTTTTTTTTTTTTTTTTTTTTGAGACAGAGTCTTGCTCTGTTGCCCAAGGTGAAGTATAGTGGTGTTATCACAGCTCACAGGAACCTCAAGCTCCTGGGCTCAAGCAATCCCCCTGCCTCAACCCCTGAGTACCTGGGACTATAGGCACACACCACCGCACCCAGTTAATTTTTCTAACTTTAGTAGAGACAGGGTCTCACTCTTGCTCAGGCTGGTCTCCAACTCCTGAGCTCAAGCAATCCTCCTGCCTCAGCCTCCCAAAGTGCTAGAATTCCAGGCATGAGCCACCACGCCTGGCTGCAAATTCTTAATGGACACAAAAACACAAACACCAACTATAAAGGAAAAAATTGATGAATTGTACTCTGCAAAAATTAAAAACTTTGCTTTGCTGTTAAAGAAAATGAAAAGAGAAGTCACAGACCAGGAGAAAATATTTGGAAAACATATTCGGTAAAGGATTTTTATCCAGAACATATATTTTTTAAAAACTCAGACAAGAGGCCAGGCGGGTGGTTCACGCCTGTAATCCTAGCACTCTGGAAGGCCGAGGCAGGCGGATTGTTTGAGCTCAGGAGTTCATGACCAGCCTGAGCAAGAGCGAGACCCCATCTTTACTAAAAATAGAAAGAAATTAATCAGACAACTAAAACTATATAGAAAAAATTAGTCGGGCATGGTGGCACATGCCTGTAGTCCCAGCTACTCGGAAGGCTGAGGCAGGAGGATAGCTTGAGCCCAGGAGTTTGAGGTTGTCATGAGCTAGGCTAACGCCACGGCACTCACTCTAGCCTAGCACGGGCAACAGAGCGAGACTCTGTCTCAAAAAAAAAAAAAAAAAAAACTCAGACAAGAATAAGATAACCAATTTTTAAAATGGGCAAGAGACTTAAACAGATACTTGCCTGAGGAAGATAAATTAACAGCCAACAAGTGCATGAAAAGAAGCCCAACATCATCAGCTGTTAGGAAAGTGCAAATTAGAAGCACAAGAGACACCACTGCAGGCCCAGAAGAACGGCTAAACTTTCGAAAGACTGATACCATGAAATGCTGATGAGGCTGTGGAGCAGCTGGAACGACTTTGTCCTGCAGGAGGCCTTGAGGAAAGCCGACTTCTCCGGAGACCGCTCTGCAGTTTCTGACACGATTCAACAGATACTTACCATGTGACCCAGCAATTCCACGTGAGAAATGAGATTTTACATCCACACGAATGTGGCCAGTCGGGTTTTTGTATTAATCTTTATGAACGCATGGATTTGACTGTATTCAGCGTGTCTCAGATCACTACAGTCGTGGCACGCGATATCCTCGGGGAAGCGCAAACTTTCCACGTGCGGCCTTGTCCTGTTGGCCTCTGAGCCCCTCCCCACGTTGCGAGTGTGTGGTAAAGTACACGTGACACAAAGTTTTCCGCTTTAACCGTTTTCCGGTGTGCAGTTTCGCGGCATTAGGCACCTTTCCATTGTGCAGCCATCACCACCGTGCATCTCTAGAACTTCCTCGCTTTCCCAGCTGAAGCTCTGTCCCCGTTAGACACTAACAGGACCCCACCCCTGCCCCCAGCCCTGGCGCCCACCACTCCCCTCTCTGTCTCTATGGATCTGACTGCTCTGGGGACCTCAGGTAAGTGGAGTCACACAGGATTTGGCCTTTGTCACTGTCATTTCACTGAGCATCGTGTCCTCAGGGCTCCTCCGTGTTGCAGTAGGTGTCAGAATGTCCTTCCTTCGTGAGGCTGAGTAGCACCGCCTGTGTGCACAGGTCACACTTGTTCACCCACTTGTCCACGCTGGGCACGTGGGTCGTTTCCACCTGTGGTGTTGGAACAACACTGATGAAAACATGGCTGCAAACATCAGCTCTGGCCCCGACGCCATTCTTTCCCTGGCTACCCAGAAGAGGACTGGCTGGTCACATGCCATTCTGTTGTTAATTTTCTGAGGAACAGCCACACCGTCTTCCACACAGCCGGCCCATGTGACAGTCCTGCCAACCATGCACAAGGCCTGCCGTTCTTCCTTGTCCTCGCTGACACTGTTTTGGCTAGCACCCTCCTGAGGGTGTGAGGTGGCACTGAGTTGTCTGACGAGACCTTCGCCTTGGAGCCTTCCTTGCCCTCGGGTTTGACAGGACGGTCCTGGCTCAGGCTGTGCACGTCCTGCCCCCAGCCTGGAATCAGCTATTTCCTGAGAGGCCTGATGTCTTCAGTGAGAAACGGTGTTTCACGACCTTGCTCTGGGCACCGAGTTCAGAGTCACCTACCTGAGGGCCGTCAGTCCTCAGGTTCTCAGTGGTCGGAGGGAAGAAGGTACCAGGCAAGTGGCCGCTCACATCCAGCAGCCTGGGGACAAGTAAAGGAGGCACTGCCCAGCAAGGCAGGTCTCAGCCAGGAGACAGCATTTAGGTTGACAGCGGGCTAACGAGGGAGCAGTGGGGTGACGTAGAGAAGCTTCCAGACTCAGGTTACGGGAAGTGCAAGCGCCCGGATGTGGGAACAAATACCCATGTGAGTGCAGTCCCTGAGCAGAGAGGAGGAGGCCGGCCCGGAGGAGGCACTGCCAGAGCACAGGGCATGGCAGGCGAGAGGCCGAGGATTTTGCATCTTGCCCTGAGTGGGCGGAAGGAGCCATTGGATGCCTAACGGTGGGGACACGGTCTGACTTACATTGTAGGAGGATTCCTTGGCATTTCCTTAGAGAGCGGGTCACAGAGGAGTGAGGACAGAGGCCAGGGGGTGAGGCAGGGACAAGGCCCAGCCTGGCAGGGGAGGCAGGTGTTCCCAGGGAGAGACAGTGATTTCCAGCGTGGATCCCACAGCAGCCCTGTGAGGTGTGTGCTATCTTCCCAGGGTCCTAGTTGGGGCATCAAAGATCTATGAAAGTCACGACTGCCAAGAGGTCATCTGGGACCAGATCTAAGTGCCCCGATGAGGGGCGCTAGGAAACATGTTCAATATTTTGTTGAAACTATTTGGTATGCAAGGTTTTACTTCCAACTCAAAACCTATATGAACCTTTCCATAGGACTTTACCGTGTCCCAAGTGCTTTCACATGTATTATTAATATTATATTTGATCTTCCTAGAATCTTTCAAAGTAACCAGGGCAAGTGCTACTTATTCGTGCTCTACAGAAAAGGAACCTGAGGCCTGGGCATCTGTGGAGATCAGACACACAGCTGCTAGTGGACATGGCTTCAGCCCGAGAGTGAGCACCAAAAGCCAAAATTTTTAGCACATGCCAGTGGCAGCTGGTACAGGCAATCCCAGCTCCGCGGCAGCTTGCCCACAGCAGGTGCGCAGCCACTGCCTGTGCATGGCCAGTCAGTGTGCCTGGATGCATAACTCCTGTGTCTTCCCTCAGAGCTCTAGACGCTTCTGCCTCACGGCACGTCTATCCACACGCCTCCCCGTTTCGTGACCGTGAGCTCCTTGAAGGCAAGACCAAATCTAACTTATCGCTTTATTGTTTCACTCCCTGACTCTGTGGCTGGCAATGGCGAGTGCTGGCCAGTGAGTTTAGACAAGTGACGTAAGCAGTTGTAAATGTGAACCGGACCTGACAAGGGACCAGGAAAGGCCTAAGGGACCAGTCGGGACAGAGATGGCATCCACTTTGGGGAGGGGGTGCCTGGCTGGTTGAGAAGCAGCTGCAGTCAGCACCTGGGACAGCTCCCAGCACCTGCAGGCCCCTCCGCCCCACCTCCAACACCAGGGCACACACTGGGCCTTCCCGGGTCTCCTCTGTCGTGACTTCCTGGGCAGGGGTTGCCAGGATCTATCAGACGGTGGCTTTCTATTCTCCTGGAGGATGTGGGATTCTGAGGACCGGTGGTGGAAGAGCCAGTGGAAGGGAGGCGATCATCACCCTGAGGCCGCAGTGCAGAGGGGGGATGGCAGCGCAGAGGGGGACGCAGAGGTTACCTTACTGGCGTGGCAGCTGAGCCCCGGGATGGCAGGACCTGAGATAGGTAGGGCTTCTGCACACTGGTCCTGTGGGGCAGGAGGCTCAATTTTAGACCTGGCCTTAGGAACGCGGCGTCAGGTCTAGTGCAGTCCAGGCTCTGTGGGAGAATCGGGAAGGCTGAGACCCCACGCCCCCCCGCCCACCCTCCCCAGGGACCTGGCAGGTTTCCTACTCTCTTCCTCTGACCATCTGCCTCCAGAGGTAGAGCCAGGACCCAAAGCTGGATGTGGGCCAGGGGCCCTGGCCCCAGACTCTGAGACATCAAGGAGAGAAATAGCTGTGCTGTCTGGCAGAGAGCAGAGGGGCTGCACACTGAGGCTCGAGTGAGGACCGGGGTTGTGATCCAGGCTCCTCTCACGTGCTGTGTGACTCTAGGCACTTCCCCACCCTTTCTGCGCTAGGGACAATTACAGAACGGGCATAATCACACCCACTTCATCTTGTCAAGGGGTCCTGAACTGGCCTCCTGCAGGCAGGGTCCACGGCTTTACCCATCCAGGGCTCCACCCAGGGGTTCTCCCCTCTCGCCCAGGAGAGCTTGGAAGAGAAAAGCTTCCCCGTCTCGTCCCCAGGTGTGAGCTGTGAGAGTCTGCGGTGTGGCAGACTGCAAGGAGGTGGTGGGTCATCCTCCCCTGACTGTCACGCTGTGTCCTCTCTTCCCAGAAAAGCTTCTAAGTTTAGGCAAACATCATTTCTTTCTGATGAGAAAGATGATACCAGTAACCAGAATAGCTCAGAGCAGGGCGGGATGAGGGGCCCAGGTAGGGGCAGAACCAGGAGTGGCTAATTCTTCAGTGTCACCCTCACGATCAATTGCTGACAGGCTGTTCCCGGAATGGGTGGGCAAAGTGTTCTTTCAAACAAACTCACTGTCTGTCTCCTCCCCTCCCCACATGGGAAGCGGGAAGACTGCTGACGTAGGTCTCCTCAGCAGCCCACCTGCCCTTCCAGGCAAGGACTGACGATGTCTGGGGTCCTTCCTGCTCCAGCTCCCAGATTACGAGATTCCCACTTCCCTGCTGGGGACACTGAAGAAACATGAGTGATCTCGAGGACAGACGTCATTGTGCATCGCATGCCTGGTGACTTACACAACAGTCATCCCTCAGGTGGGTTCCAGGACCCCCTTGGATACCGAAACTTGGGGACTCTCAGGTCCCTGATATAAAATGCCGTAGCGTTGCATGTAGCCTGGGCACAGCCCCTGTACCCTTTAAATCACCTCTAGGTCTATACTGCCTGCAACAATGTAAATGCTATATAAAATGGTGGTTACACTGCATTTTTCTTGTATTGTTTTATTGTTGTATTGTTATTGTTTTCCCAAATATTTTTGATCCGCTGTTGGTTGAATCCGAGGATGCAGGGCCTGCAGCTAGGAAAGGCTGACTGTGTTTTCATATTCAAGGCAAACTCTGAGGGTAGATGATGTTGCTGCCACTTCAGGATGAGCCAACTGAGGCCCAGAGGGTGAAATGGCTTCCCGGGTCACAGCTGGACCCAGCAGAGCTGGGGGTTCAAGCCAAGGCCTCTGACACCGAAGCCTGCGCTTCTCCCACGGTGCTGCCACGTTCTCTCTGTAGTAAGCACCTACCAGGCAATGTGGTAGCAGCAGGGATGCAGCCTGTGACGGCCCCTGCCTCAGACACAGAGGGAGGGACTGACTCTGACCAGTGTCAGTGAGATGACACCTTGGTAGGGAGACGGCCGGAGTGGAGATGGCCCCCTTGGGGCCCACTGCCCTTGGGAGTGCCCCCAAGTTCATGTCTGCCCGGGACCTCAGAATGTGACCTTGTTTGGAAATAGGGTCTTTACAGATGTGACTAAGGCAAGGGCTAGAGATGAGATCATCCTGGATTAACCAGGTAGAGCCTAAATCCAGTGATGGTGTCCTTATAAGTAGAGGAGGCCACGTGGCCACAGAGGTGGAGGCTGGAGTAACGAACGTAGCCGCAAGCCCAGAGATGCCTGGAGCCCCCAGGAGCTGGAAGAGGCAGGAGGGTCCTCCCCCAGAGCCTTTGTAGGGAGCACAGCCCTGCCAGCACGTCTGGCCTTGGGACTATGGGAAGATCAATCTGTTGTTCGATGCACCCAGCTTGGGAAACTTTGTTCCAGTGGCCCTCAAGGCCCATACACCTGGGACCAGGGTCAGCAGAGATGGCAGGTTCTAGAGGGTGAGAACTTGCTGTGCTGCTCGGGGACTCCTGGCCTCCGATACTCGCCTGGGAAGGACAGCAAAGGGTGGTGGGCAGTCCTGGGAGAGGTTCTCAAACAGGGGCAGCCTTACCCGCAGGGCTCGTGAAAACACTGACCAGGGGACCCCCCCACCCTGGAGCCGCTGAGGTGGCTGGGGTGGCTGTGAGTCGTTAGCTGGCACTGAGACCAGGCCCAGGCCCAGTGGCACAGAGTGAAGCACTGTGGGACCTCCTGTGCTCCCCCCACCGGGGCACACCCTCGATAAGCCCCTAGTACACAATCCCTGTCCCAGGCTCTGCTTCCAGGGAACCCAACCGAACAGAGATGCATCTGTCCATCCATTGGTTCCACAAGGAGGGAGCTATGTGGATCGGGTGCTGCAAAAGGCTCTTGGCCGCCAAGGAGGAAGAAGACAGAGGTGGTGCTGCCCACGGGCACTGGAAGATAATCCCAGGAACCACATAAGACAAAACCCTCCACACGCTGGTCACGGCTGCGGGAGGGCCAAGCAGGGGCTGAAAAAGGAACTAACAAGTGGGCCGGAGGGCAGGGGATCCAGGCAGAGGGCACAGCACATGGCAGGGCCAGGAGGCCTGAGGGAGCAGCAGCACAGTGAGCTGGAGGAATGGAAACTCCACTGTGTGTGGCTAGAGCGCAGAGAGGCACCCACCAGTCTATCTCGTCCTCCCAGCCCACGGCCAAGCTGACAGCAAGTCCTGCTGGCTCAGCCTTCAAACTACACCCCAAGTCTGAGCACTTCCCCCACTGCCACCCCACTCTCCCAGCTGTGCACCACGATCGCTCAGCCAGATCACCCCAAAGTCTCCTCCCTGGCCTCCTCCAGCTTTGCCGCTACACCCAGAGACTGCTCTGGAAACCACAGCCAGAGGATCCTTTTCTCACCTGACTTCTCTCTGCTCCAGTGTCTGCAGCAACTTGTCCCTGCACTCAGGAAAAGCCAACATCTTTGCAATGAAGACCTCTCTGCTGCCCACTCTGAACCAGCCACTCCAACCTTCATTGTCTCTCTCCCGCTAAACTATAAGCTCTGCGGAGGGCAGAGGTCTCTGTCTGTTTGGGCATGGGTCCCCAGCACCTACAGATGCTTGGTGCTCCAACACCTAGAGACTTCATGGAGGAGAAGCAGCAGGCCAGTGTCTGAGAAGGAGCCCCCAGGGAGGGGGTGGAAAGAGAGGGGTGTGTACACCTCCCGCCCCAAGCCAGGCAGCTCTGTGCTCAGCGGCCTCTCAGGGGACCCACCTCTGATGAGCAGATGCAGATGTCTTCAAGGCAGGAACTAAGCCTGAGTGTGCATCAGAATGACCCAGAAGTCTCGTTAAACACAGACCGATGGCTCCTCCTCTGGAGTTTCTGAGTCAGCAGGTCTGGGGGTGGGCTGAGCAGTAGTTCTGTCAATCACATCCCACCACTTTAGTATCAAGGTCATTACCACATACGCGTAGGTCTGCTTCCATTCAATTCCATTACTCCACTCAATTATCTACCCTTCATCCACGCACAATACCACACTGTCACCATTATTACAGATTTTTCAATAATCCTCGCGTCTGGTGGGCGAATGCCTCTCGTCTTCACCTTCTTCCTAAGTGTCTTGGCTCATCAAGTGTCTTTGCTGTTCCATTTAAATTTTAGAATTAGCTTACCCAGCTTTGTTATTAATAAAAACAAATCTGTTGGAGATTTGATTGGAATCATATTGGATCTATAGATTAATTAGGGAATAATTGGCCTCTTGGTTACAGTGAATCTCCTTGTCCATAAACATGCTATATCTCTCCATTAGGTCTTAGTGACTGTCTTCTAGTAATATTTACTTTTATAATTTTGTACCTAATGATCCTGTGTACCTTTTGTTAGACATGTTCCAGATGCTTCATTTTTGTCACTATTATAAATGATATCTTCTTTGCATTTTCTGACTACTGTTGGAATATAAATGCAATTGACTTTAGTTTATTGATATTATATCTACAAACTTCCAGAGTCTGTCATGTATTCTAATAGATTCTTTTAGATTGTTTTTCATTTGTTATGTAAAAAACCATATCACAGGAAAATAATGACAGCTTTATTTCTTCCTTCACGATTGTTTTACTTCTTATTTCTTTTTCTTGTCTTAGTGCACTGGACAGTCTCTCCAGTACAAGGTAAATAGAACTTATGATAATGGGGAACCTGTTTTGTATCTGAGTTTAAAGGGATTTCCTTTATTGTTTCATCATTAATTGTGATTTTTTTTTTTTTTTTTGAAACAGAGTCTCATTCTATGGTTCAGGCTAGAGTGTCATGGTGTCTGCTTAGCTCACAGCAACTTCAAATTCCTGGGCTCAAGTGATCCTCCAGCCTTAGCCTCCCAAATAGCTAGGACTACAGGCATGCACCACCATGCGCAGCTAATTTTTTCTATTTTAGTTGCCTAGCTAATTTATTTCTATTTTTAGTAGAGACAGGGTCTTGCTCTTGCTGAGGTTGGTCTCAAACTCCTGAGCTCAAGCCATCCTCCCACCTCAGCTTCCCTGAGTGTTTGGATTACAGGTGTGAGCCACTATGCCCAACCTAAGTGTGATGTTTGAAGTAGAATTTCTTTGCTTTGTTGTGTAGCTACTCTTCATCAGGTTATAGAAGTTCCATTCTAACCTTAGGTGCTAATATAGTGTGTTTTTAAAAAAACAGATGGATTTCCATCATGAATTTTTATGAAATTTTTTCAGTAACTGTTAAGACGATCATATAATTTTTCTCCTTTTTTCTGTTTATGTGGTAAATCATATTAACAATATTTCTAATGTAACAATATTGCATTCTTGGAATGAACACCAAATTAATCATGACTTATTACCTTTTATGCACTATAGAGCTTGATTTGCTTGTATTTTTTGTTGGATTTTAGCATCTACATTCATGAGTGAGGTTGCCTTAATTGACCTAATTTTTATATCAAAAATGATCTGGAATATGTTCCTTATTTTTCTATTATCTGAAAACATTTGTGAAAGATGGGAGTTATTTGTTCTTTGAATGTTAGATTGTACTTACCTGTAAAACGTGGGGACTTGTATTTTCTTTCTGGGAAGATTTTAACTTATTGATTTCATTTCTTTAATGCTTATATCTAAGTCAGGTTTGACATCTTATAGTTTTCTAGAAATCTGGGCAGCTCACCTACATTTTCTTAGTTTGTGGTATAAAGTTGCTCATAACTGTTTTTATTATTTCTATTCTTATCTTCCTGATATATTTTCTTCAGCTTTACTTAGGAAATTAATTTTAAGCTTTCTTCTTTTGTAATATAAGGGGTTAAGCTTTTAACTTTCTTTCTAACCGCTGTGCTTGCTGCTCCCAGTGAGGTCTGATGTGCAATATTTCTGTTGACATTCTTTGTTAATAGTATTCTCTAATTTCCATATCTAGTTTGACTTAGGAGCTAATTATAAGTGCATTTTAGAGTTTCTGCATGTATGATGTTTTATTCTTGATAACTTACTTGCACTGTGGCCAGAGAATGTGGTCTCTTCAATAACCATTCTTTGAAATTTGTTGGTTTGCTTTATTTATGGCCTACTACTATTTTTTAATAGATATTTCATGGGCACTCGAAAAGTGTATGAATTCTCCAGTTGTTGGGTGCAGATTTCTGTATATGCTTATTAGGTTAAGCTCATTAATTGTGTTGCCTATACCACCAGAATGTTTTTTATCTCCTTAATTCATCAGTCACACAAATGTGTTTTCAAGTGTCCCTCTCTGATAGTATTTGCCCAATTTCTTTGTAGTTCTCCTTGTAACCTGAAGAAGTTTGCTTTACATTTTTCAAAGTAGTTAGTAGGTGTAAACAAGTTTAGAATTATAGTCAAATTGAAATTCTTATTTAAATTTGGTGACTCTTTTTATCTGTAGTAGTGTTTTCACTTTGAATCTGTTTAGTTGCTGTTGTAGCTGTATCAGCTTTTTTGACTAATAGTGTCATTTTCATTATTTTTCTTTCAATCCTTTCTGTCCTTATGTTATAAGGGTGTCTTTCATTAACAGCACACAGATTTTTTTATCCCATCCTATCTTTATCTTTTAATATGGAATTTTACCCTTGCCTAATTATTTCAACTATTTTCTCCTCCCCATTCCCTCTATTTTTCCCTTTCGCAGATCCAATTTGAGGCCAGCAGAGCCTCTTACACTTTTTTCCATGTTTGTTGACTTCTCTTCTGTACTTTCTCTCTTTTGTTCAGCCTGGGTGATTTCTTTGTGTCTCTTTCACCTTTCACTAATTCTCTCTTTAGCTGCATCAACTCTGCTGGTTAATTGTCTTTCTACGTTCAATTTTTATGTTTTTTACTTCTAGAACTTCGTTTCGGTTTTTTTAAATCACATTGATCAATTTTGATAGTTCCTTCTCTTTGGCCAAAATTTCAACCTCATCTTTTAATTTTTTAAATATATAAAACATAATTATTCTTTATCTGTTGCAGTCTGCATGGGTCTAATTGCACAGATTTTAAATTTTGTGACTTCTTAGGTATTAATTTTCAATTGTAATTTTGTCTTGATTACAGGTTACTATGCAGAAATTATTTAAGACCTGGGTTAAACATGTTCTCTTGGACGGATACGCTTTCACTTCCACCTGACATCCGAAGTAACCAGCATCCTAGAACCACTTTAAGCCTAACTTTCACCTGTACTCGTTTTTGGATTGGGGGATGGACACACAAGTAGTGTGGCTCTGGGCCCTCGTGGGGTTATCTATGTGGGGAGGAATTCTCAGTGGAGGTTTTTTCTGTTCTACTCAGAGCTCCCTCCCTTCCTCTCTCTTTCTTGTTGTCCCATTTCAGAAGTCCTTGCTGACATAGGGGTCTCTGTCCCAACCTATGAGCTGCCTGGGCCCTGAGTTTGTTTCCTGTCCCTCAGCTATATGGGCCCCTTGAAGCTTGGTTCTAGGACCTGCAGACATGGACAAGTGACAGGTGCCCTCACAAACCCTGCCTTCTGCATCTGCTCACTCCCTGGATTCAGTCTCTCTCACCATTTCTGATTGTCAAGGATTTCTCTTTCTTTTCTGCCAGCTCAGATATGGATTTTAAAGGATTTTACATGAAACACATAAAATAAGTGTTGAATGCATATTTATTTTGTCCAGCATTTTAAGTTGTTCTGAGATGGATGTTTTCTCCAGACATCTACATTGCTATGTTGCCAGAACCAGGTCCTTGAATTTCAGAGAAAGGAAAATCCCTTTATTCATTCAACAGAAAGCATTCATTGAGCACCTACTGTATATCGGGCACTGTGCCAGGTGTTATGCCCACCCCAGAGGGCTCCCCAGGCCAGTGGGGGGATGGGCAGAGCCACAACAGACCTACAAGGGTAGCTGTGTGCCCTTGGGGCTGGAGCTCTGGTTTCAATCCAAGGCCATGGAGGCAGGAGAAGGGAGTCGTGGATTCGCCCACTCCAGGAAGATAGGGCAAGCTGGTCACAGGCCTTCGCGGAATGACATGCACAACTGCCAGCCCCACCTCAGCCCATGTAAAGGAGACTGTGGGTGGTGACCGAATTTGCTGCTCTGTCTGGAGAGGATCTGTCTGCTCTTGCAGCGAGGTCTCAGAAGGAAAGCACTGATATGCCGCGGGGGCAGGTGGGGGCAGGCGTGGTGGCGCAGGCATGGACCCTGAGTCACTTTCCAATTCCAATCTTGGTACACTTACGGAGATTTACGGACCCTCGTTAAGTGCGGCAATAATTGGATGGGCCTGAAGTCATTACCAACAATTAAGAAGCCACCATTGATCCCACAGCAATGGGCAGTTTAGAGCACTTGAGACAGGTCCTCATGGGAGGCTACTCCTCCCCTTCTGGGGACAGTTGGATGCCACACCCTCGTGGACACACCATGCTGATGGGGCCTGGCGGATCCACGCCAGCCCTGGCCTGGGCGTGGTGGCACAGCGGGTGGGCAGAGCACAGGCTCCGGATCAGAGGGGTTTGGGTGCAAACCCAGCGGTGACCTTGAGCAACAGCTCAGAGCCTCCATCTCCTCTCCTTCAACACAGGGTGAAACCCCCTCCCAGGCTGGCTGGGGAGACCACAGAAGTAATGTCTGCCTGGAATATGGTGGCCACACAGCGTGGCACAGCTCTTGTTGTATTGAAACCCGTGATGGATGTGTAAGCGTGGCTGCGGTCCTGGCCCTGCAGCCTGGCGGTGCGGTGCGCTACATCACGCCGTATTATCAATAAGAACATGACCTGGAGCCTGCGCCGGGCGGAAATGAGCCAGGAGCAGAAGGGCTCCCTGTCCTCTGCCCAGGCAGCCCGTGCGGCAGCCTGACAGGGAAGATAAAGCCCCCGCCTCGTGCAGGGCCACCAGGGGCTCAGCTCCAGGCTTAGTTAAACTGTTTTTATCTTCCATAAATCCTCCTAAGTTACTTTGAGGCTCATCAGACCCTCTCAATTGCCATTTAAGTGTTTTTTCTGTACTAACTGCTTCTTGTTAAATAGTTTGACATTTATGCGTCTAGACTTCTGTTGTTCTGATATTGATTCGGCCCAGAAGGATAATGGAGGAGGCAGCGTTTGTTTTGCTGTCACTGGCAGCAGCCGTATATCTCTGTGAAGCGGATTCCTCTTTTATGTCCCGTATTGGAACCCAAGTAAGACCCACGCACGATCCAGAAGGGGTCGAACCCTCCCAAATGGTCCATCTTTGAGACCAGGGAGGTGGTTAAGCAGAGAAGCTGTAGGTGCAGCCCCGAGGGAGGTTTCCTGGTCACTGCTGAGCTGGTTCTCTCTGGAGCTACAGATGCCAGAGTCACCAGCGGGAGGTAGCGAGCACTCTGAGGGGGATTAAGCCAACTAGGCTGATTTGCAAACTTCTGGCCTTGCCGGGCCCTTTCATGCCTCTACACCTTGTCTGTGCTGTTTTCTCAGACTAGATTTCCCTTCCTTCCTCCATCATGCAAACTCCTACTCATCCCTTTCAAGACCTCAAGATTCTCCCTTCCCAGGAGGTCTTCCTCGGCTTCCCAATGATGCATGTGGTGATGAAGACACTTGGGGGCCTCAGAACTGCCCTTAGAGTCAGCCAGATCCTCCTTGCCAGTAGGTGGGTGAGAAGGGGTGTGCAACCTGCCCAAGGCCACCCAGCAAGTCTGAGGTGAGGGGCAGCTGGGCCTGGGAGGGGCTCTCGAACACTCCTTTCTCTGTACACCCCGCCCAGCTTCCCAGGCCAAGGCAGTGTCATGCTCTAAGCCACTGCTGCAGACAGCGCCGGGGAGCTTGTGGGCAGAGAGTGAAATCTCCGATCAATACCCAGGAACCACGGAGCCACCTGGTGGATTGTGGCTCCAGGAGGGCGGGGGAAGCCCAGGCGCCTCTGCCGGGGGCCGCTCTCCCCTCCTGTCTTCCCACCTGCTGTTTAAAAACACAAAAATGCACAGAGGAAAATTCCACCCGGGTTCCCAACTCCCAGCATCAGCAAATGTTCACAGTTTATCATTTTTATTTTACGTGTTTTGAAACAAAGGAAATTAAGTTACAGATCACGTTAGCGCGGCTGCTGCCCATGCTCGCTGTGCATGGGACGCACTGCTTCTCCGGCAGCTTGCTTTGTATCCGCACATGCCGGCACTTGCAAATAGTCCGTACTATGGCATTGTATGTCTGCAAATGTATGCAAAAGGAAAATTTTATTTTAACCACAGCATTTCATCATACAGCACCTCTGTTCCATCGCATGTAATGGACACACAGGCTGCCCCAGTTTTGTGCTGTGACCAGCAAAGCCAGGCAGGCCCCGGCACTGGAGTCTGGGTCTCAGTGTGGACCCCTCAGAGGGACATGCCGAGACTGTGCACGTGGCCATGGCACCGGATCGGGGCAATCCCTCTCCCGAGAGGCCTGGACATCTTAACATGTGTTTGTTTGTTCCTTGGCCGTCTGAGGTTGCTTTCCTCTTGGTCCCCTTGTCCACTTTCTCCTGGGCTGGGGCCTTTCTCCTCACGCAGCAGCAATTTATACACTGCATTCGGGACGTTAGTCTCTGTCTGCTCTATGCGCTACAGCCGCCGTCTTCTGTCTGTGGCTTGATTTTTATCTTGATTTGTGTGTCTTGTATCCTACGAACAATTTAACTTCTGATGTTATCGAATCTGTCACTCTTTCTTTGTGAGTCATTCTATTTGTGTGCTAAGAATCCCTCCCTGAAGCTCCACATATACTTTCTTCTACAGTTTTGTTTCCACATTAAGATTTTTGATACATCTAGAAGTTTCTTGTGAGACACGGATCTAGTTTCTGCTGAAACAACTTTACATTCCCAGGATAAATCTTGCTTTTCCATGATGTATTTTCTTGTAATCTGCTGGATTTCCTGTGCTAATTCCTCATTTAAGATGTGTGCCTGTGTGTGCAGATTTGGCCCCAGCTGCCTGTTCCGCACACACTACAGGTGTGGTGTCAGGACGCACCTGGCCCTCAGACAGGCAGCAGCCTCCTTGGCTGTCTGTGGCCTGAGTGAGGCAGAGACGCTCTGCTCCTTGAAGATGCACTCGATTCACCTTTAAAATACCCGGGGCTATTTGTTCATGGTTGTAGATTTTCTATTTCTCTTTTAAAAATTTTTTATAACATATATTTTTTCCCAAAAAAGAATTTAGTTCTTCTAATTTCCCAAACATAGTAGCCTGAGGTCTTTCGTGGTCTCCAGTAGCGTCGCGGTCCCTGTTGCATGTGCATGCACGCCCTCTGCCCCGGAAGCATTGTTTCTTAGGGCACCTTTCTTTTTCACTTAAGAAGTCTTGATGAAAGTTCATTTCTTTAATTAATATTTTGAAAGAACCAGGCTGAGAATTTTGTTGCCATTTGTGCTACCTTTGTTTTCATTGTCTCATTACTGCAGTAAGAGACAGAACGGTGCAGTGGTTAACAACGTGGCCATGCCACCCCGCCCCCGTGTGACTTGGGCCACGACTGCACCTGTCTAGCCCCTTCATGGGGGACAGCGAGGACAGCAGCTCCCACTTCATGGGTTGTTGTGAGGAAATAAACTGAAATGCATAAAGAATTGTAATACTTCTTCAACATTTAAAAAAATAACTTAGTAAACTAAGGCTATAAAAGAATTTACTTAACTAACATTGAATATTTACCAAATCTATGTGAACAGTGTGCTTAAAGGTAAACGATCAAAAACATTCTTCTTAAAATCATGAACAAGACAAGAATGTCTGCCCCAAGTCGACAGGACTATGAGGTCCCAGCCAGCTCAGTGAGGCAAGAACAAGAAATGAAGGCGACAACAATTGGGAAAAGAATCCAGTTCTTGTTATTTACATATGACATGACTGTTCTCTAGAAAACCTAAAATAATCTAGAGATAAATTATTGGGATTAATAAGAAATTAGCAAGGTTTTCTTAAATATTAGATCAATATATTTTTAAAATAGATTGCTTTAAGCCAGCAGCAGTTAGAAAATCAAATTTTTACAATATCAACAAGAAATATAAAACACCTAGCAATAAATCTTCAAAAAAGATAAGAAAGAGCTCTGCGGAGAAAGCTGTTAAAAGCTATTGACAGAAATTTTAGAAGACCTAAATAAATGGAGAACTATACCATACTCATGGAGACAAAGACTTCATTAAAGATGTCGGTTCTCCCCACACCGATCTACAGACTCAGTACGAGTCCAACTTCAGTGCGTGTGTGTTCGGGCAACTTAATAAGCTGACTCTCAGATATTTATGGAGAAACAGAGACCCAGGAATAGCCGGATGCTCCTGAAGAACACCAGGGTGGGCGCCTGCCCTGGCAGACACCAGAACGTCTTGGAAAGTCGTAGCAAATCAAACCCCTACTCCTAGGTGCGTAGCCCAGAGGACTGTAAATCTGTATCCTTAAAGTGCCTGTGCACAAACGTTCACAGCTGCTCCAGTTACAAGAGCCAAGGGATGCACACAGCCCAGACGCCCATCAACTGACGAGTAGATAAACACAATGTGGTCCGTCCGTACAGTGGAATACTCTTTGGCCACAAAAGGGAGTGAAGCGCCAACACATGCTGCAGCGTGGTGGATCTTGAGTCACTAAGTGCATGAAGCCAGACACTAAAGACCACATGTAGGAATCCATGCATTGAAAGACGCAGAATGGGCAAAGCCACAGAGACAGAAAGTAGACTAGGGTTGCCAGGGGCTTGGGGAGAGTGACTGCTAATGGGTATGGGGTTTCTTTTTGGGGTGATTAGAATGCTCTGAGATGGGTTGTGGTGACAGCTGGGTTACCCACGAGCTTACCGAAGCCGCCGAACTGCCCACTTTACATGGGTGAATGCTGTGGCCTGTGAGTTATAGCCGTGCGTTTTGGAAAAAGGCCCAACTAGTGTAGAACTAGGCCAACAGACCAGAGCCGGGGCCAGAGGGCAGGTCCGTGGAGGACTTGCTCACCAGGTCCACGTGGAGCACCGCACCCTGTGGGCGATGTCTGCAGGAGTGAGCAAGGCAGAGGCGTTACTGTCTGCCCCCGCCGTCCAGCCAGTGGGCTGAGTCCTGGTGGTCATGCTCTCAAGCCAGCCCCTCCAGAATCAACCAGAAGTAGGGATGGGGAGTGGGGTCTGGAGGAGGGAGGGGAAGGCTAGGGAGGCTGCCCGGGCACCTGTGCCATCTCAGCCGGCCCAGGGTTGGGAGAGCGAGGCCCAGGGAAGATGGTGGGGCCTGGAGCTGGTGCTTGGGGAGAGGCCCAGGGAGGGCGGTTGGAGAGAGGGCACAGTCAGTGTGGCCCCATAGCACCCACGGAGGGGATTAGGCTTCAGGCTGGGGAGAGGGGAACATTAGAGACCAGAAGGGTGGATGCCAACCTCAGTGGTCATCCGGGGTGACGCTCGAGAATGTGCACTGACACTGCATTTCCCGAGAAGGAATCTGGGGAAGGAAGGAGAAGGCCCCTCCCCGGCACACTTGGGTCCTCTCCCTTCAACACAGAGGGTGGCAAGTCTGGGGGTTCTGGGCTTTCCCAAGCCTCCCCTTCTCACAACCCTCAGGTGCCCCCAGGCAGAGAGCGGCACTGGAGCACGTGCCTTCAGAGCTCACCAGCAATCAATCAGGAAACCCGCTCTGCGAAGATGCTCACCTCCCACGGGGCGGGGCGGGAGGAGCCCAGGCGCTCTTCCTCTGCGTCCTCACCCTCACTGCCGGGCCCTGGGGGCCAGGTCTCCTTATTTAGAGCACCCCACGTGAAGATCCATTGTGGCCTCTGGCTTCCTCTGCGGTGGTGGGAGGCACGGCGGGCTCAGGAAGGCGGTGGGAAGGCATGAGAGCCTCCCGCACAGGATAATCTGCGGACTGTGATTTCTGGCAGTTCAGGAGCCTGGGGCAGGCCCACAGCACCTCAGGGGTCAGATGGACCCAGCCCTGTCTCCTACCATCTGGGGACCTCCATCGGGCGGGCCTGGAGACTTCTCTGTGCCTTGGTTTCCTCATCTCAGGTTCACCTGGGCCTTGCCCCTGCCCCTTCTGGGTGACCAGGCCTCCTCTGGAACCCGTGCATGGCCGGCGGCACAGGCCTCCCCGCCGAGGAGCATTCCCAGGCTTTCGCCCGGCCGACTCCAGGCCCGAGAACCCCGCTGCGGCTCCTCTGTTCGTGTCGGGGTCTGCGTGCAAGGCTGTGGATGGCTCTGAATCCGGAACATGCGACTTGCAGCCTGGATAAGGATGGCATCACGTAAGCGCTAACATGTACAGAGCCCTGGCCTCCCCACCCACACACGTGATGTCTCCATGAAAGGCGCCCCAGCCTCTTTTGGAAGAGACTTATCTTCACATTACAGTCACAGCCTCCCAGGGACCTGCAGGACCCTCCAGACCAACCTCATGCAGAGGGAGAGGCAGCCTGTGGACACGTCTGGGTGTGTGTTGCACTGGCTGGGATGCCAAGAGCACTGGGCCCTGGACCAGCCTGTGCCAGGCCCCTCCTCCCACCGCCCTGCGCACTGCAGACCCCACTACCCTGGGCTCAGTGTCCCCCATCCCACCCCCTATCCCCTGCTGAGCTCCAGGCAGCTCCAGTGCGGCTGCCATTTCCCAGCTGTGCTTACTTGGCGGACTCAGGTCCATGCTGAGCACTGGTGCGTTGATGAATCTGTCCCAAGCCCCCATAAATCCTCCTCTGTACACGCTGAGACAGGAGCAGCCCACTCTAGGACTCTCTACTTGGAGGGACACATCCGCTCGATCAGTGCATCACTTCAGCCAGGTTTCATTTAGCACTTAACAAGCAGCAGACCTGGCCCAAGGAGGTGAGAGGACAGGTGACATGAGGCTCTCTGCCTTCTAGTCCTGTGTGCTAATGGACAGGTTGCTACAAACTGGCCATAGCACCATGAATCACGCTATGTCTGAGGTATGCACAGTGAGGAAATAGCCATCAATTCCACACAGGAAGCTGGTGAAGCCTGGCAGGAGGTGGTGATGCTTGGGTGGGGCTTTGAAGGATGTGTAGGAGTTTATTGGAATACTGACCGAGGAATCAAACATGAGCAAAGGCAGGAAAACATATCACTCCTTTGCAAAGTTTCCTATGAGTGCTGTCACAAGTGACCAGGAACGTGTTCTCTGACAGTTCTGGAGGTCAGAGTTGTGACATGACTCTCACGGGGCTAACGTGCAGGTGTCAGAAGGGCTGGTTCCTTCTGCAGGCTCCAGGGGAGAGCTTTTCTGTGCCCCTGGGCTCATCGCTCTGTACTTCCTACGTCTGCAGTCAAGTGACCTCTGCCTCCTCTCACAAGGGCACTTGAGATTACATTTAGGGCTCCCTGGATAACCCTGGGGCGTCTCCCCATCTCATGATCCTTAATTACATCTGCAAACCTCCTTTTTCCATAAAAGGTAACATTCCCACATTTCAAGTGTTGGGACTGAATATCTTAGATGATCTTATTCGCGAGCAGGACAGGAGACCAGGCGGAGGGGGGTGGGGTGTGGATACCATGCGGCAGGGTTTGGAACCCACCCACGGTTTGGGCATGAAGCAGTGATGTCAGAGAGTATTTGGAAAGCGGCTCTGGATGCACCGTGAACCGCGACCTGGACAGGAGCCCCGCTGGAAGTGGAAGTCCATGTGGAGCCTGAAGCAGCAGTCCCAGGTCAAGGCAACAGTGCCGGTCTTAAGGGGGACAGCGGCTGTCTCCGCAGATTGCTGCCCTGCGTCAAGGACACCTCTCGTGTCCTGCCCCTGGCTGGCTGAGCACTAACTACCCCATGGCTGGAGCGGGCACGGCCCCTGTGACGCAGCTCTGGCCAGTTCTGCTCACCTCCACCTCTGGGGTTGAGACCTGCAGCATCTGACCCCATCCACAGCCTCCGAACCAGAGCCCGTAGCTGGCACTCAGAGACCTCAGCAGAGTCAGAAGTTGGAGCCCCAGAGTCAGTCACCCATGTCCCCCTTAGAGATGCCAGCAGTGGGAAGCCCTTACCGGCCTGTTGGCTCTGTCTGTCCTGGGTGCTCCACCCACC
>NW_012150385.1:2025293-2077682 GCF_000956105.1 Propithecus coquereli | reverse complement strand
CCTCCAGATGCTCCCCCTCACCTTACAGATGCTCTCTCACCCCCACCCAGCTCTGGGCCCATCCCAGGCCACATCCAGTTTCCTTCTCTCCCCAGGAAGCTCAGCCTCTGCACCTGCCCCAGAAACAGAGCAGGAAGGCAGAGAGTCGTTGAAATTCTGCCATCAGCCCTGCCTAACCCCTTCCGGCTGGGTAGGCTCCCCTCCCTTCTGTGCCTCAGTCTCCCTGTCTACCAGACATGCCTCCCCGTCTTGGGCACAAATGCCATCAGCCTCTGCCCTGCGCAGCTTGAGTGCCCACCCACTCTGCAAATAAGCAGAGTCAGGGCCCCCTTGGGCCTCTCCCTTCTGCTGGGACTGAACCTCAGGCCACTGGGGCCAGTCTCCACCTCGGCTCCACCCAACCCTTTGTCCCTCACACTGAGTTGGGTCCCCAGTCCAGACAGCACCTTGTCCTGGAGAACTGCAGTTGGGAGCCTCTAGTGCCCTTTCCTGCCAAAAAACCACCCTCCAAAGCTCCTCTGGGATGATTCGTCTGGAGTTTTCTCCACCTTCCCCACCCTGCCTAGGGAGTCGGGCTTGCAGCCCTATGATCCTCCAAGCTGGGTCACCTGGTGCCCCTCGTGCTCTCTTCCTTTATCATGACGGGAGCCCATTTTGCTTAGTGTGGAGATGTGCTCAGCTAAGAAAAAACCGAGATCTGCACCCTCCCAGACTCCGCTGCAGTTGGGGGTGGTGGGCACAGCCCGACGTGGAAGGTAGAGTGGGGAGGGCCCAGCAGGACACAGGTGCCGCCTCCCTCTTTGTGGACGGACTTGTGTCCCCCCAGATTCCCAGCCCCAATACCTCAGAGTGTGATCTTATTTGGAGGTGGCACCTAAGTTAAAATGAGGTCACTAGGGTAGCCCTGATCCGACATGGCCGGTGTCCTCATGAACAGGGAAATCTGGACACAGACGTGCAGAGGGAGAGGCCATGTGGGGTGGGGCAGAGGCCAAGGTGGTGCTTCTGCAAGCCCAGAAGCACTGAGGATGCTGGCACCCACCAGAACCCGGAGAGAGGCTGGGACAGGTTCTCCCTCAGAGCTTCCAGAAGGAACCAGCGCTGCCCACACCTTGATCTTGGGCTTCTGGCTCCAGGACTGTGAGACGATGCATTTTTGTTGTTCAAGTCCCCAGTCTAGGGTACTTCGATGGTGGCCCTGTCTCCTCCGCTGCCTGGACCACAGTGGCAGGCCACAAAGATGCCACCTTGTGAATACAGCCAGCAAGTCCACTTGGAGAGTGAGAGAAGGGAGCAGGAACCTCCACTCCTGCTGTGTCAGGGGGGCCCACGCCAGCCTGGGGCCACCTACCTGGTTCCTTGGAAGAAACACCTCCGTCCTCTGTAGCAGGTTCCCGCACACACCCTTCACGGGAACACCCAGCTAAGGAGGGTCGGGATATTCGGTTGCTACCTGCCACGAGGCGCTCCTTTCTGCCGCCTGCCCTGGAGGGAGGTGGGCTTCCTCCCGGCCTGTTCTTACCTGCGCAGCACAGTCTGTCCCCACCTTGGCATTCACTGCTGTGTCGCTGGCCTCGTGGACAGAGATGGCACCTTTCCAAGACAGGTTGAGGGGACGGAGGGAGGCAGTCAGGAGGGGTTGGGGAAGGCGTGGGTGGGCGCCGGTGGGGACTGAGCCTGCCCTTGCTGGGGGACGACCTTGGCAGATGTCAAGCCCTTCCTGGCTGGGCTCACACTCTTCATCGTAGCTTCCCTCACACATGCTGTCAAGAGTTCTGCGGAGTCCTGGGCTGAGGGAGCCCACCCTGCTTCCCCCTTGAGGGGATCTTCCTGTGTCTGCTGAGATCTCCCTCTGCCAGGAGACCCATTGCTCTGGGCAGGTCTGAGGGCAGAAGGAAGCCAAGCCGCAGAGGCAGCGGCTGCAGGGGAGGAATTCGCCCCCCTAACAGCCTGCTCAGGCTCTGTGCTACTGCCCGGCCTGCTTCGCAGACTGGAAGCCGAGCGCGGAGAGGCGAGTGTCCAGGTAGCCAGTAGGTGGCGGAGCTGGGGGTGCTCTCGACTGCCCCACGTCTCCCCTTGGGGCCTGCAGGTGCTTCAGACCATGGAGACCACGGAGACCACGGCCTTCTCAGCCAAGGACGAACCCAGGAGGCGCCAGGGAACCTGCCCTGCGGTCCCTGCACAGCAAGGACACTGGGGCTGGGGCGGCCCCCTCTGCTCCCCGCCCATTCTGCCTCCACCACTTCCCCTCTCTGGGCCTCCACCCCGACCAGACGTCCCCCCTGCTGGCTGCCCTGGAAAGAATTAGGCGCCCCCTCCCGCCTGCGTCTCCCTGGGAGGCTGGGTTTTATTTAAGTCTCTTTTCGCTGAGTTGCCCTCTCAGGTTTGAACCCTCTGGGGCTGGGAACGCGGAAGTCTGCTTCCCATTTTAGCAGTGGTGCAGCGGGCTGGGAGGCAGGGGGCGTTCTGGTCAGTGGTCCGGAGGTATTCACGCTGGGACCTCACGGCCGGGTGGGCAGCAGCTTTGATGTACTTCGCTGGGCGAGAAGGCGGCCACGCCAGGGTGGGGGCTGCTCATGGTGACTCCTGCGCAGCCAGCAGAGTGGACGTCCCGGCCACAAACACCCTCCTTCCCACCCCACCAGCCTCGCCCCAGCGAGACCATGTGCTTCTGCAGACTGGCAGGGCGAGGCTGGCCCCACGGCTGGTCACTCAGGTTCCAGCACGTTCTGGGACCCAGCTGCAAGCTCCTCCTGTCCCCTCTCTCCTCTCTCAGCTCACTGAGTTGGAGTCCGAGAGGGCACAGCTGGTGAATCCGAGCCAGCACTCAGACCCACACTTGGGCAGGCCAGGCAGACAGTTACCTCTGCTCCCACCCAGCCTCCTCTTGCAGGGGAGGAGCCCTGGAGGTGCTGAGATGGCCATGACCACTGTCGTATGTGACACCACGTGCAATCATGCCACCAAGCTGGTTACCATCATCCATGCACCCCGCTATGTCGATCTCCTGGGGCCTCCTTAAATGATGTGCAAAAAAGGGTCCCATGGTCAAGTAAGTTGAGGGGCCATCAGATTGGAGTGAGCTGTTTCCTCATTGCAGGACTTCTCAGATCCTTTAACGTGATAATGTTCACTCAGAATCTCCAAGACAATCTCCCAAGCTAATGGTCCACAGGGCCCTTCTGTTCTGTGGGTACCTCAAAGGCCTGCCCCCCACAGCACCTCCCTGAGGGATAGAGCCCAGGCCCCTCAGGCCAATTGAGCTAGGTCTCATCATCCTCTGGAAGAAGCATCCCCTGCCTCTGCCTCTTCCTCCTGGCCTGGGCTCCCAGTCGACACAGGAGGGCCAAGCATTTGACATGGAAGCAACAAGGCACCATCTCCATGAGTGCCCTCTCCCGCCAGCCCCTAGGGATCTCCTACTGTGTCTTCAAGGTCCACTCTGTGCCTCCTCTTCTGGGAAGCCCTCCCTGAAGACCCCACTCTGCCCGAGGCCAACGGGCTCAACCTTCTTTTGTCCAGTGACTGCGTTTCCTGCTGGCATCTGTCATAGCACTTTCACCCTCTCCTGCCTGGTGACCGCCTGTCCCCCCCAGTTTAACTGTCACTGTGTCCTCAGCCACCAGCGTGGTGTCCATAGCCACCTCGAGTGCTCAGCAGTGGAGGGACAGATGGACGTTAGGTAGAGGCCCCATTGCTGGGGACATCCTTGAGCTCACAGGCTTTGACTGCCATGAGACCTGCTTGGGCATTTCTTCGTAAGAATATTGGAAGGAATTTATGATTTCAAGTACTGGCCCTATTTTGCTGATTTCTATTTTAAATCGGCCTCGGTTTCATGTGGGCACACGGACTTCACTTCTGTCTTGCTCTCTCCACAGAGAGACTCGGAATGTTCAAGGAAGATCTGTGCAAAACCAGCACGACCCGTGAATGTCATCCACAGCCCCTACGATAACAGAAGCTGCAGCGTAGCGACGCTGAAGTCGGGGATCCAGAGGAAAGGCTGTGGCCAAGAGGGAGGCCGCCCCTTCCTGCCCCTCGGAGGCTGGTGGGCCTGCCTGCGTCACCCTGGCTGGGTTCACAGACGAGGTACAGGACCCCGCGGCTGAGTGGCTCAACAAAGGCCCTCAACCATAAAACAGGGACAGACTCCCCGACCCTAGCCCTGTTCCGGTCATAGCAGGGTCCCAGACTCCAGCCACATTCAGGAAAGGGTGTGAGTCAATAGAACCCCAGGGAGGCCGCAACGGTAAGGGTTCCCTCAAGAGCCTTGCGAAGTGGTGAGCTCCCCGTCACGGCACCGGGGACCACTTGTCCAGGACAAGGCACCATGGACTCCAGCCCTTGAGCCCCACCACCCCACCTCCCAGAGGTCAGCCCTGCCCTCCACCCCTCCACCCAACCGTGGCGGGTGGGGCTGGAGCCGCAGGCGAGGGGCTGACGCTGATGAGCTCAGGCAGCCGCGAGTCGCTGCAGACAACCTCCGCGGCCTTTCCGAGTAATGAGTCCACCCCGACGGCCGTCCCCAGACACAGCCAGGGAGCCCCGCTGGCCTGGGAGAGGCCTGAGACTGGCCATTGTCAGCCTGTCTGGGCTGCAAATATTTGACCCTGGTTCTCCCTAGACCTTTTCTCACACCTAAAGTGCAGACCTCTGACCTGGGCCTGGAGAACGCCACAGCGCTGGGGGCCTGTTTATCTTACGTATTAATTCTGGCAACGCAGGCTTGGCCCAGAGACCGACTGACCCCTGACTCTGGGCACGGGAGCTGCTGCTGCTCCTGTTCCAACCCTTCTCTGTCTGTCCCTCCCTAAAGACGGCCTCACGGGCCACTCGGGCGGCCGCACCCAGCGGCACCAAACTCCCTGCCCTTCCGTTGGCCCCCGTGTTCAAGGGCCGGAGCTTGGCTGTGAGCACCTGCCCGGGACTCTGTTCACACCTCTCGTCTGGAGGTGAGAGACGGGTGGATGTCGTTGGGTTTAGGACGGCAGATACAAAGTGAACAACATAGAGCACAGACCCCCACAACAGACCACGCCTGAGGACTTTCGCCCAACTCCTGAGGCAGGGCACACAGTATGTCCTCCGTAAACATCTGCCAAATGCGGCAGCTGAGCACCACTCTCTCTTATCAATTTCCCTCAGGCCACAGAACGAGGACACCCCGTCTTCCTCATCATAAGTGATGTGTTACAGTTTGCAGACATTGTGGCTCACACAGCCATCCTGTTTCCATCTTTGGTTTGAAATCCAGGCCCAAATTTCCAACGCCCCTCAGTTGTGCGCCGTCCTCACCTCTGACCTTGTCTGTTTTTTCCCTTCATGTTTTCCCTTTGCTCAAATGCCCTCATTTATTAGCGACACCCTGCTTTATTATGGTGTCTCTGGGAGTTCTGTGGACCTTTTGGGATATGGGATCATATTTTTTAAAGCCCTTGAATAAATTCTCACTGGGCAACTAGATCTCCATTATAAACTTGGATTAAATGAAAAACAAATTTAGCCACGGGCTCCTGAAGTGTGGTGCATCCTGTTGAATCACGGCGGCTTCTGCTGCGGTGGAGCCAGCCTGGGGCTGTGAAAATTGTCCTGGCTAATTGGATGCGATGCCCATCTGACAGATGGAAACTGAGGTTTGGAGAAATCATGCTCCTTCTCTGGGTTGCCCAAAAAGAAAGAGAAAGAGTTGGGATTTGAGCCAGCCCTGCCCAAGCCTGAAGCCTCCCAGCGCCCCTGGAAACCAGGCTTGACTCCCCAGCCCTGCAGGAGGGGGCACTGTCCCGTGTTTGGTTCGCCGTGGACTGTCAGGGCTGCATGGTCCAGCAGATTCTGCTTCCCCCGTAGGGGACACTGGAGCCGGCAGACACAACAGCCCCTTCGAGATGCCCCCGCAGTTCTTCAGTTCAGGTTCCCTGACTCAGAAACAAGCTGGCGCCTTCCAGATCAACCGAGTTGACTCAATCGGTCATCTCTTTCCTGATTTGAACCACGATAAATGTTCACCATAAAGAATTTGAAAAATACTGGAAATATGGAGAAATAAGATGAACACTGCCCGGGGACCACCCTTTCGAGGGGCTCCCTGAGCGCCTCTCCTTTCTGGTGCCCTCCTCGCTGTGCTGCCACAGGACCGATAAGAGGCGTTCCCGGCACTAAACTTGCTCCTGCCGAGCCCCTGCAGCGTCTCACTGCACCCTGGAGATTGCGCTTGCAGGGTAAGCTGCACCTGCCGCTCAGGTCCATGCGCAGGTGACGCTGGATCAGACCCGAGCAGGGCCAGTGCCTCGCAAACGTTAGCTGCGGCTCTTCCGCGACACTCTGCCGCCCCTCTAGCGGAGCGTTAAGTCGTTGGGTTTTTTAAAATCATTTTTTGTTGTTATTTGCTAAACAATGCCCTGCCCTTCCTTGCGGCTGTTGTTGCGCGTCCTCTGAACACTGCCCTTCGTGTCTGACTTCTCGGGCGGCCGCAGCCAGGGAAGGCCGCAGTCCTGTGCCTGCCTTGCTCCTGCGGCACCGCAAGGTCCCGCACATGGGTGTCCCCCACACGCGGGCTCCGTGAGCACCTCAGCGAATGCACAGAGGGAGAGCTTGGCAGGGCACAGCTGCAGGCCAGTCTCCGGGTGCAGGAAAGCGTTTACCTGGGCGTGTGCTGGGCAGCTGTGGGTGGGCACAGCCAGCCGGCCAGAACCGGCCAGTCCTCAAACCCGGCAAACCTCATCCCCTAGCATGACAGCCGCCTCCCAGCCACAGCCCATTTCCACATATAAATCAATTTGTCTCCACTGAGGGGAGAGAATTGCAAAGCAAACAAATTATGCCCGCCCCATTGAGCTGCAGGCACTCGGGCCGGGGCTTGGAGCGTCGGAAGGGATTTTTTTTCCTCCACTTCTCTCGGAAAATGACCACCCCGGGGGGAGAGACACGGTGCTCTGTATGTCCTGAGGAGTAACTCCCAAGCCCGTTTTCCCTCACACTCCCGCCTCAGCAGAGCTACGTGGGCGTCTGGCCACCACGTGATAGGGTCTGTGTTAGTTTCCCATGACTTCCGTAGCAAAGTCCCACAAATTGCCCTAAATGACAGAAATTTATTTCCTCGCAGTTCTGGAGGCCGGAGTCAGAAATCAGGTGTTGTCAGGGCCATCCTCCCGGCAGCTGTTCTGGGGAAGAAGCTTCCATACCCCTGTGGGTTCTGGTGGTTGGCGCCAGCCCTGGCTCATGGCTTCCTGGCTCCGGTCCCTGCCCCTGCTGCCAGGGTCTCGCGTGTGTCTGTGTGTCCTGTTAGGACACATTATGTGCGATGAGGGCCCACCTGAACCCGGGACAACCTCATCTGCAGAGACCTGTTTCCAAGTAAGGCCACATTCAAGGGGACTTTAAAGATATCTTTTTGGGGACACAGTTCAAGAGAACTGTGGGGGCAAAGGCCATGGGGAGCCCCCAGAGCTGGAAGAGGCAGGGAGACTCCTCCCATAGAGCCTTAGGAGGGGCCTGGCCCTGCGACACCTCGATTTGGGACCTCTGCCTCCTGGACTGAGAGTGCTGGTGCTTTAAGCCAACCAGCCGGGGTCACGGCAGTGGCGGGCATCTAATACGGCTCACCGACCCAGAAAGTCCCTTTGGAATTCTGTGGTTAAGTTTCTATTTTCGGCATCCCAGACTTCACGATTCCAAGTGCCGGAGTCCAGCCGGGTGGATCCTCACCTCCCACCCCACCTCCGCTGCCACCCCAGTCCTGTGGGAGCCCCTGGGACCCTTGATGCCACGGAGGCCCCAGCTTGAGGCTTCTAAAGGCTGAGACACTGTTGTTCCCAAGCTGGCTGCCTCCCGTGGAGCTGTGTAGGGACAAGGCCAGGGGTCAGGCGGCCCCCTTCACATGCCCTCAGCTGCATGGAGGCCCCCCCCTGCAGAGCCGGGATGCAGGCTGCCGCCACTGCCCTGGGGTCAGTACTCGGTCAGGCGGGGATGTGCCACGGCCCCAACTCCAGGCCCTCTAGGTGGCACCTACAAATGTACGTAAAATGCTGTGGCCCCACCCATACCTTACGGAACAATTCAGTGCAGAAAACTCCAGCACTCAGAGCCATCAGCATGGTCGGTATGGGCAAGGCCACTCTCCTAGGGGTCACCTTCTGTGGTAATCTCAGGATTCCAGGTGTCTTTGCTTGGAGCTGCTATCACAAAGCACCACAGCCTAGGGGCTCGGACAGCAGACATTCGCTTCCTCACAGCTCTGGAGCTGAAAGCCCACCAAGGTTCTGGCAGGCTTTGGGCTCCTGGTGCAGCCTTCTCCCTGGACTGTAGACAGCGCCTCCTCCGAGTCCAAAGGTGGTCTTTCCTGCACGTGCAGGTGCAAGCCCCTGGGTCTCTGCCCAGGAGGGCGCAGACCCTGTATGAGGGTCCACGTTCATGCCCTCATCTAACCCTAATCGCCTCCCAAAGGCCCCGTCTCCAGATACCATACCCTGGGGGAGGGCTTTGGCACACACACATGGGGACACAGCACCGGGAGGGCAAGGGACTGTGGCAGGGTCTGCTGCAGCCCAGGCCGGGACACCCCGCCTCTGCAGGGTGAAAAGCGCCCCTTCACCCTGCTCATCACCACAAACAGGATCATAATCACTGCCTTCCTCTTTATGGGGCTCACCAGGGGCCTTCGTGAGGCCAAAGTTCAGAAACGGGCTCTGAGGAAGTAAGCGGGTTTGTGGCCCTGGCTCCAGGGCGGCTGTGAACCCAGCTCGAGAATCTCGCGGGGGTCCTCCTCGCTGAGAAATGTTCGTGGCACAGGACCACCTGTGCTTCTCCGTACCCGGTGACACTTTAAAACAAAATGTCTACTCTTTACTGAGTGGCGTCCCGTGAGAACCAGCCACCCTGCTAAGCACATCTCACATGTCACCTATTTGCTTCTCCTGGCAACTAGGTGGGGCAAGTACTTAAGATTTGACTCTGTAATTTGGAAATTATTGGCCCTACAAAGTGCCTGCGTAAGTGCTAAGGACGCGAGGTGACAAGAAAAGAGGTTTTTCCTCAGGGGGCCTGGATTCTTTGTGCGCATGTGTGTGCGTGTGCGCATGCATGTTTGTGCACACGTGTGAGTGGGTGCATGTGTGCACGTGTGTATGTGAATGTGAGTGTACGTGTATGCGTGTGTGCGTGCATGTTTGTGCACACATGTGTGTGCACGTGTGTGCATGTGAATGTGAGTGTATGTGTGTGTGTGCACATGTGTGTGTACATATGCATGTGCACATGCATAGGCGTGCAGTATTTCCTTCTTCATTCCAGAAAGGGGTTCACCAGCTGCTGGTTTGGGGTTAACAGACAGGGAAACAAATGCCTGCATCAGGTGTGAATGACCATGAGAAAGTGACTCGCCCGAGGTGATAGGGAGGCCTGGGAGGCTGCTGGTCCACCTGGCAGAGGCGTGAGTGCAAAGAAGCCTCCACAGTTGAAGCCACAGGAGTCAACGATGCGGCGGTCGTAGTCCCGGAAGTGGATGTTCCTCCTGGCAGAGACGGGCACAGCAGGCTAGGAGGGATTCCTGGGCCCCCAGCACGTGAGATGTGAGAGACTAAGACAGAGCAGCAGAAGGGCAGGGGTGGTTAACTGGGACCAACGCGGAGACCAATGCCTGGCTCGCGGAGGGCAGGGCGGTCGGCATCAACGTGCAGGACCAAGCAGGATAGGACCAAGGAGCTCAGTGACTTGATGAAAAGCCACAGTATGGGCAGGAAGCTGGATTGCAGGGGTAGAAGCAGACAGGCTTAGGCCCTGAGCGTCCTGCACACCCACACTGGGCATGCCAGGAAGGCCAGTCCCTGCCTGCTGCATGCCCCCTCTCCCAGGGCTGTGTTTACAGCAACAGCCTTGGAGGATGAGGTGCTATCTCCCTCCCGGACAGTGCGCAGGCTCGCTCTAAAAGCAGTAGACCTCCCAGCTCCATGTTCCTGCGCAGCAATGCAAGCCCTAGTGACAGCTGCTGGGTCACCCTCACAGGACTGGGGCGGGGGAGCCAGCTCTCGTGCTTGCTGTGCTGTGCGGGCAGTAGCAGGATTCTTTGTCTCTGGCCCAGGAATCTCTTGTCTCCTGCCAGCAACCATGAAACAGTGATTGGCAACCTTGTCAGCTCATAAAAAGGTAAAATCCCAGCCCCTGACGAGCAGGGAATCACAAAGGGGAGCAGTTAGTGTGGATTCTCGTCCCATGGAAGCCGGGACAGCCTTGGCCGTGGTGAGAACCGAGAGGAGATGGTGACAGAGAGATGGCACCACCTGCCTCGCAAGCTCCTGGAGGACAATCACCTGATACTCTGTGAGGTGACAGGCACATGCGTCCCTTTTTCTCTTCTTCCTCCTCTTCTCTTCCCTCTCATGTGACCTGAGGGGAGGTGCCGGTGGCATCCTGTGGGGTCCGTGGGGAGGGAGAAGTTAATTTGCATGGGGTGTTGGCAAAGGCGGCATGGAGGAGTGGAATCTGCACGGGGCCTCGAAGGGCAGATCAGGATCTCAGAGGATGCCCTGTTTCTACCCAACTTCTTCAGGAGTCCTAGCCCGGCCCCTGTGGCTGCCCATCCGCCCTTGTCCCAGGGAGCAAGAGGAGCCACCGTAGGCATCAGCCGTGCAGCCGAGCTCCAGCATCCAGCACGACCCTCCGCCCCCGCGATCCCGTGCTGGAAGTCAGTGGCAGGTCGCCGTGGAAGAGGTGCGAGCCCAGGTCCTGGCAGGGCGGTTCTGCCTGTGCACGGCACCATGGGCTGGGGCCACCGCCCCAGCTCTGCCCTGCTGGGGGTCTGCCGGTCACCGTCTCGGTCAAACATCACGGCTGCAGCCGAGAGAGACAGACTGGTCGGAACAGGCCCTGATTCTCTTTATTGAATTGGGCGATATTGGATTTATGGAACGCAACTTTCTGATGACAAAAAATTATCTGTGTGGCCAAATAAAGATGATCAAAGCTCAAGAGCCAACTCGAAAGGCAATTTTGGCCACTAATCCACCTCGAAGGCTGCTTATCGTGCCCTGGGATGCTGTCATCTGCGGGGTTGGGATATAAAGTGCCCTTTTGTGTTTTTCTTAAGCCAACATTAGTAAATTGTGTATAAATTTAATCTCGGCTAAGAGGTAAAGATAGTCCACAGCCAAAGGGCACAGCTACCATCACGGGGCAGTCGCTGCACTGATGTCCAATCAGACACAAACTAAGAGGGGAAAACAAGGTTCTCTCCACTAATCAATTACATTTGAGTAATTGATTGTACATTATTATTGATGAAAGCCCATAATATGTGAGTTAGAAGGCAGTGGGTTTTCAAAAGATTAGATTTGTATACGAAAATGGAAGAGGAAAAATGACTCTCATAAAATCATCTGTGAGTGCTCTGGGTTGGTGCCTGGTGCACCCTGGGATGGGCCACGTTGCTCCTCCTGTCCCTGTGTGCTGTCTACCCGGGGAGATGTGCGTGCACCCACCTGGTCTACTGGGGGAGATGTGCCTGCCACCTACCTGGTCTACCTGGGGGAGATGTGCCTGCCGCCTACCTGGTCTACCTGGGGGAGATGTGCGTGCCATTCACCTGGGGGGCCGTGCATGCCGTCCACCTGGGGAACCTGGGAGACGGACGTTCGGTAGAGGGGGGAGTTGTAAGGCCACAGGATCTGCCCAGATGGTCAAAAAGTTGCCATCGGGAACAGAGAGAGAGGATGCAGCCCCTACAACCTCAGACAGCAACACCCACGCACGGTTCACGGAAAAAATGGGCCCCATTTGAGGAGGTGCTTTCTCACAGCGAGAAACACCAGGCCGCGATGACTTCTACAGAGGGGTGTCACCCCATCCCTGAAGGCGCCAGCACAGATGGGGCTGGCAGGAAGGTCCCTGCGCAGGGCTGAGCCCCGGGACCCCCTTGGTGTTGGTCTTGCTCAGCTCCGGCCCGTTCCCAAGGACTCTCTGCCACGCCTTCCCCAACTCTCAGAGAACAGCTCTCCTCGGAGGACCCTGTAGCCACACGGGTTCACCCTCCTTCCTGCTGCCCCCATGCTGAAGGTCACTCCAGCCCAGCCTCTGCAGGGGCCGAGACCCCCCCCACACACCTTTGCTCCCTCCCTTCCCAACTCAGACTGAGGCCTCAGGAAACGCTTGACTCAGAATTGTGCTCACGTCTCCCCTCCCGCGACCCCACTCCACACTCCCGTGGGGCCAGCACCCCATCTGGTCCCCTCCCAGGAGAGTCGGAGAGGCCAGGCTCCTGCCCACCCTCCAGAGACGCCCTTGACGAGTCTCTGTGATGCCCACACCACCCAAACCAAAGGCCAGTTCCAGTTTTCATCCTTGTCCTCACGCACCCGTCGTTCACGCACTACCCAGCGAGTGCCAGTGCTTGGCCAGGCTCTGCCAGGACTCGGGACGCGGAGGGACCCACAGGGACGCTGCTCCCTCGCCCGAGCTCAGAAGTCAGCAGGGACCACAGACGGTGTGAGGGGCAGCCCACGACCGACCTGGACGGACAGGAAGCCCTGGGTGCACCCCAGACCCCACTCCTGGAACGGGGCTCCTCATTAAGACTGTCACCTGGTTTGGCCTCTTCATCTCCGGAGCCCCTTCCCAGTCTCCTCCGCGGAGCCTCCTCTCGAACGCTTTTCTTTAAATTGAGATGAAATTCATGTCACTTAAAATTCACCACTTTAAAGTGTACAGTTCATTGGGTTTTAGTATACTCACAGAGTTGCACAGCCTCACAACCGTCTAATTCCAGAACATTCTCATCTGCCCCAGAAGAAACCCCCTATCCATTATAGGCACCCACCCCCTCCCCCCAGCCCCAACCACCACCACGGCGTGAGATCTGCTCAGTCAGCTGCTTCTTCCTGGGTTAACCGTGCCCATTCATATTTATATTTAATATACTTATATATCTCATTTATACATTTCCAGGAAGCCATCTCTTCTTTCTTGGTCTTTAATTTTATTGAAGAGTTAGATGAAGAGTTCTATGAACTTTTCTTTAAAAATATTTCAAATCTCTTCTGACTTTTAGTTACGTCTTCCTCGTTCTTCATTACGACTGCTTTTCCCTCTTGTTCCTTGTGGGGTGTGCGGGGCTGTATCTCCTTTGTCGGGGTTTGCTTGCTTCGTATTTATTTTATCATCTACCGTCCCTGTCATTTTCATCTCTTTTTCTAACACGTTCTTAAAGTGATAAATTAATTCCTTTATTTTTAGTCTTTCTTCTTCAAAAATGAAGGGTTTTCCGGCTCTCGTTATATCCCATCGAGGAGCCTTCCTTTTCGCTGCACTCAGGTTAGTGCCTGCTTTCGGTTTTCATCTCCTTTTTACTCCCAGCATGTGACGCAGAGTCTAACTGTCTTCCCAAGCCCGTTCTGCTCTTTTCCTGCAGCGACAGAGCCCCCAGTTTTACTGGACACACTCCCTCCTGGGCTTAACCTGCATCTCCCCGAGTTCCTGGACCTGGGCATGGCCACGTGACACCTCTGGCCAAGGAGAGTGAGCAAAACTGACCTGGGCCCCGCCTTCCTGTGCCTGCCCTCGGGGATACAGGTGTGGTGGGGAGCCGCTGGGGACCACAGGGAGGACCCCCCGGATGGTGGGGCTGGGCCCTCCAAGCAACGTGCTGCCTGCCCCCCACACAGCCCAGACTGTCACGTCAGAAGCAGATGCCCACCGTGGTAATCTGCCTTCCGTAGGTTCTCAGCCTGTGCCAGACCTGTTCCCAAGACAAAAGGTACCATCTAAGTGTGCTTCTTACTTTCCACATGGCAACGGGTTTTGGGGGAGAGGAGAGTGAAAATTTACTAATTAATTTATTTCTAATTTTTCTAGAAAATGACTAAAGAAAATCTCTGCCTTTTAAATTTTCTTAAGGCTTTGTCACTAAGTACATTATCAATTTTTATAAGTGCTCAATGGGTCTTTGAAAAAAGTATAATCTCTATTTGAAGTAAGAAATGTTTATACCTCTGTTAAATCAGGTTTGCTGGTTATGTGGTTTAATTTCTCTAAAGCTGGATTGATTTATTTATCATCTGATTCTGAAAATGGTACCTTGCAATTCCTACTGGCATGTTGCTTTTATGAAGTTCTCCTTGTATTTTTAAATAACTGGGCTTTCTAGAGTTAGCTGCTAAATTGATCAGTGCATAATGCTGATTATTTTGTCTTATTCGTAAATTGTTCTTTTAATTGTTCAAAATTAGCCGGGCATTGTGGTGTTCACCTGTAGTCCCAGGTACTCAGGAGGCTGAGGCAGGAGCATTGCTTGAGCCCAAACTCCAGTTCTGTGTCCTCAAGTGGAGTCCAAACTTCAGCTCTGTGTTCTCAGGTGGAACCCAAACTCCCAGCCCAGTGACAGCAGCCATGAGCCCTGCCCCTGGCATCTGCATGCTCCCTGTGAACCTGTTCTCCACCGTGGCGACCCCGCTGGAGGGGCCCTTCCACCGCCCACACAGCCAGGGCTATGAAGCCAGCCCTGGGGATGTCCCTCTACTTCATGGCCCCCAATTTCACACTTGAGTCACACTTCCCCATCTTCTAACCTCTCCTTCGGTCTCACAATGAGCATAGCAGGACAGCCCTACTTCCAGCTTCCTCTGTGCTGGGGCTCTAAGGCTGCGGTGTTTTGCTCAGATGAGTATCTGGTGGTGTATTCCCTTACTCCTTGCAAATGTGGAAATGTCTTTCTCTGGGAGCCATAAGTTCTATCTGAAGAGGCAGTTAGAGAGTGGCTAAGAACACAAACCCATCCCGAAAACATGTGTTCCAGTTTCTGACCTTAGCTGTGTGACTGTGGACAAGTTACTTAACCTCTCTGTGCTTATAAAATGGGCCTGATTCTAATACATCTCTCGTTAATGAGAGATAACAAATAAACAAGCTCAGACAACACTTTAAGCCGTGCCTGGATAGGGAAGACAGGCCGTGGGCATCAGCTATCGCATCAATTTATTATTATTATTGTTCATCTCCCGGTCAGAGCCCTTTCCTCTGAATACTTTGTTGACATCAGGTCATCATCTTTCAGCTTTCAGTTACAAATGAGAAGTCCGGTGCCAATCTGGTGGGTTTTGCCTTATTTTCCTTTTACGGAAGTGTATAAAATGCCTACTTTTCCTTTGAGTTCGGGAATCTTATCAATCTGTACTTGACGGTGCGACTTTCCGCACCAGTCCTGTCGGGAACTTGAGGTTCCTTTCCACCCGCAGACGCGGGCGCTTCATTAGCTCACAAAAATGTTTTTTCTATTTCTCGTTCTTCCTTCTGTCCCTGTTATTTGCACGTGGGGCTGCTCCACTTGTTCTCAAAATCTCTTTTCCCTCACGATCTCCTCCAAACAGCATCTTCGCCCTGCGAGTCAAGTTATTCTCCCACTTGTCTTCCCCAACCCTAATCCAGAACTCAGGGACACGAGTCTCTCCCATTTCAGCTCATAGATGGGTTTCGGTTTACAAATCATGAATTTAAGTTCCAGAAATTTGTCTCATTGCTCTTGAATGTATCTGTTTGTCTTTTTGCTGTGTGTTAAGTGATGCCCATCGGGTCCCCCGGAGCCTCAGCTCTGGGTGTTTGTTGGGTCTGCACATCCCGGCTAGGCTGCCTCTACAGGGGTGTGGCTCTTCCCTGCCCTCCGCACGGGGGTCTTCTCAGCGGCTGGCATCAGAAAAGGTGAATCCTTTGACCTTATATCCCTGCTGGCTTCTATCCCAGAACAAAAGGACTTTCAAAAAACAAGACCCGGAGCTGCTTTCAGCAATCCTGCTGTGAGTGGGACTGCTGGCGTTGTCCTGAGACTGTCACGTGTGCGCCGTGCACGCGGCAAGCCGTGATCACACAGCGTTCCAATTCCAGGATAGCCACGGGTGAAACCAGCATTCTCCACACAGGAGAAAGAGGTGATTCTGACTTGGAATTGGAAGTGTCAATACGAACGCTCTGGATTTTCCCTTTAAAAAGAAACCCATTTCTAGCTCTGTCCCTGGTGAACACCCCGGGAGCAGCAAGTGTCCCTGGTGCCCGGGCGTGTCTTCCAAGAGCCACTTCCCGCGCTGATGGGAACCTGGGCGACACCGAGAGAGGAGCTCTAAAAGGAAAGGTGTTTATGAGGCGTGGGCATCGCAACAGGCACACGAGTGAACTATGGCGTATTCAGGGACATAAAGGAAGACAGGTTTTTAGAGGAAAATGAGGCAGGTACACACGCGCCTCACCTGGCACGCTGCGAGCCATGGCCCCGAGCGCAGCTGCGGGGCACTGAGCCCTCGCTGAGCCTTCCCCACGAGCATCGCCACCCAGCCTCACTGCTCCTCTGGGCCTCGGCTGTGAGCCCAAGGCCTCCCGTGTCGGGGCCCAGGCTGCCAGCGACGATGGGTGACGCCGGTGGCCCTGGTGGGGACTGTGCTGTCATTCTGCTGAGGCCAAGGCCCCTCACAGCAGACCCCCTGTTTCCGTGTGGGGCAACCTTGCCCAGGCCTGGAAATCAAGGGACCAAAGGCAAGCCCGGGAGCCCGCAAGGAGCCCCCTGCATTGCAGACGATGTCTGTTAGGGGCTGAGCTGTGTTCCCCCAAAACTCATATGCTGAAGTCCGAACCCCCATAGGGTCTTCAAAGAGGTGATCAAATTGAAACGAGGCCATTTGGGTGGGCCACAACCCAATATAAGAAGAGGAAATTTGGCACAAGGGCACAGAGAGGGAAGATGATATGAAGGGTCAGGGAGGAGACGCTGTCTGCAGCCAGGAAGTGAGGCCTCAGAGGGACCCTGCCCCACCTGGATCTCCACTTCTGCCTCCAGACTGTGAAACGATAAGTCTCTGTCGTCTAAGGGCCCAGTCTGGGGCGCCGTGTTGTGCAGCCCTAGCTGACCGACACACCTTCCTTGCCCGCATTCTCTGATAGGATACACAGCTCTGCCTGGCAGATCCCAGGACCAACAGACCCTCGTGAGGGTAAGAGAGGCAGACCAGGAGGGGTCCCTGTGGGGAGGGTCCCTGGACCCAAGCTCATGGCATCAAAAGGATGAGGGGCAAGAAAGACCCATCCCCCTGGAGTCAGGGCCCTTGGAAGCCTGTGAGCCTCTGAATGTGACCCCTCGGACCCCAAGTTCTGGACAGCTCTCCTGCCCTCCAGGCCTGGAGCGTGCCTTGGGGTCATCAGCTGCCATCCTCTTCCCTTCTAGGCACCCCCCTGCAGTCCCGGACAGACAGCTGTGCTGCAAGACCCAGAGCTCAGCCTGTGGTGGCCTTGTGCCACTGCCCCCAGCCTTGGTTTCCCCATCTGTAAAGTGAGTTCGAGGCCTGGGGGTCTGGGAAAGGCCAGTTGGTCCACTGGGCCCAGCACAGGTGGGCTGGAGTCCCAGCCGCGCACCTGGCTGTCTGGGGCACCAGGACACCTGCCCAGCGCCGACCTGTGGACCAGGCCAAGGCTGTCTCCAAGTAACAGGTTGGGTTCCTTCCTGTCCTGGCAGGCACCTCACACAGAGCCTTCCTCACAGTAGAAGGTGAATAAAAACACTTTAATAAAACTGCAATGGCTTTGTGGGGTGTCTGTGGCAGATAAGGTCAGGACGCAGGGTGGCCTGGGCCTCCGCGCCCAGGGAGGAGCGCCGGTGGGCTAGTACCTGAGCAGCCAGCGCGGCCTGTGCGGGCTGAGCGAGGAGAAGTAGGACCACCACCAGGGCTTGCTCCCGCTGGCTGAGGGCGGCCTGCGCGCCCCCAGGGGGTCGAGGTCAGGCTCTGTGGGAGCCCCCCGAGGGCTGGCACCTCCCGGCGGGGCGTGGGTCCCGGGCCCAGTCCTCCTCAGCCCGGGAAAGAACTTCTTGGGTCCCATCCCCAGAGGCTGCAGAATGAAGTCCACGCGGCCAGCCCTCTTCATCCGGGCGGGGATGGTGACTTTCTTGATGACCTTGGAGTAGCCAGGAGCTTGGGCAATGACAATGTGGGACCCTGCGGGCAGCAGCCTCCAGTAGTCACCATCCGGAGCTATGGACAAATGGAATAAAGATGACTCGCACCAGGGCTGCAGACCCAGCCTCGAACGATGGGTGGGAGCGACTGGGGGAGGGGAGCACGGAGGGCAGGCAGACCCCAAACGTGTACTTGCCTCTGCATGGGCCTGGAATGTCCTTCTCACCTCTTTTCTCTGTCAGACTCCTATTCATCCCTCAAAGCCCTGCTTAGGCAGCCTGTCTTCTCTGAAGCCTTCAGTGACCATCACCACCCCCGATACCCAAGTCCCTCTCTCCTCTAGGCCGTGTTTCTGCCAATCACACAACACAGTGTGCTGTGGAGTCCCCAAGGGCAGCTGGAGCCCACACAGGGCTGGACACACAGTGGGGTGTAAGCAAACAGGCTCCTGAGTGGGGTGGCTCTCCCCAGCCATCTCTGAGAAGGAGGCATCTCCCTGGGAATACAGAACACGCCTGACTGTCAATCAGCAGCCATGACCCCAGCAAACTCATCCACGGGCCAACTGCAGGGGACATGGCTCGTGGCAGACGCAGACCCCAGGCTCCCACCCATGGCCGACTAGGCCGACCTGGGATGAGTGACACCATCCTGTTGGGCACCGGGCCACCGAGTGGCGTCCCCTTGGCAAGCACAGGCCCTGGGTGAGGGCTAGTAAGGAGCTCACCTGTGGTGATGTCGTGACGGATGCCTTTGACCGAGATGCGGGCGTTTTTGACCGGCTTGCCAAATTTGTCCGTCACCACTCCCTTGATGCCGCGGTGCACCTGGGGAGAGCAGGAGAGGCTGCTGAGGTGGCCTGAGTGCCAGGCACCGCCAGCCAACCCAAGCCCATGGGGGTCTTCGGAGGACTCTGTGGCTCTGCCCAGCGTCTGGCTGACTCCATGTCCAGGCCACCGGCCTCGAGCGGAGGACCCTTTCCTGCCGCCCTCTGACTTATCTGAGCTCCCTCCTGCCCTCCCGGCGGCACAGGGCTCGCTGCTGCGCTCTGCGCTGAGGTTCCTGAGGGCAGCGCTGGCAAGGACAGACTGGGCCCTGGTGACACCAGCGCGGTTTCCCTCCTGCACATGGTGGGACGACCCTGCCTCAGTGTCACCAGCAGGCGAGAATCCCCACACAGAGAGAGTAGCCAGAGCTGGACACGGCCCGCCCGGCCCGGTGGGAACTGGCCCTGCACATGCAGCCGACATTCACTTTCCAAAAGGAAAGCACCTCCCAGAGCTGCCTGATCATGGCCACATTTCTTCTGAAAACACCCCCATGAACCAGCCAAGTGGCCTTCTCCCTCCAACAGAAAACAACCCGGGGTCTGAAGGTCACGACGAGTAAGACCAGGACACCGGGTTGCCCCAGCGGCCCTGGCTGTAGGTCCCTGACGTGGCGCACTGCACACGGGACAAACCGTCTCCTTCTTGTGCCTCAGTCTCCCCAGCTATGAAACGTGTCGGCAAAGCCACAGCACCATGCGTGCTGCCAGACCCACTGTGCGTCCTGCGCTGCTCTGAGGTTTTAGCCAACGTGTGAACTCTGATCCCACTGCTGCTGTCCCCTCACTGTGACCCACAAAGAAATGAGGGCAACTGGTTTGACTGATGACACACGGCTGGCCAGCCGCAGAGCTGGAGCTGGACCCAGACCTGGGAGCGCCTCACGGCTTGTCAGCGCCCTCTGACGCCCCACCTGCAGCCCCGCCAGACAGCGGTCGGCACTTGTCTCTCCCGCCTTGGCCAATGCCAGCACTGGACTCAGGAAGCCAGAGCCCAGCACATCACATCACGCGGTCTCGGCCCCCCAACATGGTGGAGGGCATGTGACTGGCCACCGCCCGCTGCCCTTGTGGGCCTAGGACCACTGCCTGGATGTTCTTGCCACAGGTCACTGCTTAACAGAGCTGCGTACCTGAAACAGTCTCTGCCAGACTCTCGTCTGGGGGAGGGGGTCGGAGCGCATACGGTAAGATTCCCCTGGGTTGGGGGAGATGAGGAGAAACAGGAGGGACAGAGGACGCCCCCACGGGCTGGCACCTGAACCCCTTCACCGAGAACTCCCTCTTTGCCAGCTTCCCCACCTGGCCGACTCCTTTCCCTTCAGGATACAGCTCACACACCTCTTCCTCCAGGAGGCCCTCCCTGATGACCAGCCCCAGGGGCTTCCTCCAGGGCCCCACTGCCCTGAGCGTCCTCTCTCCCAGCCCTGACCTCACGGTGGTGTCACTTCTGCCTCCCTGCCCCACCTGAGAGCAGGGGCTCACCTGACGTCAGCCTGCACCAATAGATTCTGTTCTGTCCTTGCTCTTGGGGTGAAGAGTCATCTTCATGCAGGGAGGGAGAGATGGCTGCACCCGCCCCCACTCAGAGCGACGCAGACACCCACCCAAGGGCTGGTCAGGATAATTTGAAAAAAGCCTCAATTGGCCACGACAGACTCGATCCTTATCAGAAGGCAGCGCCCGGCTGTCCTGGGGGCCGTCCGTCTCGGGAGCCGGCCAAGCCTGCTGCCCGGCCTTCGCAGTGCGGCACACGCTAGTAAATCTTCGTGTCCCAAGACTTCACGTACAATATCCACAGAGCAATCCCAGCTCCACACAAGGCTCCTTAAAACTCATTTTCGCCAGACAGCCGTAAAATGAAACGAGTGCCAAGGTCTGGCCTGGAGCCCTTATCGAATGATGAGACTCACCCCAAGTATGGAGAGGTCGCTGGCACGGCCATAAAAAAGAAACTCAAACAACACTAATAACGTTCAATTATTACCTGGGACTGTGTCTTCTTCCTATGGCTACAGCTGCTGCTGCCCCAGGAAGGCTCTGCCTGGTTCTTACCTGGAGGAAGGCTCCTGATCTTTCTAGAAAGGAAGGGGCTCGCAGACAGAACTGGGGTCTGGGGACGGGCAGATCTGGGCTCAAGCTCTGGGCAATCGCTGGGTGACGCTGGACAGGCCATGTCACTCTCTGACCCTCTGTCTCCTCTGCTGGCAGTATCACAGCCACTGTGCACCTCTAATGTGAGCCCAGCACTGTCCTTCCCCTGAACCTGTCTAAAATGGGGCAGTCCTGTCTGCACCCAGGACCGGTGTCAGAAGTAGATGCCATATATGGGTGGGTGCCAACTATAGAGTGCTGTGCCCTTCCACGCCCTCCTGCTGCTTTGGGGCAATCCTATTTCTCTCTGAGGGCCTACTTCACACTGTTTCTAACTAGGATGTCTGTGCCAATATGCAACTGGCATGATTCTTGGAAATGCTTGGAAAAAAATAGCAGAAGCTTCTTCAAAACCCAGGTTCTCTTCTAATGACCTCCCGAGTGCCTCCCAGGTCCAAGCACCCTCTGTGGGCCCTGCTGGGGGAAGGCAGTGCCTGCACTGACACTGAGTTCTGGGGGGACCTTGGCTCCCAAGTTCAGGGAGGGATATTTTAGACATACTCTCAGCTGTCCCCACTCACTGTCTACCCACCTATTTCTGGGTGACCTCAGCCCCAAGACAGTGGTCACCCCTCAGTCAGACTGTCTGCCCCTCCCCGGGCCTCTGACAGCCCCTTTCTGCCTGTGCCCTCCCCTCCAAGTCCAAGGGACAGACGTGCCCCAAAGCCCTGCCTGGAGTACACAGCTCCCGGCGGCCACAGCCCTCACCCGAGAGCCTCCCTGAGAGCAGTGCCCACCCCGTCCCACGGCCCACTCCCCCTGCAGCCCCAGGAGTGCTAAGGCCCCGTGGAGTCCTGGCACGCGCTGCCCCCGCTCCAGTCCTCCTGCCCGGCTGCCTGGTTTCCCCCACCCTTCTTTAAGACGAAGCCCCCACGGCCTCCGAGGCTGGGTTGGGTGGCTCCCCTGGGCAGCCCCAGTCACTGCACTCCCTTGTTTAATAATGCCCCTTTTAGGCCATGAGACCCTTGCTCATGGGGACTCTGACGTAGGGCCCTGGGCTCCCCAGCACGCTGCTGGTTTGTGTCGTGCATGGGCAGTTAGCCCGCAAACACGTGAAGGTTCAATGCGTGTTCACGCAGGGCAGCGAGGCCCACCACGCACAGCCCAAATGCAGAGGCCGAGGGGTCACCTGGCGGCTCAGTCTGTCCCGCCCCAGGCCCCCAGAGCAGCGAGGCCGCCCAGGGACTCACCATCTCCATGAAATTCAGGAGCGGCTCCTTGTTGTGCTGCCAGATCGTGTACAGGGCCTCCTCGGCGGGGAACTTCACACAGCCCAGCTCCACTGTGATCTCAAAGCAGTTCGTGTGCAGGTAGTTGAAGTCGGACATGCCTGCGGCACAGGGGCAGCCACGCCGTCAGGGGTGCTGCCAGCCCGCGTGCCCGTGGGCAGTGTGGACGGGCAAGTGCGTGCAGGCATTCACCAACAGCGGCCACCTCCTCCGTGTGGAGGGGCTGAACACGAGGTGGCTGTTGTCATCCCACCTTACAGGTAAGCAGATGGAGGCTCAGGCATTTAGGGGCCTTACCCAGGGTCACACAGTGGGCAGGGCAGAGCTGGACTTTGCACCCAGGCGGTGTGGGGGCAAACCACACCACAGGCTTAGCCACACACTCTGCTGTCTCCAGGTAGAGAACAAACCGACTTCTAGTGGAGAAACCGGCAGCAAGTGGCGGGCAGCTCCCTTGGAATGGAGCTACTGGCCTGAGGTCCCCAGGAGTCTGGTCTCACAATGATGACAATGTCCATTTACCCAGATGCTGTCCTGACAACAGCCAGGGAGGGTGGTCTTACTATTAACATCTTTCAGGACTCAGGGCTTGACCAGGCTGGGCAACCAGCCAGGGAGGGGACAGAGAAAGATGGCATGGCATGTTCGGCCGACTGAGGCCCCACCAGCTCCTGCCGCTGCTCCATTTGCTGCTGCAGTCTCTTGTCCAGCAGAAGCCATGAACATCTCTGGGGTAGGCCCGGGGCGCGTGGCACTGACAGGGCAGCCTGTGTCAGGGCCGCAGGGAGCCCCAGTGCCCATGGTCACTGTTGACTGTCACTGTCCCGGTCTCCCAGTGCAGCCACAGTCCCTCCAGCTGGCCCTGGGCCTGACCACCGGCCCCATACTTTCCCTGGGCCCGTGCCCGCTGCAGGAGGGGAGCCTTGCCTCTCCCAGCTTAGCCCATGGGGGTCCTTTGCAGATGCCAGTAATGGGGCCACGGAGGACCATGTTTCTGGGCGACCTCAGCCCCAACACAGTGGTCATTTCTCAGTCAGGCTGCCTGCCCCTACCCGGGCCTCTGACAGCCCCTTTCTGCCTTGTGCCCTCCCCTCCAAGTCCAAGGGACAGACGTGCCCTTGGATCGCTGTGCCTGGGCTCTGGGAGGGGGAGAAGCTGCCCTGTCCAAGGGAAAAGACTACATGTGCCAGTCACAGGAGGAATGTGTGCAGAGCAGGCCGTGGACGTGGCTTCAGAGCACAGGAAGATGGCCACCTTCTCTGCCTGCGCAGGGAGATAGGGTTGGAATGTGAGTCCCAGCTCTGCCACCTATGGCTGTGGACCTAGAGCAAGTCCTTCCCTTGTCTGAGCCCAGTGTCCTCATCTGCAGGACGACACAGATGGTCTGTGCAGTATGGGGTGGGGGACGGCAGGCCGTGTGGTGCAGCTCAGCTGTGGCCCTCAGGGAACACGCCAGCGTGCCGACCACACCTTACTGCTGTGATGCCTTCACCCAGGGTAGCTTCAGCAAATAAAAATGCAGACGCCCAGTTAAAGTTGAGCTTCAGACAAATATAACAGTTTAGTGTAAGTATACCCCATGCATATTCTTATAAGTATATCCCATCATTGGGACATACTGCGCTAAAAAAATTCTTCATTGTCTCTCTGAAATTCCACTTTAACTGGGGCTCCAGTATTTCATCGCAACCTATTTAGCCCCTAAAAGGCACAAAAGGATGGGTCACAGGTGGAATTGTGAAATGCCAGTGGTGATAACACTGCAGAGAAGGCGACTGGGAAAAGTGGGCTCTTCCGCAACAGGCGCACTTTCCCCCGAGGCTGCAGGTAGACTCAAGCCGCCTCTGCCCACCGTGAGGCCTTTGGGGGTCTCCAACATTCCAGAGCTAGTTCCTATGAATAGGGTGCCCTGTGAGGTGGCCCCACCCCTGCCCATGGCCATAGCCCAGCCCGTGGCCCTCCCCTCCCCACCCCCCATGGCCACAGCACTACCCTACAGCCCCACCCCAGCCTAGACCCCACTCAGCCCCACCAGCAGCCCAGCCTCACCTCCACCCTGCCCCTGGTCCCACCTTCACCCTCCGCCCTGCCCATGGCCCTGTCCCACCCCACCCCATGGACGGCCTTCCCCACCATGGACCCACTCCAAGCTGCCCCACCCACAGGGCTGGCCCCGCCCCTGCCCCGCAGGGCCGCACCTCCCGTGAAGCTGTACCAGTCCGCCCCGTTGATGATGCTGCCCCTCTTCAGGAAGTTGCCCCCACACCTGTGCTCCGACTTGTCCATCATCATGGGGTGGACATCGGCGTAGGCTCTGGACAGCAGCTTGAACATCTGGAAAGGCAACCGAGAAAGAGGTTCCCTGCAAGGCCAAGACCAGAGGGGGATCCTGCAGGAGCGCTAGGGTGGGGGCAGCACAATGAGGGGAGGAGGAGAAGGGACGGTGTCTGAGCAGCGAGCACGGACCGTGCAAAGGCCGGGGGTGGCCACAGGCAGTCTGGCACTGCCAGAGCTCAGGTAGGTGCAGGGGTGCACACCTGGCCCGGGAGGGTGTGCTTTCTCTCAGAGGATGCACACTGGTGTGGGCAGGGTGTGTGGAGGTCAGCTTTGCAGTTCCTAAAACTCCTGCAGGGGGTGGGGGGATTATCGGAGGGAGGGGCAGGGGTGGGCCACGTTTTCGTGGAGTTCGTGGCCCAAGCAAACCTTGTCTATGAATGATCATTTCTTCATTCCCCTCCCGCTGGGGCTAACCAGCACCATCAGCTGCCAGGGCCCCTCCTGGTCCATCCCCAAAGCTGGGTAGACTCTCCTGAGGTCTGCTTCTGACCCAGCCGTCACCCTGCTCTGCCAAGGCCTCCCTGCCCCACCGTCCCTCCTCTCCATCCTCACTCTGGGCCTCCCTCCTGTCACTGATCAGTTCCCTAAGGGAAAGGCATGGAAGGCAGCCAACCGTCAGTCCCCAAACCCTGGTGCACAGCGCGAGGATGTCTGGAGGATGAGGATGCTCCAGGAGGCTGGCTCGAAAGCTCGAGGGGCACACAGATGCCCCCCTGTAAACTGAACCAGGTGGGCACAGCTGCCTGGGACTGAGCAGGCCAGGAACACAGGTGAGGACCACAGAGAAACCCAGTCTGCCAGGTTCCTGCCTTGGGGAGCCCTTGGCAAACTGCAGCTATGTTAATGCCCTGGGTGGGGGTGGGCGTGAGCAGGGCTGGAGAGTGTGGCGGGCAGGAAGTCCCTGGAGCCAAGCTCAGAACAGGATTTTGGTGAAAGGGCAGATGCAGAGGTGAGAGAGGCAGCGTGGCTGGCCTGGAGGGCCTCAAACGCTGCCCAGAGGACTGGCTGTCATCCCTGGGGTGTCCTGGACCTTCGGGAAAGGGGTACCTTGGGCCACCCCAGCCAGCCCCCTCCTCACACTCCCCTCACCCCCTGCCTCTCCTGGGGCTTTGGTTTCCACAGAGACTGCAACTGGCGGCAGGGCTGCAGGGTTATCGATTGGTGACTGATGGCTGCTGGGAGCAGGATGACTTTTTCTGACTCTGGTGGGACTCGTTGAGGTGAACTTCCCCCTAGAGACATCTTGCAGCCTCTGTCTCTGCGCTGAGAGACGCTGAGCCCCATGACGGGGCTCCTGCGCACCTACCTTGCCCAGGCATTGCCCCGCTCTGCTCTCCGACTGCACCGGTGGGCGGAGGCCAGGCTGGGAGTGGAGGCAGCCAGCCCGCGGCACTCACCGAGCTCTGAGCACAACCCGACACCCGCGCACCCTTGGTATGCGCTGGTTGCAGGAGTCAGTGAATGACTGAGCGAGTGAATGAATGAGTGGGGAAATGACTGAATGCGATGCAGGGCAAATGGGCCAGTGACCCGGTGTTGCTGTCACAGCCCCCTCGGGCCCAGGGTCAGGCAGGGCGCTCACCTGGTCTCCCCACTGCACAGCCAGCCGCTACCCTACCTGGCTCCCCTGGGTCCCTGCACCAGAAGTCTCCACCTCCTTTGTGGGCTCCGTTTGGGAAGCCACCACCTCAGGAAAGCCCTCTCAAGCCCAGGCTAGGTAGGGCTGGGGTTCACCCAGCACATGCACACACGCATGCACGTGCACACACGCGCGCACACGCTCCGGCAGCCACGCAAACCCAGCCTCCAGGGCAGCCCTCCTGTGGCCCTGGCCATCTTGTCCTTGACAATTTCTGGCTCCATCTCCCACCACAGACTAAGGACCCCAGAGCAGGAACCAGTCTCGTCCACATTCATAGTGGCAGCTCCAGGACAGGGAAGGGGCTGGGTGACGCAGGGTTGATGACAGGGTTGATGACCGGCTGTGCCACTTGGCCAGGGGCCTCAGAGAGAATGAGCGATGTGAATGCTACTAGTGGGGAGGCGAGGCCTGGCACTTTGCCCACCTGGCCCGTCCCCTAAATCCTGCATGGAAACTGCTGCAGAAGCAGAGGGCAGGCCCGGCCTAACCCTAACCCTAACCCTAACCCCTGTCTGATCCACCAGGAGGCCTGGGGAGTGACTCTAGTCCAGTCCAGGTGGAGGGGTGGGAGGGAGGGAAGGCCCGGGCTGGGGCGGGGTTGCCAGGGGCAGCTCCCAGAGGTGAGCACCAGCACCCTTGGCTGTGGATTGTGCACCTCAGATTGCACCCCTCCCTCACCTCCACAAAATGAGAAGCGCCAACCCCCAGGCCCTTCCCAGAGGACCAGGCTGCATGAGCTTCTATCCTGTATGGCCCGTGGAGGGACAGTCAGGGTTGGGGTGTGGGCAGTGAGTGGTTCTGGGGAGAGTGGGGTAGGATTCTGCACCACCACGGGCTGCACTGCCTGCCGGTCTATGGACAGCGAGAGAAACTGAGGCCTGGAAAAGGGACCAGCAGGCATCCTCTGGCTTCCGAGGAGCCCTGCACCTGACAAGCCTCCTCCAGGGAGGGAGGGACATGCCATGCACGCTGCAGCACTGCCCCCTGCCGGTGGTGCGGGCCGCACCTCCCCATGGGAACTCCCAGACCTGCCAGGTGGGGCGGCTCTTGGAGGCAGAGTGTGCACTGCACCATGGTCCCCGGAGCTCCCGGGTGGGGACGCCCACGAAGGGTGGGTACAGCAGGCATCTGGAAGCTCAGAGAAGAGAGGGGCTGCTCCCCAGGCCCAAGGCTTCAGGAGGGGGCTTCACTGGGAGCTCGGCCCAGAGCGGGAGGTTCTGACCCACCCTGAGCATGGAGGCTCCTAGGGGCCCGGTGACTTCTTTGGCTTCAGGGGACCCGCTCCGTGGGCCACACACACCCACAGCCTCTCACCTTCTCGTCAGGCGTGGGAGAAAACATCTTCTCCTCCTGGGGGTGCTTGGAGAAGTCAAAGGGGTAGGACACCACAAGGTCGCCCCCATGGAGGCTGGCCGAGAGCACAAAGGGTATGGTCCGCATCCACTTCATTATTGCCTTGGTCTCAGGGGCCACCTGCACCAGACAGAGGAGGCGCCCTCAGGACTGGCATGCCTGCTGCCTACTCCGCCACTCCACGGGCTTCCCCCGCCCTCTGTGCTCGGGGCTCAGCACCCCCCTGAAAGAGTGTGTGGATACTGTTAAAGGTCTCCGCAAGGAAGCACCGTCTGGCCAGGACAAGGTGACTTCAGCAGGGCTCACCCGTCCCTGAGCACCTGCCAGGGACTCGTGTTTTCAACGTTATTCCCTGAATCCCAACGACAACCCTGTGAGGAGCTGTCCCCGTTTCACAGACAGGCGACTGAGGCTCAGAGGGAAAGGCAGGACCTGAGGGTCCCAGAATGACCTGGGACGATGCTTGGGGAGACAGGGTGGGCAGCGGCGGCTCCTACCTTACCCCACCAGTAGTGCTGCGGGATGGGGATGTGGTCACTGCGCACGCCGCGGGTCTCAGCCAGCCGGTAGTACTCCGACGTCAGGTCCGGGAAGTTGCGGTTCAGGTCCAGGTTCTGTGCATTCTGCCTCCCGCTTGTCCACCCATTGTAGCTGGCACCCTAGAACACAGGCCAGTCCCAAACAGAGGGTCAGCAAGTCCCAGCCTGAGTCCTTGCAGATGGAGGCCTGGGGCTGGGCTAAGGGTCGGAGCCTGGACGTCGGGCTCTATCTGGCTGTATGTGATGGGCGCCAGCATGTCTGGCCGGCAGCCCCAGCCTCCTTTCCCACCTCCCGGCCCCTCACAGCTGGCACTATCATGCCCTTTTCATCACAAGTTTTCTCTATCATAGGCATCACATTTGTAATACACCTGGAATCATCAGCGCCTCCCGTCCCCTCCCCGCCCCGCCGAAGCAGAACCTTGCTGAATCCCCCCGACTTAAAACGACCAGCCCATAGCACTACTTGTAAAAACTGCCAGTAAATGAACAGATGAGGAGGCATCAGGCCCACAAGACCCAGATATCGGGGTGCTCACTTCGGCAGCCGCCACCTCATAGCCATCGGGGTTCATGGAGGGCAGCAGGTGGATGCGGGTGGTGTTGACCAGGCGCTGAATGCGGGTGTTGCCCAGCAGGTACTCAGAGCACAGGTACTGGGCCAGGTAAATGAGCATCTCGCGCCCTGCCACTTCGTTGCCGTGGATGTTGCCAATGAGCTTCACCTCAGGCTCCACTAGGGGGAAATACAGGGACTCAGAGCCTTGACTCTAAAGTCCTGGGGTCCCCAGAGGCTCAACCCCCTACCCCCAGCCAGGCTGCCCAAATGTGCTGGGACCAGTCCCTACTTGTTTTAACTCAAGAATCTCTGTGTATAATGAGGTCTCATCAAGTTCATCACTTTTGTTGAGCTCAATTTTTATGTTTAGCCATAATTATTAGCATGACACATCAAAGGTATTAATAATAATATAGGTTAATCATTGATCCATGTGAATTTCATTGATAGCCACTCTTCATGTTCATGTAACAAGTCAAGGTGCACATTGGTGCTTAGCTGGGAAAGAAGATGGTCTTCAAATGGCTGGATGAGGTTGAATGGAGGGATGGTAAGGATGGATGGATGATGAATGGGTGGATGGATGGATGAATAGATGATGGATGGGTGGATGGCGGATGGGTGAGTGGGTGGATGGATGGGTGGATGGATGGATGGTGGGTGGTGGATGGAGTGGGTGGATGGATGGATGGATGGATGAATAGATGAATGGATGGATGACAAATAGATGATGGATGAGTGGATGATGGATGGGTGGATGGCAGAATGGTGAGTGGATGGATAGATGAGTGGATGGGTGGGTGGATGGATGGATGGATGAATAGATGAATGGATGGAGGGATGGATGGATGAATGGATGGGTGACAAATAGATGATGGATGGGTGGATGATGGATGGGTGGATGGCAGAATGGTGAGTGGGTGGATGGATGAGTGGATGGATGGGTGGATGGGTGGATGCTGGATGGATGAATAGATGAATGGATGGAGGGATCAATGGATGATGGATGGATGAATAGATGGATGGATGGGTAGATGGAGGGATGGATGATGGATGGGTGGATGGATGGGTGGATGGATGGATGGGTGGATGGCAGATGGGTGAGTGGGTGGATGGATGAGTGGATGGATGGATGGATAGTGAGTGGGTGGATGGATGGATGGATGATGAATAGATGGACGATGGGTAGATGGATGGATGAATGGATAGATGTGTGGATGCATGGATGAATGGATGGATGGGTGGATGATGGATGAATAGATGAATGGATGGAGGGATGGATGGATGGATAGATGGATGGATACATGGATCAATGGACAGATTGGTTGATGGATGCATGGATGAATAATGGCTGAGTGAATAAATGGGTGGATGGATGCAGGAATGGACGTATGAAGGGATGAATGAATATACTGCAGGAAGAAGAGTGGATGGACTCTTAGCCGTACTAGCTAGTGACCATGGGAAAGTCACTCCTCCTCTCTGAGCCTCACATTGCTCACCTAGAAAATGGCATCTCCCTCCCTAGCTGTATACAACAGAGACCTCCAGGGGTCAGAATGCATGTTATTTGAATTCTACATACAAGATGTGGAATGTGGCTTTCCATAACAGTCACCTCCCTGGCCCCTCTGCACAGTGGTCACCCCTCATCCTTAAATTCCAATGCCACAGGGAGAGCTCCTGCCTTCCAACCAGAGCACACCACAGCTGGAGCGGGAAGCAGAGTGGGCCTTGAGGGCCAAGGTACAACCAGACAACCTCTGGCCCCAGTAGGAGATGGGCCTTTGGGTTCATGGTGTCCATGCTGCCCAAGCCAATAGGATGAAACTGGCTGAGGTGGCCATCGCAGAAAAGGGACCCAAGCTGATTAGCCAAGAGGAAGTGCATTTTTCAGTAACTCATAAGGACCAAGGGTCGAATGGAGACTCTTTTTCTAGATCGATCCTGTTTGACTAGTGCGCTCATGTGGACAGGTAGGCTGGGGATCTGGGCCGAGGCAGGACTCCCAGAGGCCTTCCACTTGCCCTGTGTGCTGAATGCTGTCGGTGCCCAGGGCAGGGGACCTGCATGGCCATCCCCATCTCCCCACACAGGAGGGGCTGGGTCTTTGCTAGCACACCCTAGAATCTCAGACACCACCTGCTCAAGTGGCCCACTGCAACTTAGAGTAGGCAGCAAACTAGAGCTGCAGTAAAAGGCGATTCCTAATTGGCTCTGCAAGAAGGTAGCTCCAAAGGAGCAGCAGCATTTAACATTTTCCACGCTGCCCCCTCTCATCTCAAAGCAGGATCTCTAAGCCTGTGTGGATGGGAAGGCACTCAGGTTTTTAAGTGGAAAAATCACTTTACTCATATCGCTCTGTGGTATCACGTTCCAGAGCACTTTGGAAGAGCAGGTCAAGTGCCCAGGACCGCGGGCTGCACAGAGCTGCCTGTCGTCCAGCTTCTAGGACAAGGCTGTAAAGCAGTGAAAGTGCACAGCGCAGGGTCCCACGTGCCCTCCACGCACACGAGGGCCTGGTGCTCCCACAGGTTTGTAAGGCGCTCATTCTGCTTCTCCGTGACACCCGGACCATGCCCGGCCCCTCCAGCCTCCCTGCAAGCCACATCCTGCACCACCTTCTGCTCTACATTTCTGGTTAGTTTTACGTCTGTTCAATCCCCGCCAGATCAGTGTCTCCATTGCTACTAGTCTAGTTGCCCCCAGATTTTCAAGTAAAATGGATACTCTGGGGAAATTCTTTCTACATACGGTGGTGTCACATGCCCTGTGGGACGTGGCCGCGCACCACCAGCACCTCTGCCTCGACCAGTACCCCAAACGCCCCCAACTTGTGTACCCCAAGGCCAAGCGGGGCCGGGCCTGGGCCCCAGGTGCAGGGCTCACTCAGCTCGTGCTGGCCTGGACGGCCCGAGAACTCGATGACCAGCAGCTCCTTGCCGTCGAAGCTGCGCCCAATGCTGTAGGTCTTGGCCACGTGGGCGCAGCGGGCGGCCGTCCTCTTCAGCACGCGCACCATCTGGGTGTAGGAGTGGTGGGTGAAGCGGATGAAGGTTGGTGGCAGCCCTGAGGGCAGCGCCTCCTCAGCCTCCAGACCTGCCAGCGGAGAGTAGGGAGCCAGGGTCAGTGTCTGCTGCCTGCAGCCCACCCATCCATGGCTGCCCCGTCCACCCCACCCCTCCCCTACCGCTGCCTGGGGATGCCTGACCACACCTGGCACCCTCATGCCCCCACCGCACGGCAGCGACGTGGTGATGGGACCCACGTGTCTCCCTGGGTGGCTCTCTGCCCACCTGCATTCATGTTTTTAATTAAAGTTGTCTTTGTAACATTTAGCACAATGTCTCAGCCAACAGCAGCACCAGGGAGAGGTATAAAGCTCAGCATAGCTCCTAATGTTACTGTGCATAGAAGTAATATGTACTCACGTTGGGAAACTCCTAAAATACAGCAGTTGAATATAAAGGAAAAGACATATCTGCAGAGTCCTTGACCCACGGGTGTGCTGCTGCTGACTGTGTGTGTCTTGTTTTCTGTGACCATCGAGCGTAATCACCGTGTACTGCTTTGTTTACGTGGCACCGTGTTTATGTGGCACCGTGGTGTAAACAGTGCTGTGGGTGCTGTGACAGTGACGGCATTAACAACACAGCAGACAGTGCCTGCCCTAGCCTAACCGCACCCCCGCACCGGCAGGAAGAACGGGGGGAGGGGAGAGGCTCGTGACATGTCTGCTGTCCACCACGTTCCACTCGCTAGAGCAGAAACACACACCCCCAACCCCCCAGGTCCCGCAGCCCCACCCTGCTGAGAGCGCCACAGGCCCACAGAAGCCGAAGGTCTCTGCAGGCTGGCCCTGGGGACCACAAAGAGTTAATGCTTTTCCCCCGAGTGTCTCACCCGCCTGTGGTTTTGTTTCTGCTCAGAAAGGTTCTCCAAGGGAAACAAAGCAGATGGAACTGGCAATTTGGTGGCGGAGACGCCTGAAATAATCTCTCTCAGTAACCTCCTCGGGCTTTCCCAGGGCAGTGGGCTTGGCACTAGGAGCCGCCTGGCTTCCTTCCCCCATCCCTGCCTCCCACAGCCACCTCCGCCACCCTGCGGCGCCTCTGCGGGGGCTGAGGGCCCTTCGCAGGCAGATGGCTCCGCTGCAACCGCGCAGACGCCCGGGGTGGACGGCCCCTCTCAGACCAGGAGCACCAGGGTCAGCCCTGCATCCCCACATGGCCCAGCCCAGACTCCGCCCCAGAGGCGGGCCTGTCCCCTCCACCGCCATCCTCAGTGTCCCAGCACAGAGCCATGTATACAGTAGGTGCTCAGCAGCCGTTTGATGGACAAAGCAGTCCATCCATCAGTGACTGGCCTGGTCACTCCCGGGGCCTCTGCTTCCTCCTCCGAGACGTGAGGTGAAGAACTAACACCCGCCTGTCGTGAGCTGAGATGAGACAGCACCTGCGTAGTGTCCGGCGCCAGCCCTGTGAACCTGATTGGGACTGGACACCGTGGCATGGCACACACTGGCACGTGAGGCTGTGCAAATTTAAGTTTAAAGTCATCTAAATGAAGTAAAAGGAACATGTCAGGGCCTCAGTCACGGTGGCCACGTGCCAAGCACCCAGTGGCCACTGTCTCGGACAGTGCGGTGGCACCTTCCCCCTACGCAGGACATTCTGCTGCCAGTGCTGCTGCAGGCCACACTGGGTCTACTGTGGGCCCCCTGCTTCGTGCCGGAGGGGTGGACGACAGACTCAGGGGTGAAAAGACACAGGAAGGCCCCTGTAGGCCACCCAGCACCAGGCCCTCTGTGATCTCTCCGCAACCTCTCCGCATGGTGGACACGAGTGGCCCACTGCTGCCAGGCTGCTGCTCCACCCCCACTGGTCTGTCCACACCAGACACCAGAGCCCGTCTCCCCACATCCCATGGCCCAAGGGCCACACACACTCCACTCTGAGGAGTCCACTCCAGGCCCAAATTCCCCATGTGACCTGCGAGGTTCAGACACAGGCAATTATGAGGCTCTGCCAGCCCAGACTAGGTGCACGGCGGGCACTGCAGTGCTCTGGAGGGGATGCACAGGGACCCGCCACAGGCCAGCCCTGCTCATGCCCACGTGTGCTCCCGGAGCACCTCCATCCCCTCACACCCCACATCTGCCCCCTGAGAACCTCCATCCCCTCAGGCCACATCTGCCCCTGACCAGGGGCATCTCTGCTCAGGCCTCCTCCTTGGAGCCTGGGTGAGGCACGGCCCGGGCGGTGGGACGACGCTCCCTCTGCACTGACCTTACCTGACCCCTGCCTGGCATCGTGCTGGGGCCACAGGGCCAGCACCTGCGCCATTGCAGCCCCTGCGAAAGCGTCAGCTGCTCCCTTCATGTGGCTCTGGCCTCACTGACCACCTGGACACCTGACTGCTCCACTGCTGGCCTTCCCCAAGGCCTCCCCTTACCCCGAAGCTTCTCCAGCGGGTCGTAGCAGACTTCCTCCTCGTGTGCGAAGTAGCGGTGGCAGTCGAGGAAGTAGGGCCAGGCCATGTCGATGGCATCAAAGGCAGGCTGGCAGGCCTCACGCAGGCTCTCACAGACGTGCCGGCAGGGCCTGAGCGCCCGGCCGCCCTCGCACCGGGGGGCCAGCACAGCGCAGCCCAGCAGCCGCAGGTCGGGGTTGCACTGGCCCTCCAAGAGGTGGTGCAGGACACTGAGCAGAATGTACTCGGAGCTGGCCTCCACCGCCTCACGCGACCGGTGCTCCAGCGGGGTGGGGAAGGTGGTGTGGTTGTAGGCGGCATCGCTGCAGGTCCTGAGCTGCAGGCCCACGCAGGAGGCTGGGGAGGCAGATTGGAATGTCACTCCCTCCCGTGATGGCCCACATCCCGCGTCAGATACTTACCAGGGGCCTGCTCTGCCCACTGAGACCCCACCCACGGGTGGGGCCTGCAGGGACAGGGCCACCTGCCATCTGGCAGGGGAGGGCCAGGACAAGGGTCGCTCTGGAGGAAGCTGGGGCCTGCGGGACAACCAGAGAAGGGTCCTGAGACTGACTGGGCTCAACTCCCCACTAGGGAGCAAGCCGGGGCAGGTCACTCGGAGCCTCAGGGTGCAAAGTGGGGACAGGAAAGCAGACAGAAGTCACGTGGAGGGTTCCCCCAAGTAAAGGCCCATGAGAGAGGCCAGCAGACTGCATTAGGCAGAGACAGGTGCAAACCGCCCTGAAGACACAGCCACAGGGCAAAGAGGTCCCCAAAGATGCATACTGCCTGGACCGACTTGTGTCGCTGGGGAGAAAGCCAACCCCTAGTTGGTGAGCTGGGGCTCAGGACCTTTGGCGAGAAGGCGGGATACAGACAGCTGCGTTTGGCCCAGCCTGTCTGTTCTGCATCTTGCAAGGACATGTTAAGCCCAGGAGGGAGGCGGGGTCTTCACTCTCGCTGGGCAGTTTCACGCTCCATCATGCTCGATCATTGTGGCTGTTTTTCCAGCCCATGAGTGGAGTCCAGCCCCGTGTGGACGGGCTCCTACCTGCCACGCAGGGCCCTCTAGACCCCTGTGCTGCAAGATGCTGTCCCTGAGGCCGCTGCTCTGCACTCTCGCCCCTGGCGCCTTCTCCCCCTGTCCCCAGCTGGACTTTGTGGAGCGGCATCACATGGTACCGGTCGTGACATTTTGCCGCTTTCCACGTCAAAGTTTAGCAAGGACAGGTCTGTTTCTGCTCAGCATTCCTCCGTTCAGTACATTTGCTATATGCCATTGGCTTTTGTGCTGGGAAAAATTTTTCCTGATTTTTTAAAAAGTCTAATCCCTCCACTAGAATATGCCAGATGCCCCAATCTGGCCGGAGGTGACTTGAAGGAATGTTTGCTTCTTTTAGAGAACTGGCTTCGTCCTGAGCACTTCAAATACACGGGATCCCATATAATTCTCAAAATCACCCCAGGAGGTCAGTACACCCCTCCTCTTCCTCATTCCACAAAGGAGGAAATTGGGGTGCAGAGGGGGAAGGGGACCTGCCCAAGGCCCGGATTCATGGGTGCCCAGCACAGAGCTGCCGGTGCAGAAACGCACGCAGACAGGCCAAGCAGCCTGGGCTACCATCCAGGGCTGCCCCGTCGGTGGGGCCTGGGATCTGGGAGACACCTCTGGGGTCCAGGCGGGCAGAGCAGGACGGGCCGCGGTGCACCCGAGGGAAGGGCTGGCCAGTTCATTGTGTCTAATTTCTAGCTGTGTAAGGAGGGGTTTGGGTTTGATTAATGGGCTGTGTTATTCATTACCCACTTGGAAACACGGGTTCAGCTCTCTAAAATGTTTTGATATCTGGAGGGGCCGGAGCACGGCTACAAAACAAAACCGGGGGAGGTCCAGGTACTGTACCGCTCTGTGCAGCTGCGGGCCTTTGGCATTCACCTGGAAAGAGACACAGCAGCGTTAGGGACACGGCCACTGCTGCTCACTCATCCCATAACTGCGCCCGTTGTCGGCTGAGTGCTCTCGGGGTCCCAGCCTGGGCCACCTCCGCCAGGGTCACTCGTTTAGTTTTCACAGCAGCCTCTGGGGTAGGCACGGCTGTCACCCCGATTCTCGGGGGAGAGCACTGAGTCTCAGGCAGGCCATGTGACTTGCTGAAGAAAGACAGGCCGAAGGCAGTGTGGCTCAGGGCCTCCATCTGGCTCAAGCTGGGCTGACAAAGGGTGCTGGCAAACCCTCTCCCGGTTACAAAGCCCCACCTCATGGTGTCGGCCAGTTACCATGGTGTAAATATTAACACTCCCATCACGGCCCGTTTCAAGCCTCCAGCAGTTTAACAACTAATTCTCATAGGATTCCGGAATATTTAGCAGTCAGCGCCCAGGAGCCCATACTGGCTCCACCACACCCCTGACTCTGAGCCCACGTTATTCGAAACTCCGCCAAGAATCAGCCAAGTGCAGGCTCCCTGCCCTTGAGAACACGCTGCGAGAGGGAGGCTCACCATTTATTGAGTTGGGGATCCTCTTCCAAGAAAAAAAAGGATCAACACACAAAACTATCCTTGCAATTGTGGGGTTTTAAGGACCCTCCCCAAAGGCCAGACACCTGGACCCAACAGCAAGACCCTGTGGAGGCCAAATAAAACCAACCTAAACCAACACCCACTGCTGAGTTTCCTGTAGAAGCAGGTGCCAAGTGCTCTGTGGGAAGGGTGGACTCACAGCGGGGAACTCGGTGCCAGCGTCAGCTCAGCTGGCCCTGGAAGGGGCCTGGAGAGGCCGGCCAGGAACAGCGGAATCCAAGCGGCAGGTGGGGAACTGCAGGAGGTGGGGAGGGCGTCAGCCAGGAGCAGGTGGGCAAGAGGCTGGAGACAGAGGAAAAGGTTCTGCTCCTGGAACCCCACCCAAAACCCAGGACTGAGCCTTGGTGCTGGGAAGGGTGGGCTGCTTTTAGGAGTCAACCTTAAAATTTGGGGGTTGTGAGATCTTGTCTGAGCATGTGCAGATAAGCAACCGACAGCAGCTCCCCACACGGAGACGACGTGGGAGTATGGACCTAGCCGGGTGCTCCCTCTTCCAAGACACTCCCAGGGCTTGGCTTCCCCACTGTGGACCGGGCAACCACAGACCTCGTCCCCACGCCGACCAGCAGGCAAAGCTCTCATGTGATGGTGACGTTCAGGGTCCCTTCCCACCACCAGGAGCTCATATAGCAACACCAGTTTCCACCCTCGTAAGTGATGACAAAAGAGCCACGCAAACTCATTTAGGGTGTGCAACAGGGAGTGTGCAGATGGCCTGGGAAGATGCCTGCCGCCCTGGGACCCACCGTCCCTCCCTGTCCAAACCACGTGGTTGGAGAACACTGACCGTGTGCCTCGCGGGCAGCGGGGGCAGGGAGGACGCCCAGCACCAGACCTGGGAAGTTCTGGGCTCCAACCCCACCCTTCACAGCAAGGAGACCTGGACGAGGGGCTCTTTTGTGCCTCATCCCCCCACCGTACATGGGGCTCATTATGATCCCTCTGTGGGGATATTGTGAAGCTTCTATGGGACGGCCGCGCCCAGTGCCCAGCACGGGATCTGGCATGGGCAGATGTTCCATAAACAACACGCGTATCATTGCTGTTCCTGTTTTACGACAACCCGGGACAACAAGCAGAAGGAGTCCTTGTTGTTCTAACTGGCCAGTGTCACTTGGGGAAAGCAATGGGCAAGAGTGTCATTTTCCTGGAGTGTCTGGGCAATGGGACAGCAGCCCTGACCCGACAGAGGCTGAGTGCACCCCCACCCGTGCCCGCAGACGCCCACAGCACAGGTGGGGCGCGAGTCAGCAACAGGCGGCTTGAGTCCCCCACACAGCATGACCACTCGCTCTTGGACCTGCGGGCATGGGACTCGCGGGGCACCCTCACGGACACCCCGTGGGACTCACAGGCCATCACAGTCCTGAGTGTTCCCAGACGTGTGCTCCCACCACTCTGTGGAATGAAGGAGCCATGGCATCTTGAACCAAGACTTTAGGGAAAAAAGGAAAGGAAGAAACTGGCCCAGGATCCTGCACCGTTCTCTGCCCGTCTGTGCAGCTAGAGACAACACCCTGGGGGAGCCTCTGCATCCAAAGCTGGCCGTTTGCAGAGCTTGTGAGGGTCCCAGGATTCACTGCCTTACCCTGAGTCAGCTCTGCGGCCGGGGCTCACCACGTGGACAACCTTAACCGAGTGCCCCTCACTACCTCCCTGTCCACGCGTCCCAGGGCTCTGATGGCGTGACAGCTGTGTGCCTGGCACGGAGCTGAGTGTGGGGAAACCTGGGGACTCGTTCAGATTCTTGGCAGATGTCAATGGGCAGAAGGACTAACTCTAACCTGACCCTGGGCCTCTGCTGGCCTCAGGGAAGCGCGTGGTGAGGTTTCCCTCCCTGTGCCAGCTCCTCCAAGGCCACTGGGTGCCCTGGTCCATGAGCATCTGGACCACCAGGCAGGGGCTGGACAAGCAGATACCTCCTGGCTCCTGTGGCTTCAAGTCTCCCTAATTTACTTACGGTTGAGGAAACTGGGGTTCAGAGATTGAACATCTCGTGCCTCAGTTTCCTCATCTGTGAACTGGGGATAATAGTCATGCTTCCCCCCCAGGGCAGCTGAAGGATCCAACAAGGTAATGGGAGAGCAGCGCCTGGTGTGCAGTGGGGGTGTGCAGCGAGCAGGAGGGCTGCTCTGTGACCCTCCCACCAGGCCGGGCTGCTGGATCGGGGGTTGATCGAGGTGGCAAGGGGCCAGCACTGCCAACTGGGTCATCCCTGCTTCCGGAATGGCCACATGCGTAAGGAAGAGAGGGGATGGATCAGTTTGCCAGGGCTGCAAACTAACGTGGTCACAAAGGACCACAAGTGGGTGGGTTAAGGCAACAGAAATTCACTCCCTCGCAGTCGGAGGCCAGAGCTCTCCAATCCAGGTGTCTCGGGGCTGTGCTCCCCTGAGAGCTCTAGGGAGACTCCTTCCTGCCTCTTCCAGCTCAGGCAGCCCCAGTCGTTCCTTGGCTTGTGGCCGCGCCCCTCGTCTCTGCCTCTGCAGTCACATGTCCTTCTTCCCTGTCTATCCGCCCACGTCCTGATCTCCCTCTTCTAAGGCTACTAGTCATTGGACCTAGGGCCCCCCTAACCCACTAAGACCTCATCGTCAACAGATTTCCTCTGCACAGGCCCTATTTCCAAGTAAGGTCACATTCTCAGGCACCAGGGGTTACGGCTTCAACATAGCTTCTCTCAGGGACACAGCTCAACCCGTGACAAGGAGCCCCACGTGTGCTGCTCTGGCCACAACAGTCGGGATGGGATGGAGACAGGGCCAGAGTGGTTGTGCAACCGCCCCGAGACCACACAGCCAGTTCTGGAATGAGGTTGGGCCTTACCCAGCTGGCTTGGCCTCTCTGGGCCTCTGACTTTCACCCACAAAAGGGACAGACCAGTCGACCCAAAGCCCACTCTCTGCCCATCCCAGCCCCCACCTGCTCTTTCAGTCACAGAGTGCGGAAGCCACGGCCACCACGGATGGCCTGTCCATCTTCAGTGCAGCCACGCACCCCCACCCACAGGACACATTGAGACAGCCCCAGACGCGATCTCTCCTCTGCTGGAACACAGAGGGTGGAAGACTGCACATCTAGAAGGGTCTCAGCCCACACCGGCCACATGTGGCGACTGAGTGCTCGAAATGCAGCAAGTCCACACCGACGTGTGGATCAGTGCAAAACGCCACATTCCAGATTTAGTACTAAAACAACAATGTAAAATGTTTCATTAGTAATTTCTGTATTAATGACAAAATATAAGAATAATATTTTGGATATATTGTATTAAATAAAATTTGTTATGAAAATTAATTTCACCTGTTTCTTATTACCTCTTTAGTGTGGCTACTAGAAAACGTACAATTACGTGTGTGACTGGCGTGATATTTCTGGGGATGGTGCTGGTCTGAAAACTGCTTCTTAGCCCTTTGTTGCCTTGCAACCACCAGGTGGCAGCATTTCTTCAACCTTGAATGGAGGTTGCACTGAATCCCTCCCTCCTCTTAAACTGACAAGAGGCTGTTCCTCCTTGTCAGGGCCCTCTCTAGCTCATGAGAAACCTGGACGAGGTCAGAGAGGTCAGTCCATCTGCCCATGGTCACACAGCACAGTAGACAAGACAGGATTTGAACCCAGAACCCAGACCCTAGCAGCATGAAAGTCACCTCAGCCCCTGTGAAGACGGGATGAGGCAGAGGGGACAGAAATGCCCAGGCCTGTTCTGAACTCTGACAAGTGACAGGGGCGTGGCAGCCCTTGGATAAGGAGCCTGGCTCTGCCCACTTCGGCCTGGCTCTGGAGAGGCACTTGACTTCCATGCTCGTCTGCAAGGACAGATTTATTCTGGAAACACTGATGACACGCGAGCTCAGTGCCAGCCAGAGACAGAGATCACCCTGCCCATCCTCCTGGTGAGGAAGGGGCGGCCAGCAATGCCGGCGTCCAGAGGAGGGGGCTGCACTTTTCCCTGGGAAAAAGACATGTCAAGGAAGGCTTCCTGGAGGAGGGGGCTGGAGTCTCTGACAAGCCTATGATTCTAGACACGTTCAGGGATCTCAGGGGTTTCGGTGGGGTGGCGGGGGTCCATCCATGACACTGTGCATGTTCTAGCAGCATCCCGCACGCACCTGCCCACACACACACCCTGCCTGGCCTGGGCAGAACGAGGGAAGGGGGCAGAGGCAGGGGGAGGCCCAAGGAGGACGGGAAAGTCCTGCTGAGAGAGAAGAGGGAAAAGATACACGCTGGCACCAGAGAAGAGGGTGCTCCCGGCACATCCACCCCGCCTGTCCAGGCAAGTCTCAGGTGTCCACAGACCCAGCACTCGAGAGGTTCTGAACCCGACAGCTGGACCCTTGAGCCCAAGAGGACCCCCGCCCTTCAGGAGCACAGAAGGCTGCTCCCAGGACCAGCCCAGAGAACAGCTGGCAGATGCACCTCCGCACCTCCAGCTGCTGCCGTAGGGGTGTGCCTCTGCCCACCTGCCCCCACCCCACAGCCACAGGACCCCTCAGGCAGGTCACATGCACAGGCATCCCCACCCCAGCATCCCTGGGACCCCCTCTCTCCCTGCCCTGACCCCTCCAGGAGCGTCCACACCCCTCTCAGCCCCCTGGGCGCTTTCGGGGACCCCATGGTCCACATCACAGCCCCTGGCTGGGAGGGAGGGGTCAGGAGTCCTGGAAGGACCTGGGGTGCCCCTGCTGCTCTGCCCTGACCCTGAAGGACCTCGCCCCTGGCCCAGGCCGGCGTCCCTCTGCTACCCGCTGCACTCAGCCCTGGGGTACCAGTCCAGATGCCACCCCTGGTCCCAGGTCACATGGCGCCCGCTTTGGGGGCGTTCTCGCTGGCGTGGGCGCCTGACCAGCGGGAGGAAGGTCCCGGCCGGATGGGCGGCCTTACCGGCGGGGTCCCGGGCGAGCGCGCACCCCCGGGCGGCGGCGGCCAGGGCAGCGAGCAGCAGCAGCAGCAGCGCCCGGGCCGGCATGGTGGGCGCGGGCGCAGTGATGTGGCACTCGGGCTGAGGCCGGGCGCTGCTCGTCTGCTCCCGCCCCCAGCGCAGGGGGGGCGCGGGAGTCGGGTTACAGGGGCAGCGCCAGAAACCCAAGCTGAGCTGAGCGGAGGCAGATAAACGCGGCCGCCCCTCCCCGGCTCCAGCCCCTCCAGAGCGCCGCAGGCCACTGCTCCTGCCCCAAACCCTGATCCCAGGACAGGAGGTCTGGAGTGGAGGCGGGGGGCTCCCCGCTATGGGCCTCCCCAGATGAGGGTCCCCCTCCAGACCCTTGAGGCTTGCGGTGGGTGTGGGTGCACAGGGAGGGGCTGTGTGGAGACCACTGCTAGGTACCTGGGAAGCCTTGGGCTACTCCCTACCTGTGAGCTGGTGGCCATCCACTGGAGGACGTCACCAGCACAGCCAGCAGGGATATGTCAGGGGACTGAGGTTGTGGCTTAAAGGCCCTTCTCCCTGCCCCTTCCCTAGACAGGAATCAAGGCAAGGTTGTGGCTTGGGGAGGCTGGCCCCAGGGATCTGGAACGGCTCCCGCTCCTCCTCTGCACCTGGGGGAGTAGGAGGGCCCCTTTCGCCATGCCCCCACCTCCCTGCAGCACAGAGCCTCTGGACAGAGATCCCCAGGGGCCTGGGAACAGGGAGACCAGAGCCTCGGCCCCTAAGTAAGGAGAAGACACCTCCGCGGCTCCAGCTGACCGTGTTCCCAGAGCCCCTCTCCCCCTCCCTGGAGAAGGAGCTGGACATCTGCCCACTGGCTGCTCCTCACAGCCCTGCAAGCCAGTGCAGCCAGCGTGCCCGTCTGTGCACATGCCCTGAACCCCGGGACAGTGCCGCTGGACCCCCAGGTCCAGTTCAGCTGTGTCCCCTGCTGGAGGGATTGGCCCCGACCACCTTTAGGTTCCTTTACCCGCTGTCCTGAGCGGCTGGGAGTGCAGATGTCAGTGCAGGGACCCGGAGTGAGTTGGATTGAACTGGCTAGGCTTGTTTGTGTGTTTTAACATTTTTAACTGCTTCCTGACCATATCCCTATAGTTATTATTATTCCTAAGAATAATTTTTAATTTGAATTGCACCTTATGATTTACAAACACTTTTAAATATCTCCTTTTGGGGGAGACATTGGCAAATCAGCCAAACAATACCCAGTTATTTGGAAAAGCATTTGTCAAACTAGCCCCACCAGACTATAAACTGTCACAAATGCAGACAGGCCACAAGCAGACAACCGCTGTGTGTCTAATGTCCTTGGAGAGTCCGGCCTCTGGAGGAAAGGATTTGAGGTCCACACTCTCCCCGCGTGGCTGACCTTGATGTGAGGTGCCAGGATGCAGGCCCTGGTGCCTCTGAGATCCCCGGGGTGAAACCCTGTCACCATCTTCCCATCCTCCCACCTGGTGTGGGCCTGAGAGCCCACAGCCCACCCCGGTTCTGCAGAGAATGGCCCTGGGGACTGAAGAGTAAAGAAAATTGCAGTGACAGAGGCTGAGGAGAGAGTTGTGCCCACTCATTCATTCATTCGCTCGCTCATTCATATGCCCCCATCTCCACCAAGGGCCTGTGTGTGCACTGGCACCGTTCTTCCCTTGAGCCGTGGAGTACGACAGATGTGCACGGAATTCCTACAGCTGTCCCACGGGAACATTCAGGGACTTCAACTGTGAGTGCCCCACCCAGGACTGGCGCCCCAGGATCGCCAGGCTGAGGAAGGTGCCCACTGCCACTCAGGGAAGTCCCGGCTCCCCCAGGGTTGAGCAGAGGGGCTGCAGTTGGGTGGTGAGGCCCCTCCGCCTCTTGGGCCATGCCTCCCTGGACACCTGGGCTGTCTGCGGCTTCAGTCTCTGGACACCACATGACCAGGATCAGAGGCCCAGCAGTGGCCTCTGGGGAAGGAAATAGCCCGTCTGCTCTGACAGCCCCTGCACCAGGAAAGGCTCTGAGCACACGGACAGTCCCCCCATCCTCCCCGTCGAGGTGCTGACCCCTCAGCAAACCACGGGAAGGAAGCTGGGATGCAGGCCCCACGTGAGCTCCGCCACGCCAGCCACGGTGGGCAGAAGTGGAGTCCAGGGGCTGGGTCTCCTGGGTTCTCAGAGCCGGGCACGTCCCGGAGATGCCCACCCCCACCTGCCCTGACCACAGACTGTCAGACGTGAGCTCTGGGAGCCCCCAACCAGACTTGCCATGGAATTGATCTTTCAAAACAAAGCACAATGTTAATAACTAGGCTGCAACCACAGGCGTCAAGCTGGCTGCCCGGCAGACCTTGCGCAGGCGTGGCCACCTTACCCATAAAGACAGCTGTCACTCACAGGACACCCACGGGCATCCTGTGCTATGCGGGTGCTTCCCTCCCCATCCTGGAGCATCACAACTCCAGAAAGAGGGTAAGGAACCTGAGGTGCAGAGAGGAAAAGCCACTGTCCTGAGGCCACCCAGCAGCCAGGTGGCCAAGCCCAGAGCCAAAAGCATCCACAGCCTGTGGCTTTCCTCACCTCTGCTGCCACCCACACTGACACCCACCACACTCCTCCTCCCTGCACCTCAACCTCTGCCCAAACCAAGCTGCAGGTTTTTGGGGGCTCCAAAGTGGTGTTTCTGTGGCAGGGGCTGTGCCCCATCCACTTGGCTCCTCAGAAGGGCCCTCGGCACGTCTGCTGCAGGCAGAAGTAGTCCTCCGTGACCAGAGAGCTGTTGTGGGGGGAGATCGGGTACTGGTGTCTCTTCAGCAGCCGTTTGCTGTGGTGGCCAGGACTTGGCGGAACTGCTGGCGGAGCAGGGAGTACACGAGTGCGGCAGCCGCTGCCTCGTGTAGGGCAGGCACTCGCTTAGGACAGCCTCGTGGGTGCTCACTGTGACGGAGGGCTCCAGCTCCACCAGCAGGTGATTGAGCAACGGTGACGGTGATGGCGTTCATGCATGCACACTCATGCCCTAGGGGGCAGGAAGTTTCCAGAACCTCAGACCATAGTACACACCGCAGCCCTGGTGCTCACCACCTGAGTGGCTCTGTGCAAGCTGTTGGAGCCTCCAGCTCCTCTTCCATAAAATGGGATGACAGTGCCAACCTCTGGGGTTGCTATGCCAGCAGGAGGTTACCAGCATGCAGGAAGTGCTCCGTGAATGGCAGCTTACCGCCACCGTCGCCAATGCCTTCCCACCTTTCTCTCACTCAGCTTAATTCAGCCACCCGCATGAGGCACCTGCCGTGCGACAACTGCGAGGAGAGCCCGCTACCTAGGGAACCGATGCCACTGCCATCTCATTTATGGGCCAAGACACCAGCCCAGAGGAGTTCCGGGATGTCTCCAAGGCCACCAGCACATACCCGCCAGAGTGAGGGCTCAAGCCAGCATCTGGGTCTGAACCCCATGATTCTCTGAAACCAGTTGAGACCTGGGCAGGGAGGGGCTAGGCTCAGAGTGGGAGGGCCACAGGGGCGGGGCAAGCCTTCACCTGTGAGGGGTCCTTCTGCTCTCGGCACTGCAGGTGGCACAGCTGGCGGGGGTCCCGGGTCACAACAAGACTTCTAAGAGCCGCCACAGTGCACAGCAACAGCCATTCTTCCTCCTAGTTCCCAGCTGGCCAAGGGGCCAGAGGTCATGGCTTTGAGTCAGGGTCCCCACAAGGCCAAGGCTTTCCCTACCAGCCCGATGACCCCACAAGCAGTGAAATTCTGTCCCAGGATGTCTCACCCTCGCTCAGAGGACCACAGCCCCAAAACTTAGAGAACTTGGCTGGCTCACTCATTAGCTTGGAGACCACCCACTGAGCACCCACAAATGTAGCAGGTGCTGGGGTGAGGCAGCAGGTCAGAGCAACCCCTCCCCTCCAGGCTGGACAGGAAGGTGAGTGTGAGGATAGGGAAAAGCTGAGGGGCAGGGTCCCAGGAGGGGCACTTATGAGCCAAGAACGGGGGCGGGGTACAGATCTGAGGCAGACACAGCCCAGCACTGCTCACCCCGGGGGATAGTCAGGGAAGGGCTTTGCCACTGGCCGAGGACTGGCAAATTCACCCCTGCACACTATCACCCCACCTCCAGGAAGCCCACCGTCAAGCATGGATAAAGGCTGGTCACAGCAGCCACAGGCAAGCCAGAAGGAGACTCAGATGAAGGGATCTGAGAAGCAAGGGATTTCGTCCAGCTCCGGGGAAGCTGAGCCAAGCAGGGAAGCCACACGTGTGTGAGTGCATCTCACCTGGCAAGCCAAGGCACACACACGATAATGTCCCCAGGCAAACATCAGAAACACCCAGCTGAGGCGGAGTGTTGGAGCCACCAGAAGTCAAGTGTCACCCACCAGGACTCTGATTGGACGGGCCCTGCAGAGAAAGTATGTGTGCTCTGCGCACTCGGCCCCTGGGGTCTGTGTCCGTTTCACCCCCCAGCAATAGGCCGCAGCTCCCAGGCTGAGCTCTGTATCCCGCCCTCCTGCTCTGGGTGCTGCACGCCCAGGGACTTCATCCACACCGCTGACTAAATAAAACCCATGGGACAAACAAAATACAGAAGGGAAACATCATCTGTTTCCTATACCTCCTCTATGCACACAAACAGACACAAGGTGACTCAGGTATTTCTCACCCGATTAATCCGCCTTCAAGGTGCCCACAGAAGAATCTAACAATGTACCCCCATTTGGAAAACAATTCCCATAAGATCTCTGAATGTTTGTAGCAACTGCAAAACTAGTAGAATAGTGCATGAGCTTCTAAAGGGCCACGGGGACAGCACACTCCTGGACATCTGGCTTCTTGCAGCTTAAGCCACCAACGGCCTTAGAAGCTTATTCACGTATTGGGTGCAAGTTCTGACTCCGATCATGCTTGTGGTGTGAGAGGCGCCCATCGGGCAAGTCCTCATGGACTCGGATCCCAGTCTGCATCCCTCCATGCAGGCCTCAGGACTTTGTCCTGGGCTTGCTCCTCTTGCACACAAGAGTGCACTCACACATACACAATCAGGCCCTTGCACACATACATGAAAATAAAAGTGAGATCCATGATTCAACAGAATGTTGCGGCTGAGTAAGCCAGTCTCACTTACCATTCTTTTACACTTTCAAAACTAAAGGCTTGAGCTGGATCCACATGCAGGAGCTCTGGGAACTCCGGCATTTACCCCTGCACACGTATGCACATGCACATACACACGTGTAGACGTACACACAGAGGCAGAGGCACAGGTATGTGCAAGTAGGACAGTCAGATAAATGGCTACCTCATGGGAGAAGGATGCTGAAGTTCTCCTGTCCACACTTGTGCCCATGCCATTTCCTAAGGACCAGAGGTCTTTGCCGGTTTTATGTGAGGAAGGAGGGTGCCTGTGATCCACAAGAAACCCAGCTCCGTGTCCCTAAGTAAGATGGGACTGGTGGCCAAGTATCGGAGGTTCACGATGTCCCCAATAAAGATAGGTTCCCCTGGCAGAATTTGTTGCAAGAAATGAATGAAACAAAGACACAGAAACAGAAATAATATTTAAGAGAGTGGGGAAACCAGGGGACCACCAGCACTCTGGGGCCAAGGTGGCACTGACTGAAACCCAGCACTTGCTTTTTATTCTCTTTGCCATGCTGCAAAATATAATGATCTCATGTGAAAAAATCACAGGATACAATGATCAAAGGTCTCGGGACTCTCCCCCAAAATCACAAGATGTCCTAGCTAATTTCCTTCTCCTTTCTAGAAGTGAAAAACACATAATTCTTCAGTAGATACAATCTTTTTGATCAAGGTAAACTAACTCATTTTATCCCAAGCTCAAGCTATGTACGTGGATATCAATCTCTAACTTCAGTAGCTGTGACACGTTTGCTCAAGGAACAGAGAAACTACATGGTTTCCACTGGGAGACTGGTTTTATATTAACTGAGGCATTATTGAGAGAAAGGGAGAGAAGGAACTTGGCCCAGTGTTCAAACAATGGAAGCCCTGAGACCCTTCTCCCGGGCTGACATACTGCAATCTACCTCTACAGCCATGAGACGTTTTCATGTCAGGCCGCCCATGGCTTTTCAGGCATGAAACCCCTCAGGCTCTGAGGTTGGCGCATGCTTTGCTGTACTCCCAGACTGCTGATATATGTCCCCCAACTAGGCAGTTTACATCTGCCCTTATTTCAGGCTTCTGCTCAGGCAATTCCTTCACCTCCTCTCCTCTCACAGCCTCAGACACAGCATCCCTAAGTCCCAGTGATCTTAATCCTATCATCTGCCCCTTTTTTCTTTGCTGCAAGTTCGTGAAGCTGCACCGCCATCACTGCTACCCTTCGGTCTTGGTCTCCTTGTTGTCTTCGTAGCTGCCTCCACACTATGATTAAGCAAATTACAACAATTAATATGAGCATTACAAGTCCTATTGCTGAGCCTCCAATGATAGGTAAATGTGGAAAGGGATTTAAATGATTTAATCCAGAAGTAATGCCATCCATCACTTCAGATTCTGACAGCAGGTTAAGTTTTTGACTGAAAGTATTAATGATTTCTTGTTGTTAATTTCCAATTTCACTTGACAAGTTTCCTTGATTCAATAAATGTTTTTTAATATCCTCCCAAAGAAACTTTGTTTCATTGTACAGATGTGGAGTTAACACAAAACTGAGAAGTATTCCAATCACAACACAGTCTAATTTGTTTTTTCAGATTAACAACCTGGTCCCCTAATAGAGAAATAGTCTGTTGCAAATCTGCAACTTCAGCAGCCAATTTATTGTCAATCCGATTTGGGGTAGTCCATAATCAGTTAGCATCCTGATGCCATTTTTGAACAAACTCTGTAGTTTGTACCGTCTGATGCAAAGCAATGCCAGAAACGGCTGCTGTAGCAGTCACTGCAATTATTCCCAAAATTCCTGATATTAAGATTCCTATAAATCTTTTTGATCATTTTACAATATGATTTAATAATTTATCTAGCAAATACATTGCAGGGGTTTCTTGCCAGGGCCTATTCATTTTTAGTGGCAACCAAACTCCATTTCTAGCCTTTAGAATATAAAGAGAGTCTTTGTAAGGGTGAAATGGTATTGATCTATTGATGTAAGTGTAATAATGACAATTATTACAAGTTACCGAAAATTCGGATTCATCATATACTGCTTCACCAATCTTAATTAAGTATGCTAACTTCACGCAAGCTCAAATATACCTGGTATTGTTTAAATTAAAGGTCCATTTTTTTGTATCATTTTTTCCTCTGCCAAAAGGACTTGTCCATGTAGTTAATGATTGAAATGTAGCCATTAGTTTCCAAATCTGATTATGAATGGGACCTTTAGGCATATGTGGGGCAGGAGGTGCCAACCCATCCGCAACCCAGCCAATAGCACCTCCTGTACTATTATCTGTTATGGTGATAGAAGTCTTTTTCTCTTTCTTTTTCCAAGTCAGATAAGAAAATGTTTTACTAGAAAATGGCTGGCCATAAGGGCTCCAGTCAACTATAGGACCAAAAGATGATCCTGTAACTATGTGGCCAAAAGACCCTCTACAATCCTCCCAACGTACCCAGTCTTTAGAATCGGATACTTTTGGCTTTTTACAAAATGGCATATCTGGAGGATTGTCCCGATATTTGGTAGTAAAGGCAAAATTAGTGGCCTGTAACAAAAATAACTGTACATGAATATCATCCTCAGGTTTTAGAACAGACACCAGCCAGGTTTGTGTTTGAGGTTTCATGCAATGTTGACCTTTTCCTATACAGATAGGTGGCCCCTCCATACCTACTTTATGTTGATCGATACGGAGTCTCTCCTCTGCAGGGAAGGCAGGTCCCCTATAATCATATGGTCCTGGCATCCAATTAGAGTCATTGACAAAAATAGGGAATGGCGAATCTGCCCAGGTAATGATTTTATTTAAAAGTGGATTGGGTACATATGCCCAGTAATGAGATGATTGATTTATACTGCCACCTACTGCCGTGTTCAAAACGGAGATAAGAGCAAGAAAAAAGGTTACAGACGTTTTTGGAGTGTTGGTCCAAGCCAAGGTTTCCTCTGCCTTCTCATAGGTTCTCTTAGGTGACCCCATGTCGCCACGGGGGCTTGCCGTGTCTTGCGAGACATTCGGGATGGCTTCCTCTGGGGAGCGATGGCCATCCATTTCAGCTCCGCTTCGATTGCGGCCCTCATGATTTCCGGCATCTGCCATTCTAGGTTTAAGCCGCCCGCTCGGTATCTGTACCGTCTCTCCATTTTCTGTCAAGACACAAGCATAGCCTCTGCCCCAAGTTTTAGCCCATCCTTTTATCCAAACATTAGTACTGTCATCTTTCCACCATATAGGTTGATAATCAACAGATTTTTTAATTACTTAGACCAGTGTTTTTCTACCGCTGTAATACTGTCGTCTTTTTTGATGTTTAAAAAATTTAGAGTACATAGAGCTTGGTTTAATCTATCTTTAGGTAACCATACCCCTTCCCCCTTTTGGTTTAATATCATGTTTTTGAGAGTTAAATGTGTACATTCAATGATTTCTTGTCCTTGAGGATTATATGGAATACCAGTTATATGTTTTATATTTCATTGAGAACAAAAAGTAGAAAAGGGATGTGAAGAATATGCAGTTTTAATAGTGTTTGGTATGCCCATAATGGCAAAACAATTATACAATTTTACATATGAGATATAACACGTTTAACTGTTTCTCCAGTAGATGGTGTAGCACAGATATAGCCTAAAAAGGTATCTAGTGTAACATGTACTATTTCTAATTTTCCAAATTCTCGAATATGAGTCATATCCATTTGCCATAATTCATTTGGAGAGAGTTCTCGAGTATTGACTCCTGCTGACAAATTTGGCTGATTAATAATTCGACAATTTGGGCAATGTGATACAATGTGTTTTGCCTGATTTTGAGTAAGTTTATACTTGAGAGTCAACCCTTTGGTATTAATATGAGTTAATTTATGGTAGGCAGTAGCCTCTTCAACTGTGTCTATTAACAATTGATCTATTTTTTCATTTCCTGCGACCAAAGGTCCAGGTAATTTAGTATGAGATCACATATGAGTTATAAAAAGAGGAAATTGTCTATCATGAATAGTTCTTTGTAACTTCAAAAATAAGGTAGATAATTCATCATCATCTGAGTGTCACAGTTTCCAAGGCTTGCACCACTTGGACTACACACTGAGAATCAGAAACAATGTTTTGTTTTGTTTTTTTTTGAGACAGAGTCTCACTGTGTTGCCTGGGCTAGAGTGCCGTGGTGTCAGCCATAGCTCACAGCAACCTCAAACTCCTGGCCTCAAGCAATCCTTCTGCCTCAGCCTCCCGAGTAGCTGGGACTACAGGCATGCACCACCATGCCCAGCTAATTTTTTCTATATATTTTTAGTTGTCTGATTAATTTCTTTCTATTTTTAGTAGAGACGGGGGTCTCGCTCTTGCTCAGGCTGGTCTCGAACTCCTGACTTTGATTGATCCACCCGCCTCTGCCTCCCAGAGTGTTAGGATTACAGGCATGAGCCATCGCACCAGGCCCAGAAACAATGTTTAATGGCAAAGTATAATCCTGCAATAATTGAGTTACAGCTTGTAATTCCACCTTTTGTGCTGATTGAAAGGGTGTTTGCCACACTTTGGTTAAAGGTCCTGAATATCCGGCCTTGCCATTGCTACTTCCATTTGTAAAAAAGGTGGGGGCAGTTGAAATAGGAGTATTTTTAATTATTTTTAGCAAAATCCAGGTAGTTAATTTTAAAAATTAGAAAAGTATATGTTTAGGATAATGATGATCTATTGTCCTATGAAATCCACTATTCCAACCTGCCAATCCAAATTTTGTTGAAATGCCCCTTGAATTTGGAGATTAGTTAAAGGGACTACGATTTTATTAGGATCATATCCATTTAATTGTCTTAGCCTTTGTCTTCCTTTAAATATTATCTGACCTATTTTGTCTAAGTAAGTACTTAGACGCTTTTGTTGTTTATGAGGGAGAAAAATCCACTCAATAATACTTTCTTCCTGTGTTAAAACTGCAGAAGGAGAATGTTCAGTTGTAAATACAAGTAGATCAACTGGTTTTTCCAGTTCCACTCTAGAGAGCTGGAAATTGTGAACGTGGCTCTGAAACCAAGCCAATTCTTGACTGGCTGCCTCCGTAAGTTTGAGTAGACTATTGAGACTTGGATCTCCTTTAAGAATGTCAAACAGGTTTTGCAAAGCATATATAGGGATTCCTAACACAGGTCTGAGCCAGTTTATATTCCCTAACAATTTCTGAAAATCGTTTAAAATCTGTAATTTATCTGTTCTTATTTGAACCCTTTGGGGCGTTATTTTGTTACTATCTATAATCAGACCCAAATATGAGAAAGGATGATTTTTCTGTACTTTATCTTCAGCTATAATTAGGCCAAAGGATTGTAAAACAATTCGAGCTCTGGCATATAAGGAAGTAAGTTGTTGCTCAGAAGAACAAGTGAAAAGTACATCATGCATGTAATGAGTGATATAAGCTTGAGGAAAGTCTTTTCTTAACAGTTGTAAGGGTTGATTAACAAAATGCTGACACGGGGTTGGGCTATTTAACATACCCTGAGGTAAGACTTTCCAGTGATATCTCCGAGCAGGCCTAGAATTATTTAAGGTTGGAACGGTAAAAGCAAATTTCTCTTGATCAGCTGGTTGTAAAAGTATGGTGGAAAAACAGTCTTTTAGATCTATGATAATAATATGCCAGTTTTTAGGAATCATAACCAGTGACAGCAGCCCTGGTTGCAGAGCTCCCATTGGCTGAATGATAGAATTTACTTTTCCTAAGTCTGTTAACATT
>NW_012150385.1:2007266-2025118 GCF_000956105.1 Propithecus coquereli | reverse complement strand
AGCCACGTATGGTTGAAGGGTGGCGACTTGTGTTTCAGGTCCTTGACAATTAAGTATTTGTTGACTTTGAAAAATATTAGTCATAGTTCCAATACCAGTCAAAACCATGGGGACTTCTTGTAAAGGACAGGTTGAGGGCCAAAATCTTTTAGCTATAATAGTTACATGGGCTCCAGCGTCTACTAATCCTGCAAAGGGCTTTCCATTTCATTTTAATTCAACCTGGGGCCATTGATCATTTATAAATGTTTGCCAAAAGACTTTTCTGCCAGTGCTGCCAAAACCTCCCTGACGCTGAACGTCAGAACTGCCCGTTTGAATGTAAGGTAATAGCCGTAATTGAGCAATACGATCTCCTGCCTGAATATGATATTTTTTATCAGAACTGATCACAACCGTAATTTGATCAGTAAAATCAGAATCCATTACCCCAAGATGTACTTTAACACCTTTAATAGTCAAAGAACTCCTTCCAATAGTTAATCCTACCATATTAGGAGGAAGGGGACAATAGACACCTGTTGGTACTTTACAAATTCAGGCAGAGGGCAATAACAGCCCATCACAGAAGGCAAGTAACTCTAAAGCCACGCTGCCCCGTTGTTGCTGGGGAAATGTCCTTTACTGTAAGCTGTGAGAAGCTGGTTGCCAAGTGGGAAACACTTGGCGGAGTGGAGGTCTACCAGGAGGCAGAGGTAAGAAAGACATACAAGGAGAACATCAAGGACAGCAAGAACAAGGTTGAAAATTAGGACAAGAGCAAGATCTGACTCGGTTTCTTCCCAGGCTAGAATATGCTGGCAGGTGCCGGCAGGGTGGAGGCCCAGGGGAATTAAGTGGAGGGGGGGGAGTTAAATCTTCCCACTCTGAATCCAAATCTTCCTCGGTCACCTGCACAGCCTCATTTCGGGGAGCAGAAGGGACATTCATAACATTAAGTTGACCTTGTTCTGAGTCATCTGAATCAACTGTAGGTAGGTCATACAGGACCTCCTGCTCCTGAGTCTGCTGTTTTTCCAAATCTTTCCCTGTTGGAATTGGTGCAGCAGCACCACTTTGAGAATCCAAGTCAGACTGCAAAGGCTGAAGAGCCTGAGAAATAAGGGTACACAATTGCCAAACCGAAGAGGAACTCGCTCTCCCCTCTCATGAGCTCTCGAAGTGCCTGACAGCCAGCCTCCACGGCCGCAATCGGAGAGTGCCAGGAGGAGGAAACCAGTAACAATGCTTAGCTACAAGATGAAACAGCTCCTCAAAAGTTTGTCATCTGACAGTGACCCCCAAGCCTTGAAGAAAAGTTTGCAAGAGTTCAATATAGTCAAGAAATTTAGACAGATTTTGCCCCATTTGTTACCCTGACTGACCAATCCCTGAAGGCGAAAAAAAAAAACTCACCAAAGCTTTATGTCGGCTGGCACTCACGGCTCGCAGCCTTGTTCAGGTCTCTGCAAAATTGAATCGGAGTTCCTTTTGCTGCTCTTCAGGACCCTGCTCCCTGCGCCGGTTATCAGGGATTCGCGATGTCCCCAATAAAGATAGGGTCCCCTGGCAGAATGTGTTGCAAGAGATAAACGAAACAAAGATACAGAAACAGAAATAATATTTAAGAGAGTGGGGAAATCAGGGGACCACCAGCACTCCGGTGCCAAGGTGGCACTGACTGAAACCCAGCACTTGCTTTTTATTCTCTTTGCCATGCTGCAAAATACAATGATCTCATGTGAAAAAATCACAGGATACAATGATCAAAGGTCTCGGGGCTACCCCCAAAATCACAAGGTGTCCTAGCTAATTTCCTTCTCCTTCCTAGAAGTGAAAAACACACAATTCTTCAGCAGATACAACCCTTTTGATCAAGGTAAACTAACTCATTTTATCCCAAGCTCAAGCTATGTACATGGATATCAATCTCTAACTTCAGTAGCTGTGACCCATTTGCTCAAGGAACAGAGAAACTACATGCTTTCCACTGGGAGACTGGTTTTATATTAACTGAGGCATTATTGAGAGAAAGGGAGAGAAGGAACTTGGCCCAGTGTTCAAACAATGGAAGCCCTGAGACCCTTCTCCCGGGCTGACATATGGTAATCTACCTCCACAGCCATGAGAAGTTTTCATGTCGGGCCACCCGTGGCTTTTCATGCATGAGACCCCTTGGGCTCTGAGGTTGGAGCATGTTTTTCTGTACTCCCAGATTGCTGATATATGTCCCCCAACTAGGCAGTTAACATCTGCCCTTATTTCAGGCTTCTTCTCAGGCAATTCCTTCACCTCCTCTCCTCTCACAGCCTCAGACACAGCATCCCTAAGTCCCAGTGGTCTTAATCCCATCAGCCAAGAGTGCACGTCCTGAGTGCTGTTTCCTAGGAGCTCTCAGAGGGAGTTTGGCAGGGAGGAGAGAGCCCACTGCACCCAGTACAGGTGCTCCTGCAGCTGCCCAGCCCATGGGAAACAGTGTCCCCTCCCAACGACCTAGAATACAGACAGCTATCTTGAATAGGGGCCTCGTGGGGCATTAGAAAGCAACCCCAGGAGCACCTTACGCAAACAAACCAGGCACCCGGTGCCATGCCCATGCTGGGCCCCTCAAGACCCCTCCCAGGAGCCACTTCTGTCAGGGTGACCTGCTGCTGTAGCCCGAGACACAGGAGCAGAGAACACCCAGAAAGCAAGACCACTGCAGGGTCTGGCCATGGAAAAAGTCACCCAAGAACTTCATAGGCAAAACCACAGGCTCCCACGGGCCTCAGCACAGCACCATGACAATGGTACCAGCACACCCTTTAAGCAGAATCTTCCCCAATTACCTACAACTCCAGTGCAATCTGGCCTGACAGGTGCTCAGCCCAAGGTCTCCAGGGAAGGGGACTGGGGAAGGAGCAAAGAGAACACTCACCTAGCTGTGGTATTATCCAGGGACCCAACCTGTCCCTCTACCTAGAATCCCCTGAACCCGTGCCCAGGAGATACAGACCCTAAGGCCTGGGTTGGTCCCAGGTTGCACAGCTGATTTTGAAAGAGCCAGATGCTGGTTCTGACAGACGCCATACATGCCTGCACCCAGACCAGTGTGGGGCTGGTGCCACCTCCATCCCAGGGCCCTTGACAGGAGCTGAGTTGAGGCCACCAGCACCCCAGGTGTGGAGGACGGTGCCCACAGGGGTGGCTGTCCCCCAGTCCTCCAGGTGAGAAACCTCAGAGGCCTGCCCCACTGAGGCCAAGCCCACCCTCATGAGGTTCCCACACAGGGGCCTGACTGCCAGGACCCACCTGGTCATGACATATGGACAAAGCAGCCCACGAGGGATCCAATGAAGACTCTGTTCTTCCTGGGGCATGCTGGTGGCGCTTCTTCTGCTGGAGAAGGCAGCACTGCCACATGCTGCAGGGACGGGGGACAGTGGTCAGGGTGACAGGGAGGAGGGAGGGGACAACTGTCCTTTCCCACTCTGAGCCTCCTGCCGCCCCTCTCCCTCGCCCTTCCTTCCCCTCCATGCAGAGGAACTGAGGCAGGCTGCTGACTGAGGAGCAGGGCTGAGACCCACTGAGGGGGCCACCACCTGGGCCCGCCCTGGGGAAGCAGCGGAGCTGCCTGGAGAATCTGTGCACATGGAGGACTTGGAGCCCCAGGTCATGGCAAGGGCCCCCAGTCAGCAGCGCACAGGAGCAACCAGGCATGTTCAGCCCCACACCCACACCCACTGGGAACGGAACAGGGGACTGCGCCCACAGCAGGGCCTCGGTGGAGCCCCTCGTGGTGGCACACACCTCACAGCTCGCTGTGCACTGTGGGCACACATCCAGGAGGCAAATGTAGACACTGAGAAGCATCCGGCCCCTGCGTGTGCAGACACGCTGGGGAGCAACCGACAGCCCCTCTGCAGGGGCAGCCCCAAGGTGGGGGGGACACAGAGGCAGGGGGGTGACGGTGCCCACTGGCTCTTTCAAGCCAGCTGCCGCAGAAGGAAAGGAGCCAGTGGCGGGGCTGGGGGTACTCGCAGACCGACTCCCCGGGGTGCAGGTCGGTGAGCAGCAGGAGCGCCTGCACCGTGATGACGTCAAGGCGCCGGCAGTGGCCTTGCCACCCTCAGCACCTTGAGTGAGGTGAGGCAGAGCACGTGGCCATGACGGCAGAGAAGTGGGCGCTCAGGCTCGGATGGCGCAGCCAGCAGGATGGGAAGGCGCTGCTGTAGCCGAGCCATGAGCAGGCAAGCTGCAAACGCGGGTAGCCCACAGCCAGCCACCGTCCATGCTCAGCGCCGCGTTGGGAGCCAGGAAGGTGTCCAGGAGGCCGACAGCCTGGCACATGCTGGGCAGTGTCGAGCGCCACCAGGAGCAAATGGCCCAGCAACAGGATCACCAGGAAGACACCCGAGCGTGGGCGCAGCCCTTCGCTGTGGACGCAGCAGAGCAGCACCAGCGTGTTGGGCAGCAGCGCCCCGGCCAGCACCAGCGCCACAGCCCCTCGAGCAGCGCCTCGCTCCGCCCACGGCGCAAGCGGCTCGCCAGGCACCTGGCGGCTGGAGGCTACGGGGAGCCGCACGGGTCTGGGCTTCCGCGAGGGCCGGGGGAAAGCGCGGAGATTCGGAGCCAGCGGACAGGGCACGGAGCAGCACAAGGAAGGCGATGAGAGTGGGTCCAGGAGCGGGTGGAACGCTCTGCCCTGAGGAGCAGAGCAGCTGGTGGCCAAGCCAGCAGCAGCTGCGGTCTCGGCGCTGTCCAGGGTGCTGAATGATCTTGCTGTCCCCACGGCACGGCACGGTCCAACCGAGCAAGGCGGGAGGGCGCCGGCGCTGGAGCGATGGAGGTCTCTTTGCTGCAGCCTTGTATTTCCTTCCCATCTCGCGGCCTGGTGGGAAAGGGCTCTACCTGGTCCAGGGCGATCCCTGCAATGGTCACACCTGCTCCTCCCGAGCCTCCCAGTGGTGCGCAGTTGAGATTCGAGCCAGTGGCTGGGTCCTCGACGCATCGCCCCTCGCCCTGCACCTCGCCCTGTCGCTGGCACCAAACTGGGGCCACCGGTGGTTTGTGGGTGGTGAGGGAGGGAGGGAGAGAAGTGGCAGGAGCTGTGCCGGTGGGTGGTGGGGGAAGGGCGTGGGGGGGTGGCTGGAGAGAAACCAAGAGCCTATGACAGGGCTAGGGCTGCACCAACATTTGCTGAACCAAAAAAGCCGACAACAAGTAGAGCAAGACTGAGGGAGGGATGAAAGGAGAGAGAGGAAGAAGGAAAAGTGAAGAGGAGGAAGTGGGGCGGGGAGAGGGAAGAGGACAGAGAAGCGGAAAAAGGAACGGCAGCTGGGAAGGACCCGCCCCCACAGGATGTAGCACAGAACCTCTCACCTGGCTCTTGGTGCCGGGAGGTAGGAGGATTGCTGTCTCTCCCTGGACCTCCACTGTCCCCTTTCATAGCTTCTGAAACTTGTCACCCGCTGGGACTCTTCCAATCCCTTCCTGGCCAGTTGTCAGGACACAGATGTGATGAGGGGCCTGCCTCCCAGGAGGCTGGTTGGCATTTTCCCCCAGTGGCAGCCCTGATGTGACAGCAATGGAGGGTGGACACTCACCCCCCCACACACCCACCTGCAGGCTCTGCAGCGCAGCCCTTTCTGAGGGACACAGGGTGACTGGCGGGGAGGGGCTCAGCTCCGTAGATCACAAAGCTAGGAACCAGGAGTGCTGGGATTCAGGCCTTGTTTGCTCTCCGCGGTCTATGTCGTGACTGGTGCAGTCCCCTGCACATGCTGGGTGCCCAGTAAATCCCTGTGATGAATGAATGACCTGCCTTCGCACAACAGACTGGCAACGCCCCCCTTAAGCCTCAGAGAAGCTGCTCTCTGCTCCCCTGCGAGTGGAATCCCCCTCCCCTTGGAGTCATTTAGAGGTGACAGGAGTTGTTGAATGGTTAGACTGAGTCTCCCTGTGAAGCCACCCGATGCTTCCACCTATCCCAGAGCTGCAGACAGCCGCCCAGAAGCCCTGGAGGGCTGAGGGCCTGCCATTATGAAGCCCCGACTGCCACCCCTTTCTCTGTCTGAGCTATTCCCCTAGGACCACATCCAGCCTGCGGGAGCTGCAGAGGCGCCCACTCTTCCTGGGGATATCAGGAAGACTTTGACAGCTGCTCCGGTTTCAGGCAAGATCTGATTTGATGAAAATTCCTCTCAGGTTTGAAAGCAGGCTGATGGGGGTGTCAGGGAGGGACGTGGAGAGAGGAAGCTGCTGCGCTTGAAGGATGGTGGCTGCCCAGCAGCTATCCTGATGGACTCTCTGGATGACAAGGACATTGAGCTGAAGCCAGAAGGACCAAGTCTAAATCCCAGCACTCCTGGTTTTTCGTCTCCCCAGAGCAGGGGAAGTTTGGAGGACAAGATTTAGACTGAGAAGGAGCAAGTAAGAGGGAATTATACAATGAGGGCAGGGTGGCAGGAAGCGAAGTCGAAGGCTGTGGATGGTGGTCAGGGCAGGCCCTAGAAAACCTTACATGTCAGGCTATGTGAGCTGAGGTTTGTCCCAGAGGCTATGGGACACCAGCAAAGGGTCATGGCAAGGCCAGGCAGGGGCTATGTCTCAGTCCTTCATTCAGGCAGCCCTGGAGCCCTCTGGGGTCTTGGCCAATGCAGCCCGGGCCCCTGCTGCTAAGATGCTTTCAGCAGGGAAGGGCCAGCCCTGCACTGGGCACCACCCTGTGTGAAGCACCCCCCGGGAGGGGGAAGGGTGGAGAAGGGGGGATCCAGGGGAGGCTCAGAGAGGTCCTGGAGTCTCAGCCAAATTCAGCTGTGCAGCCTGCAGCCTGCCTGCCTGCCCGCCTGTGCCAGCTCCGGTTACCCTGCGGAGACGGCCCCACAGCCACTGAGCCTCCACCCACTCCCTCTCCTGCAGCTCCTGCACCTCTGTAAGGCTGTCCCCAGAGCAGCCCGAGCACAGGGAGCGCCAGCAGGCCTGGGAGGCCGAGGAGGGAGTGGAGAGGGAGAGATACATCCCCTGGGGCATGTGTGTCTCCTAACACTTCGAAAAAAACTTCCAGCTCTCTAAGGAAGAGCATTCGGGCTGCTGTGCACCAGAACACGAGGATGCGCTGCCTTCACACCGGGGGAGTGAGGCGCGGGAGGTGCTGGGAGACAGGCAAGGTGGGGGTGGGTGTAAAGGACAGCAGGGGCCCAGTGGGAGCTGTCAGCGCATGGGGGTCCAGGGCTGAAGAGACAGGCTCTCAGGTGGGCTCAAACCCCACCTCCGCTGCTTCCTAGATGTGTGTCCTCGGCAGGCTGCCCATCCCCTGAGCATGATCATCCTATCTTTAGTGTGGGAGGAACAGTCACATGTCCCTTTTGGGGACTAGGTGAGACCACCGAGCACAGTAACTGGCGTTTATCGTAGGAATGGCTCCCGCTCTCGCTCCAGTGGAGGTGACAGAAATCCAAGCTGAATCCTTAGGTGCGGGCCAAGCAATTGAGGACCCTGTAAAAGCTACAGGGCCCGACCTCATTCAGGGAAGGGCAGTGAGGCCCAGTGGGGCCCAGCCCCCAGGTGCAGGGCACAGCCTGGCGGCCACATCAGCAGGACCAGGGCCACATGTGGCCCGAGGGAAGAGGCAGGACCTGAGTCAGGCAGGAGCGGTGAGCACCCTGACCCCACTGGCCACACCTGACCGCCAGCCTCAGCTTCCTCATCTGTCAGGGGGGCACAGTACCCACGTGGGGTGTCCTGACCATCTTGGCCCCAGTGGTCAGCCCACAAATGATCATCCTTCCAATGGGCAGGCCTCTTTCCTCAGCTCACCTGGGGACACAGGGTGCCCATTCCAGAAAATTCCCTTGCGCCACCTTAGCAAGAATGTCCCCTGTAGGACCCGCAGCCAAGTCTAGGCCTCATGGTTCCCAGTTCAAGGGAGCACATTTATTGGGCCCCACCAGTGGGAGCCCCTGTGGGCACCAGGATACGTGAGGAGAGGGCTGGGCGCTGCGTGAACGTGCTCTGCACGCTCCAGAGTCATCGTTGCTCCTGAGTGGCCCTGCCAAGATGAAGCGCTGCTTTCTGTCCTTCCCCAGCAGAACCCAGGCTGTGTCTGAAGTCCCCACGTCCATTCCTGTGAAGGCAGCGGTCTAACATGGGGCTGCCTGTCCACAGTCACCTGTGCACACCTGGATGGGAGGCCACCGGCAGATGCAGAGCCAGGTGGTGGCAGTCCCAGTGCAAACAGACTCAGAGCCCCACACTGCTTCCACGATCCACTGGGGGGGGTCCTCTCCGTGTCCCCCCAGGCTGCGCTCACCCAGTGTCACAAACAGCCTTCACTTCAGTTGGGCGGGGGCTCACCCTCTGGGCAGAGACATGAATTGTTTTTAGTTTCATTGTAAAAAAAATTGGCTGAAGACATGAAGATTGGGAGCCGGTTGTGTGGGGCTTCCCAGGAAGCCCTCACCCTGAGTTCAGTCTTCACGGAAATAAAATTCTAAATAAAGAGTCCGTTAGTTTATTCATTCATTTTATTCACTTGGGAAACGTTTCATGCAGGTCTGACGACAGGGGTGGATAAAGCCGGGGCCCTGCCTTCAGGAAGTCATGAGCTGGGTTCCAGATGGGCCTCGCGCCCCAAGCACTTGAGGTGTGCCCTCCGCAGTCTGGAGCGGGCACTCCAGCGAGTCCAGGCCAGGCGAGCTGCCGGGCACAGACAGTGCCACCTTCAGCAAAACCGAGTCAAGGCGTCACAGGCAGTGGTGGCTCACAGGTCTGACCTGTGCCCGTGGTCACTCATGATGGCGGTGACAGCTTACAGGGCCTTTCCATGCATGACCTTGTCCATCTTTCCCCCAGCCCAGAGCCGTGGCTTCCAACTACCCCGGCCCCGTTAACTGCACCAACTCAGCCATGGCTTCCGTGGAACACCCAGATGCAGATACAAGAGAAATACTTCAAACATCCCTTAGAGCTTGGGGCACTCACGTGCTTAACCCCATCTGATGAACAGTGCAGACAATAAGGTGAGTTTTCTCCTCATTTTTCCACTGCAGAAACTTGGTCCGAGGGGGCCGGCCCAAGGCCACAGAGCTGGGAGGAGCTGGAGCTGCACCCCAAGCGGACTCCAAGCTCTGGACACCGCCCTCGGGTGCCCCCTGAAACCCAAGCAGGCACTAGGTGGGCCCTGCCCACTCCCCACACTGATGCCAGACTTTGGGGAGTTTTATTGGCTGAATTGTAGCCAGCCAAGTTTCCTTCGTGTGTCACAGATTCACTCATTAATTCTGCTTCGGCCACGGTTGACCGTCTCCCGCATGGTTTTGAAATCCGTTGCCCGACAGACACAGGAGATGCCCCAGGCAGGAGAACCGTCCCCATGGCCTCCCTAGCTGGCCCAAAGAGGGCACCAGGGAGAGGAGGTGGATGACTGAAACCTGTAGCTAGGCAGGTGGGGTGGACCCAGTTACACTTTGCGACGCAGACCCGGGGACTCAGGCCTCCCGTGGAAGGCAAGAGCGGCCAGCGTCTGGCAGCCGGGCCCAACCCTGGCTCAGACACTTGGTCACTGCACAACCTTGGACGAGTTGCTTCCTCCCTCTGAGCCTTGGTTTCCTCTTCTGCAAGATGGCAAGAGCCCTCTTCTTTTTAGGATTGTTGGCGGCGGAGGGGAGACAAGGGGACAAGACAAGTTGGAAGCATCCAAAGCTAGGCATGCAGCAAGTGCTTACTGAGTGCTGGTGCCCACACCCTTCCCACACCCTGAGAGCAAGCATAAGGGGAGAGGTCGCACTAGCAGACCCAGGATGGTGCGGTTGTTCGTGGGGGCTCCCCTATGGAAGGAGGGCTGGACAGTGGCAGTGTGGGCCACCGTCAGCCCATTGTGGAGGGGCCCCAGCCCTGCACCACCCCCACCATAGCATTGCCCATGTTGCCCCATGAAGTGAGGAGGCAAAGGCAGGGTGGAAATAGAGCACCTCCAGAGCGGTGTGAGAAGATGGGGGCCCAGTTAGCAAGCACTGCCCGGAGGAGGGGGCCCTGGGCAGCTGCCCAGAGGAGGTGATGAAAGAATGGGGCCAGCAGAGATGGGGGGTGTCGACAGCTACAGGGTGCCCAGGGAGCTGGTTGAACAGAAGGGAAAGGAGAGAAGGCAGCTGGAGGAGGTGATAGGGCCCATACGTGTCCCCTGCCTCCCCAGCTTCCTGTGCAGGTCCTGACTCCCACCCTGTAATGAGGAACAGCGGAGCCCGACCCCCATTGCTCGGGACACAGCTGAGGCCGAGGCAGGGACGGTGACTCATGACCCTGTGAGAGGACCCACGGCACCTTCTACAAAGCCTGGCTTCAGCCCCCGGCAATTATTCTTCATCCTGCTCACCTCTCGGTGGAAAAGCAAGCCAATTCTGAGCCAAGCCAGGAAGCCAATCCTGGGGTCAGGTTGCACCGTCCACGCGTGGCCTAGTAAGTGCCCACTGAGCGTGCCCTGGGCTGGCACCCTGGGGTCCTCGGCAGATGCTGGGTCTGCAGCCGCACCGAGGATTGGCGCTGTGGCCTCCGGGGAGGGGCAGAGATAGACCCCGGGTGCAGTGACAGGGCCCTGAGAGGGACAGACGGGAGGCCCCAGCCCTGCCTAGGCCCCGAGAGTGGCGGGGCGCTGCAGGGCAGCCGGTGCGAGCCTGCGGAAGAGCATCCTGGCCGAGGGGGACAGCACAGTGGCCAGCACAGGCAGAGCTTGACTTCCACAGCGGGTGGCGAGGGGCTTTAAACCGCCCTCTGCTGCATAGAGGGTGCATTGGAGGGGTGCAGGGGACCCCCAGCTGGGCAGGAGCCTCCCCACTTGTCCGGGTGAGAAGACGAGCCCCAAGCCCAGCCCTGGCAGGGAAGGAAGGTCACCACCCCCATTTCACAGATGAGAACGCTGAGGCCATGGCACCCCTCCCTCCCTGCCTGGCTCCCTTCCGATCGCACTGGCTTTGGGGTAGGGGCACAAAACTGCTCTTTCTACACCCCAGGAAGGGTTGGCTCTCTGAGGACCTGCTTTCTGCTTCCTCACAGAACCTGCTGGCCAGGCCTCCCACCAGGTGGAGGAGGAAGCCCAAGGTCCCTCCATGAGTGGGCAGGTGGCCGCTGCCCGAGGGGCTTCCCGCGCCAGATGCCCCCTCGCCCTCCCTTTCAGCCTTCCTGACAGGCCACGCGGGAAGGGACTCTGGGGATATTTTTGTAAGAGGATAAAAATACACAACAGAAAGCTGGCAAGGTGAATGAAACAGCAATCCATAAAAAAAGAAACATAGACGCTGCATACAGACGGCAGGACGGTGTGAAAGGCAGTTCCAATTTCCTAGTAATCGAAGATACACAGGGCAAGAAAAGATGGGGCATTTCACCACCAGTTGGTAAAATCGCTTCCCAGTGGGGACGGGAAAATGGACACAGCACCGCGCTGCCCGCAGGAGAGATGCTTCTCCTCTGGCACATAGAATGTTAAATCCATTCTACAAACATTTATTGAGTGCCCACACGTGTGACCATTTTACACCAAGGAAATGATCGCATGAGCCCAGCAGCGCAGACGCACAGGTGTCAGCACGGTTTATACGACACACACCAGGAGGCTGTCCATTCCACGCCCGGGAGACACCAGGAGCCGTGAGATCCGTGGCTCAGGCCCAAATCCATAGGCACAGGAATCTATCCAGGCTTATCAAGTCACTAAAAAGATGCAAGCACACGAGCCTGTGCGCAGACGTCATGACAGGCTTTCACTGTGGCCTGCGTCCGCGTGTGCACGGGGGTGCGGGCTGTGCAGGGAGCGTGCGTCCACACAAAACTCTGAGTGATGCTCACCAAGCGATCAGCACTGCTCTCTGGGAGTGGGAGTTGGTCTGATTTTTTTTTCTTTTTTCTAATTTTCTGTATATTTCTTTTTACTACTTTGTGATGTGCCTAAACCATTTAAAAAATTAAAAAAGCTATTTTCAAAACAATTCCCTACATCAGTGGTCCACAACCTTTGGGACCAGTTTCATGGAACGTAAGTTTCCCATGGGCGGGGACAGAGGGGTGGCAGGGGAGGTGGAGCTCTGGCAGGGACACGTGGCCCTGTTTTCCCAATAGGCCACAGACAGGTACTGGGCCGCGGCCCACAGGTTGGGGACTGCAGCTCTATATAGTCACCCCCAGAGAACTAATGGAAAAATACGCATCAGCTCTTTTAGGCATGTTCAGTCTTGGTGAACAGCTTGAAGTTATGTCCTCTGCAGGCTGGGTGACAGGGCTGGAGTGCAGGCTGTGCCAACTCCCCTTGCCAAGGGACAGGGGCCAGAGGCAGTCCCAGGTAGTGACACCCGACAGCCTCCTCCTGGGAGCAGCCCACCTCGGGGAGGGGGGCACCAGGGGCTCCAGGAACAAGAGCAATTCTGAGGAACAACAGGTGACCCTGAACAGTGTGGGGGTTGGGGCACCAACCTTTCACACAGGAAAAAATCCACATATAACTTTTGAGCCCCCAAAACTTAACTACTGACAGCCTACTATTGACCAGAAGCCTTGCCAATAACATAAACAGTGGATGAGCACATATGTACGTGTTATATGTATCACATGCTGTGTTCTTAAGACACAGTCAGCCAGAGAAAAGACAGTGTCACTAAGAAGATCATAAGGCAGAGAAAGTGTCTTTACTACTCATGAAGTGGATCATCACAAAGGTTCCATCCCACTCAGCACCCACCGTGGGAACCCCGCCAGGGCAGTCTGTGCTGGGGCCGGGAGGCCCCTCCAGGGATGCTCGAGCGATAAGCAGGAGGCAGGGCAGGGCCTTGCACAAAAGCAAAGGGCACCAGAGAGCAAGGGACATCAGGGCGTCCCTGAGGACCTGGAAGGACAGATGGAAGAGCTCGATGTCACTCCTTTTATTTTTGTGTTAGTTTTCTACGCTGCGTAGCAAACGGCTGACTTCGTCCCACATCCACTCAGTGGTGGTCCTTTCTGCAGGTCAAAAGTCCAGGCAGGGCTCCACGGGGGCCCCTGCTCAGGTCCCACAAGACTGCAGGGACGGCGTTGGCCGGGCTGTGATCCCATCTGCAACTCCGGGTCCTCTTCCCAGCTTCCGGTTGCTGGCAGAGTTGGATTCCCAAGGCAGTCGGCAGGGCTGCACTCAGTGGCTGGAGCTCAGCCCCGGGTCCTTGCCATGTGGCCCCCACACCGTCAGAGCCGTGACAGAGGTCCCTGTGCAGAGCCCCTCGCCTTGGGAGGGGCCCACCTAATGGGCCAGGCCCACCCAGGACGCTCCTCCTTCCTCAAAGTCAGCAGTCCCACGTGCGACTACTGTTGAACGAGTGAATCGGTCAGACTCACAAGTCCTGCCCACACTCCCAGGGAGGGGATTATCCCGGGTGTGGACACCAGGAGGCAGAACCCAGGCACTTTCTCAGAATTCTGCCTCCCGCCATCTCCCCACCAGGCGCTGTCCTGGGTGCTTCCCCTCCTGACGATGCTCTGAGTACCTTGCCCAGGTGTTCAGCCATTAGTCACTATGTGCTTTCTCCCCAGCCGGCCCACAGCATGGGGCCGCCGCCTCCCTCCCACACAGCCACGTCAGCCCCACGGGAGGAGCTGCCACAGACGAGGAGCCTGCCAGAGCCGAGAGTGGGGGGCCGAGACCCAGAGGCCAGGAGGGGCGCAGCTGCCGACTGACCACTGGGCCCTGCTGATGAGGACACGGCCGGTGCCCTCCTTCCAGCCAGCTGCAGCCCTGGGCCACGTGGCTGCTCCGAGCGCTCCTTCCCCTTTATGAGCTGGAAGCCTCTAGGACGAGCTGATGCGGGAAACAGCTGGTCAGTGCTGGCACCAGTGCTGAAGTGGCAGCCTGGGTCTCTTGGTCACCTGGCCCTGCTGCCCCAGAGTCTGGGCCGGCCCAGCCCCGCGATTCTCGAATGCTGAAGCTCATGCACCCTTGGAGATGGCAGATCCCGTCACTCATTTTACAGACAGGGAGACTGAGGCCCTGAGGGTTTTTACCTCACGTACATTTTCATCTGGACTCACAGCCACCCCAGAAGAGAAGGGGCAGCACCCCCCTTTCACAGGGCTGCAGAGCCTCTGGCAGTGAAGAGAACCACTGAGGCACAGGCAAGTTGCTAGGATCCGGGTCGCTCTTGCATTCATTCAACAAACAGGTACCAGGCACTGGCTCTGGGATGGCCCCTGCTGGGCCCCGGGCACAGAAGCAGATGCAGCTCAGACCCTGCCCTCACTTTGCCCACGGCAGCCACGCTGGCCCCACTGTGAGTGTCCAGAGGCTGGGCGAGCTCCCCTATCGGCTGCCCAGAAGCGGCTGCCAAGATTCAGTTCTCACTTGGGGTCTCTGTGTACTGGCTGGGAGGATACTGAGGCCCCTGCTCAGGTCATTTAAGGGCACCACGGCCAGACAGACCTTATCACCCCAGGCCAGCCATGGGACTGTCGGAACCCAGGAAACATGGACTGAGGACAGGTCTGTGTGGACGGTTCCCTAGAGGTAAGGCTGAGGGAGTCGGGGCAGTTGAGCAGGGCCCCTGGGGCGGGGTGGGGACAGTGCTCCAGCCAGAGGGAGTGGCTCCTGCAAAGACCTAAGGTTAAGAGAAAGAACTTTCAAGACATCAGAATAAGGGAATGAGTCACCTTACAAGAGAGTGAGCTCCCCATTCTTGGAGATATGCAAGCAAAGGCTGATGTCCGAGGACAAGGAAGGCCCTGCTGACAGTGAGGAGTGGGAGGAGGGAACAAGAGGAGCCACAGACATCTCTGGCATTCGCGGTGGACGGTGGGAGGTGGGGATGCCTTTGGCAGGGAGAGAGAACTACAGAAGAGTGGGGACGAGGGTGACTGGAGTCGTGGGTGGCTGGGGGGACGGGGTGTACGGGAAGGGGCTGGAGAGTGTTTGGAAAAGACAGAGAAGTGCAGCTGCTCAGAGTTGTGCCACCATGGACAGGGGCCCCTAGGGAGCCCAGCCCGCTAGGGGTGTGAGGAGGGTGGGCCCCTCGCCCCTGCTGGTGCTGCACTGCAACCACCTGCTCACATGTGGGCCGCCCCCACTAAACTCGGGGGGCCAGAGCTGCATCTTGGCACCACCACACCCCCAGGCCAGCCCACGCTGCCTCCCTGGAATCCCCACCGTTAATTCGTGTTAATTAGCGTGAGCCTGAGAACCACACAGAAAGTCTCGCCACACCCTGCCCGGGGGGACAGGCACTGACACATCGGGACCGGGCAGTGGCTGGCCACCAACAGTGCAGCCCGCCCCCCACGCGGCCAGGTGGACATTCATCACCCCATTTCATGGATGGGGACTTGCATCCTGATTTTCCAAGGTGACAGCTAAAATCAAGTCCCAGCCAGAATTTGGTTCTGCTGCTTCAGCTCCTCCCCTCAGGGTGGTGTTGGGGGCCCAGAGTGAACAGGCACAGACGCACCCCTAAACCAGAGAGCGAGTCCCAGCCACAGAGGACAGTTTTGCCAAAGTTCCTAAAAATCATCCTAAGCCCGCTATGGCCATCACCAACCCTGCCCTTGGCCCTGGCACCGTCTCTCTTGGCTCTGGCGGTCACTCTGCTTGTCTCCATGCAGCCACCCAGGCACACCTGCTGCGCGTGCTGGTTCTGGGGTGGACACAGAAATGACTTCTTCCCGGCGCAGACTTCATTCCCTCACGGCACAACTTCGTGATTTGGGGACTACTTCTGGCTCGGTGCCCACCCCCGTGCAGGCAGGGCCCATGTCCCTGGTTTGCACCTCTGTCCCCGGTGGGCAGTGCAGTGCTTGCCCCAGAGGTGCTGCCCAGTGAGTTCTTGCAGAGTAAGTGGGTGAAAGTCATGGTCTTGGTCTCTCAGTGCTCCCGGGCCAGAGGGATGACAAAATGCAGACGTGTCGCTGGGCGGAGCAGCCGAGCTGGCTGGCGTGCCTGCCGGGGCTGCCACCGCGTTGCGGGGACCTGGGTTCTGGCCAGGGTCTGTGCGGGGAGCTCGGTCTGGGAAGGGAGAAACCAGAGGCTCCTGGCAGCAGCTCTCGGGGCCGCCCTCCAGGGTCAGGGCCCAGGGCAAAAGGAAAACACACAGTCCGTGCGGGAGGAAGCCTTGACCTTCCCTCCGGTGTCTCTCTCTAAAGCTGTCCTGGGGTTCTTTACTTGCTATTCAAGGTCACCCTCCCTCAGACACAGTATACTTGCAGGCTGCGTACAGACCCAAACAGGAGCCCTGGGCCCTGCCACGAGACTCAGCGTGTGAGACCCCGTCCCCAACCGTGACCTCCCCACAGGCCGAGGGAAGCCGCGGTCGCCCCAGGAGGGTGGGGAGGTGGTGGTTGACAACCGGCCAGGAGGTGGAGGTCGGGCCACGCACCAACCTATAAACCCTGGCTTGAAGCCCTGGCGCATGTCCTGCTGTCCCGTGGGACTTCACACACAAGACACAGAGGCAAAGACTAAGTGCGTCATCCCCAGAGCATTTACCCCAGTGGGGCCTGCTCCGAGCCAGCCCTGCCCCCACCTGAGTCTGCCCCAGGCCACAGGCCCATGAAGGACGATTGGAACCCTCCTGGGGTCCAGCCGGGCTTTGGCCTTCCCAGACGCTCCGGCTCTGTGGCCCCGGGTCCGTCCTCGCCTACGTGCCGTGGTGCGAGCTCTTCCCTTTGCTGCATTCACCTGCTATTTCACACCCTAGTCTGGGTCTCCAGCCTCTGCTGCTGCATCTGTTCCTTTCTCTTGGCCCTTCACCTTAGATCTGCCATTTCATTCCTTGCATATACGCCATTCATGATTTTTTCCATTTTTCGAATGCTGTTTTACGCTTGACCCTTGAGCCTGCAGGCGTTGCCTTTGTCCTTTGACCTTCACACCCCAGCCTTCTCCCTGTAACATGCTACCTCTGGACTTTTGCTTTTTACTGTCCTGTAATCATTGGTTTCACCTTTTACCCAAAATCTTGTTTGATTTCTCCTTTTTCAGTTTCCCACTTTGATCTGGGAGGATTGCAAATTTATTTTGGCATGTTGTGCTAATTTAACAATATTAACACAAAATTTTCCCTTATTTTATCCTAATGTCTTTATTTCAATCTCTTATTCTCACCCTTACTAAAGAGAGTAACTAAGGCTACTTACCTTGTCTTTCTTCCACCTTTTCATATTTTATTTTTTCTTTATAAATTCCTTTTGTAATGGGTGGCCAGTGGCTTGGTTAGAATAATATTAGCTGCTACAGCAGACAAAGCCCTGAGCTTTGGTGGCTTAGCACGTAGGCATTTGTTTCTACCCGCTCAGATCCCCTCAGTCATTCAGGGACTCGGCCTGTGGCCTCTGCCATCGTGGCGTGTGGCCCCTGGGTCCAGCTGGTGGGAGGGAAGAGAGGGGAGAACACACGGCCCTGCCACTGCCCAGGCCTGGCAGTGGCTCCCACCACTGTGGCTTGTGCTTTGAGCGTGGGAACTAGTGGTCCGTCCCTCCTGGCGGGCAGGCTGGGTTGTTCAAGGTCTAGTTATTGCGGTTGTTGCTGCTGTTTGTCTATCAGAGACCTCCGCGGCTGGGAGTGGGGAGGAGCGTTGAGATTCCGTGAGCCCAACACCACAGAGGGAGGGCCTGGGGCTCAGAAGCAGGTGGGCCCCGAGAACATCCCCTTGGTGGAAACAGGGCTACGGGGTGGCCAAGAGCAGGAACTGCAGGGAGGGTTGAGGCCTAACTACCTCAAAGAAGGCGCTTGGTGAGCAGGCCCCATGTCCCCCCTCGCTTCTCCCGGAAACGTGCACTCTTGGAAAGGCAGCTAATGACTAACCCCTTTCCTTCTCCTGCGCCAAGGGAATTAATATAACTTCAGGTGAGGAACACAGGGTTAAATCCCCTGGGCTGTCCATTGCTCATCAGAAATG
>NW_012150385.1:1990259-2006896 GCF_000956105.1 Propithecus coquereli | reverse complement strand
ACACCTTGATGGCAGGCTCCTGGCCCCCAGGCCTGTGAGAGAATAAATTTCTGTCATTTAAGCCCCAGTGTGCAGTACTTTGTCACAGCAGCCGTGGGACACTAACACGGACGCTAAGCCTGGGAAGGGGCCGTGGGGAGTGTGTCCTGTGGGACGCAGATGACTGCACTGAATTCTGGGTGGGGTGGGATATGAGGACTGCAGGGCGACCTGAAAAGTGGGAACTTGGGGGGATGAGCAGGCCTAGTGAGGGTGGAGGCCGTGGAGCTTCTGGGCAGCAAAGGGAACCGCCTGCTGAGCCTCGCAGCTGAGGCGGCGAGGATAAGGCGATTGCCTCACTGGGGGCGGACACTGACCTCCCTCCAGCACTGGGGACAGGGCAGGTGGCCACATCCAGCGTTTGCTCAGACCAAGGCAGCAGCAGCACTGACAGCGGTGTCAGGGAAACCCACAAGTGTCAGGGAGGGGAGACTTCCTCTCCGATCAGAGGGGCTCAAGTCCCAGGAGGGTATAGCAAGCCTGACACCTCCTCTTCCTGTCTCCTCATTGCTCAGCCTGGGCTCAGCCATTGCCCAGGAGATGCGCAGCAAGCAGAGGAGCTGAAGCCCCAGCCTGCTGGACGAAAGACAGAAAAGGTGACCTCCCGAGACCCAGAGAGTGCCAGAGACGTCGTAAAGAGAGAAGAACTTGGGAAACCAGCCCCATGGAGTTGTTCCTGAACACACGTGGATCTGCCCCTAACCCACACACGGAAGGTGCTGAGAACTCGACTAGCAGAGAGTCCGCCCGTCAGGCCCCAGACTAGCCAGCGGGCAGTGCACGCACAGGACAAAGCTAAATGCCACTGCAAAGACATTGAAAATGGAACTGACATTAAAACCAAGACCCACCAAAGGTTGGTCCAAACTCGTGAGCTAGACCCGCCTGGATCACTTGCCTGTAAACATAATCCATAGGATTTAAATAAGACCCACAGTCTTATTTGGGTAAAATTCTGAACATCCGACACACACTCCGAAGTGACCAAGTGCACAAAGTACCAGGAAAACTTGACGCATGTGGGAATAGCCAGAGGTGACTTTGGGACTAGAAGGACTTTATTTGAGAGGCTGACCCGCCCGACCCAAGTTTGGAAACCATTCCCAATGCCTAGTCGACGTATTACTCTGTATGTAGAAGCACCAATCCGCTATAAGCATCACCTTTCCTCCAAAGCAGGCCCGATGTCACCACGTACAGCAGCATTGTCTCCACCACCTACGTGTTCCTTCCACGGCACGTGTACTTTCCCCTCAGACGTGAGCCCTGGATCTGGGGGTTGCAGCGCGTAGATCTACTCGTCTTGTGGCCACCCAAGACCACACATTCCCCCATAAATCCCCCTAATAAATCATCCTGTACCCAGGAATCGGATTTGTCTGCCTCATTCTTTAGTTTCTCGGCTTCTTTGCATTTGAGGGTCACTTTGTATATATGGCCCTTCTCATGGAACAATGACCCAGATGTTGGAATCATCTGAGGAAAACTTTAAAGCAAGTATTACAGAAATAATCCAAGAATGGGTGAATACTATTAAAATTAAAGGAAAGACAGAAGGTCTCAGCAAAGAAATAGAAGATATTAAAAAGCACATGAGAAACTTAGAACTTTAAAATACAGGAATCAAAATATTTAAAAACTCACTGTATGGGCCAATGGAAGAACGGAAGTGACAGAGGAGCAGCGAGTGACACTGGAGACAGAGCGATAGGATTATCCAATGTAAACAACAGAGAAAGAAGAGATTAAAAATAAACACGAAGTGCAATGCCTTCTAACGGAGAAACACTTAACAAACTAGGAGTAGAAGGAACCTCCTCAACCTGATAAAGCGTGTCTACGAAGCACCCGCGCAGCCGGCGTCGTGCTCGCTGGTGCAGGACTTTGCACCTTCCCCAAGGCGAGGCATGAGGCATGATGTCCACCCCGCCACCCCTATTCTACGTTGCGCTGGGGGGTCCGGCCAGGGCAACTAGGCAAGAAAAAGAAATAAAAGGCATGCAGATGTAAGGGAGCAGTGAAATGATCTCAATTTGCAGTGACATAATCTTACATGCAGAAACCTCTAAAGAATCTCCCAAAAACCCACTGGAGCTGATGAACACGCCGAGCAGGATGCGGGATGTGGGTCAACACACAGAAGTCAACAGTTTTTTACGCACTAACAATGGGCAACATGCAATGGAATTAAGAAAATAATTCCATCAATAGCGTCAAAAGAATAAAATACTTAATAAAGTCAACCAAAGAAGTGCAAGACGTATTCCCTGAAAACTATGAAACATTGTTGAAATAAATTAAAAGAGATATAAATCGAGAGATGTCTGTTCACCAATTAGACCTGATGCCAGATGAACACGCTTCCTGTTGATCTGCGGGTTCAACGCAGCCCATCAAAACCTTAACCGTGTATTTTACAGAAATGAACAAACTGATCCTGAAATTCATATGAAATTGCAAGTGGGCCCAAATAGCCAAAGAGTCTTTGAAAAGAACAGTGTTGGAGGAGGCACATATCCCAATTTAAAACTTACTACAAAGCTGCAGTAATCAAGACAGTAAGAAACTGGCACAAGGATAAGCATATAGATTAGTGGGACCTGCCTGCCTGGAACTGAGAGTCCAGAAATAAACCCACATGGCTACAGCCAACTGATTTTTGACAAGTGTACCAAGGTCATTTCGGTAAGGAAAGAGCAGTCTTTTTAACAAATGGTGACGGAAAAATAGGATATCCACATGCAAAAAGAATCAACTTGAACACCTGCCTCATATCATGAACAAAAAATAACTCAAAATTTTCTCAAAGACCTAAACGTAAGAGCTAAAATCATAAAACTCCTGGAAGGAGGCACAGGTGTCAATCTTTGTGACCTCAGATTGGGAAATAGTTTCTTAGATGTGAAACCAAAAGCATAAGGGACAAAAGAAAAAAATTGATAAGTTGGACTTCATCAAAATTGAAAACTTTTGCTACAAAGGACATTCTCAAGAAAGTGAAAAGATAACACACCGATGGGATAAAATATTTGCCAAAAATTGTATCTCTAATACGGGTCTAATCTGGTATCCAGATATATAAAGAACTCTTACAACTCAACCATAAAAAGACAAGTAATCCAATTTAAAAATGAAGGAAGGATCTGAAGAGACAGTTCTCCAGAGAAGACGTAGCAATGTCCAGCAAGCACATGCAATGGCCCCCCCAAACCATGTGTTGGAACCTAACTCCCAGGGTGCTGGTCTTAAGAGCGGGGCCTTTGGGAGACAGTTAGGTCAGGAATGCTCTGCCCCATGAGTGGGATTAGTGCCCTTATAAACAGGGCTTGAGTTTCTTCCATCCCCCACTTCTGCCATGTGAGGACGCAGCAAGAAGGCAGTGTCTTTGGAGCAGAGAGCAGCCCTCGCCACACACAGAATCTGCTGGTGTCCTGGTCTTGCTTTCTTTCCCAGCCTCCAGATCTGTGAGCAGTAAATTTCTGTTATTTATAAATTAGCCCATCTGAAATGTTTTGTTATAGCAGCAGAAACAGACCAAGGCAGCTATGAAAAGATGCTCATAATCATTAATCATTAGGGAAATGCAAGTCAAACCCACAAAGAGATATCGTTCCATATCTACTGGGACGGCTACAACCAAAACCAGAAATAGCAAATGTTGGCAGGTCCCTGTAGAGAGATCAGAACCCTCATGTACTGCTGGCGGGGACTGAAAATGATGCAGTTTCTGTGGAAAGCAGCCTGGTGGCTTCTCACGAAGTTAACAATGCAGTTACCACGGGACCTGCAATTCCACTCCTAGGTATACGATTCAGTTCAAGGAAATTGAAAACTTACGTTCACACAAAAATGTGTACACAAATGTTCATAGCCATAATAGCCAAAAATGGAAACTACCTTAATGTCTACCAGTTAATGAACAGACTAAAAATTGTGGTATGTCCATACAGTGGAATATTATTCAGCCATGAAAAGGAATGAAATACTAATATATTTTATGGCATGGATGAATATGTTTGAAAACATGTTAAGTGAGAGAAGCCAGACACAAAAGGCCACATATTATATGACTCCATTTACATGAAATGTCCAGAACAGGCAAATCCATAGAGACAGAAATAAATGAGTGGTTGCTGGGGGCTAGGGGAGGGGAAAGGGGAGTGCCTGCTAATAGGTACGGGATCTCCTCTTGGGGTGATGGAAATGTTCTGGAATTAGATGGTGATAATGTTTACACAACATTGCGAATATAGCCAAACCCACGGAATTGGAAACTTTAAAATGGTTAAAATAGTGACTTTTATGTTATGTGAACTATATCTCCATAAAAATGCAATTTAAAAAATAAACAAAGATTCCTAGACTTATGGGGTAACAATAAAAAGTCCAAAGTTTGTGACCATTGAAGTCTAGAAGGTGAGAAGAAAGAGGAAAGTGCAGAAAAAAAAATAGTGGAGGAAGTCATGGCTGAAAATTGCCCAAATGTGGCAAAAGACATAACTGGAAACAACCAAATGTCCTCTCGCGGGTGAGCAGATAGACCCAGCAGGCGACACCCAACGGGGAAGGAGCCCGGGCTCGGTGGGTACCTCGGTGGCTCTCGAGGGCTCGATGCCAGTGCCATCCTCACAGGTTCAGCGCTGCTCTGAGGGTACTTCTGTCATCGCTGCTCGCGTCTCCTGTCAGAGATTCCAAGGCACTATTCCAGCACGTGACACTCCCGAGAAGGCAAAACTGGCGTAGGGCGAGCACACCACTGGCTGCCTGGTGGCCGAGGGGAGCGTCAGTTATTTCTTTGCGGTGACTCAACGGTCTTCATCCTGACCATGGTTACGTCACACAAATCCACGCATGTTAAAAATTCCAGAAACTGTGCACCCAGAAAGACAAGTTGATTGTATAACAATTTAAAAAACAAAAAAATATGTAAATTTTTTAAAAACCTTTTTTTGGCCAGGCACAGTGGCTCACGTCTGTAATCCTAGCACTCTGCGAGGCTGAGGGGAAGGATCGCTTGAGCTCAGGAGTTCAAGACCAGCCTGAGCAAGAATGAGACCCCATCTCTACTAAATATAGAAAAATTGGCAGGGCATGGTGGTGTGCACCTATAGTCCCAGCTACTCAGGAAGCTGAGGCAGGAAGGTCACTTTAGCCCAGGAGTTTGAGGTTGCTGTGAGCTGTGATGACGCCATGGCACTCTAGCCCAGGCAACAGAGCAAGACCCTGTCTCAAAAAAAAAAAAAAAATTTTTTTTGCAAACATGGCTCTAGAGAAAGACATCCAGGGACTCCAGACTGCAAAATGGTCACGGTTAGCATTTGTTCAGCAAAAACATCTCCACACGCACAGGACTCTGCAGCCCACAATGCCCGGTGACCCTTCACATCCCGGGGTAAATAGGTGAGGAACTCTCAGCTCCCCTGAGAGGAGAGGAGGCCCCCAGGAGGCACAGAAAGGAAAGTCCCCAACAAGTGGCCACGCATGGCTGCCAGAGGCAGGGCTGGTTCCTTCGCCCTGCACTCATGCTTTTCCTGCGCACACCTCTTGGGGTCCCAGGAGGAGGTTCAGATGCACGGGTTTCCAGCCTTGCTCCCCAGCCCACGCGGGGTGACCTGGATCAGCCAAAGGCTCTCTTTGTGCCTTAGTTTCCTCAGCTATAAAACTGGAAACAGGACACAAAGGCCCAGAAATAAGGAGGCGTGGAGATTCCAGCACTCAGGGAATGAAATGATCCCAGTTCATTGACTGACTTCCCATTTTCCCATTTCTGAGGTCAGACGCACCCGCACCCCACACCTGAGCCTGTCACAATTGGGCTCACGAGGTCAGTGCACCACCGGGAGCATGTGAGTGACATTTCCTTGCCATTTAAAATGTTTTCAGAAAGATTGCGATTTGGCACCGCCATGAACAGTGCCGTGTCACTGTTTAGTTGGCTACGGTCTCTCCCCTCTTAGTGGTGTGTAAATGATGTAGCGTCTTGCAATGGGTGGTGTTCACTTATTCATGCAGCCACCCGGGTGCCACCGACTGTGACTGTGCCAGCCTGGGGTGCAGAGAATAAAGCCCGTCCCCAGCCCCCCACGATCACTGTCTGGCAGGACAGCCTCGCACAGACCTGCAGTGCAGTCCTGCAAGGCCCACAGAGCCCGCTCCAGATGTTCCCCGCTTTGGGCTCAGCCGCAGCTTCCACGCCGTGCTCAGGGCCTGGCCCTGCGGCAGCCCCGCCCCCACGCACCCACCAGGTGGGCACAGCGCTCCCCCAGGCGCCAAGCAAGCCTCCCCCGCGGCCCAGGTGCCCTCTTGGGAGCTGGCAGCTTCGCTGGGAAGTGAGAGCCTGGACAAGCCCATCTGCAGAGGCCTCTGGCCCAGGAACGTAAATGTCATTCCTGTGAAACTTGGAATGTTTGGGATTCCACAGGAAGACCCATTGAACTTTTCCAGAAATATTTCCTGAGCAGCACATTCCTGAGCCTCCTTTGATGCGTCTTCCTTCTGTCCCCTTCCCAGAGCTCCTGGTTCACAGGGAGGTCTTTTGAGCCGGTCTCCTGGGGGCACCTCAGTGAGAAGCTTTGAGTTTGACCTCTGTCCCCAGGGGGGCTCCATGCAGGTGGAATCTGAAGCTCGTGGCACCCTGGAAACACCACCCCCGGGAAGCTCCCGCAGCCACCACCCCTACACCCCCTAGCAGGGTAGTTGGGTAAGCACTTGTCAGGCTGAGGAAAGAACTAATCTGTCATGGGCCATCCACGGTCCTTCCGAGTGTGACACGTGGCTGCTCACGACACATGGTATTCACCACGTAAACAGGTGTGCACAAGTTCCTACAAGGTAAGTCGTCCTGTGATGCCGTGCTTGGGTGACACTGCAACGCCAAACCATATAAACGTTTCTAAACATTCCAGATTTCTGTACTTGTCATGGCCCCAAATAAACATTTTGCAGACAGCCCCGTCTGTGAACCGTGCAGAATCCTACTGATGTAGGCCCTCTGCTCCGGTGCTTCCCAGGCCACGGGGCCACAGGGCCAGCCCATGAGCATGGGTGGATGTCCCACTCCACTCCACAAGCCTCAAGCACGCTGCTGGGTATTGAGGGATGAATAGGAGTTGCCCAGGGGAGGGGAGGCATTCCAGGTTCCTGGCCAGAAGCTGGTCTTGGCTTTACTCTGCCGTGCAGAGTGGAAAGGGCAGGTGCTTCGGCCAACGGGGGCTGGAATGATTGCTTCTCTGTTCAGACAGTGAAAACGTTAGAGCCCTATTTCACACTGTGCATAGAAACAAATTTTTGGTGGATCAAAAACCCAAATTTGAAAAGTGAAACTCAAAAATGTCTCGAAGGTTATACAGGACAAAGTTCCTGCGATTTTGGGTGAGAGGATGATTTCTCGGCCAGGACGTGCGAAGGTCAAACCATAGAGGAAAACGTCTGTATATCCTGTGTGATGAGTTGCACAAAAGCAAGTGCAGAGACAAATCCCAGACAGGAGGACGTTCACACGCGGCGACACAGGTGGACTGGCACCTGGAACATGCAGCACGCCAAAGAGGTCTGAGAGAGGAAAGGCACTTCCTTCTCCTCACATCACCCAGCCCAGGAGGAGTGTGCTGATTCGTCTCTCACATTCTGTCCGGCATTAATTCCTTCCTGCGGTTTCCTGAGTTGTGCTTTTCACAGGGCACCAGCGACTTCTGCAAAGGACTTCTCCGGACTGTTGTATCCTGGCTGAGAGCACACTCCGCTCACTGTGGCAGCCCCGACCCTGGCCAGAGGGAGGAACTACCCAGCGCAGTTGCTGGGGACAGGTGGCCTCTCCTGGGTGCTCCCCAGCCTGCCCCCGCTGCCTGTCTGTCACCTGGCCAGGGACACTGAGCAGGCCTCTGGCTTCCTCTCTGACCTGACGGTCAACAGGGGAAGTGGAAGTGTTTAAAACTCAACAGTTCTCTCAACAAGGCTTCATCGGGCATCGCTGTGTCCAGCCCTGCGATAGGCGCGGGGCAGGAGAGGGTGGAGACCCCTCCCTGGCCTCCACTCTGGGTGCTGACCCAGGTCCAGGGTCACGGTCCCATTACCAAGAGAGGAGCTGACAGAGCCACCCAGTCACCGGGTCAGGGCAGCCGCTGGCAGCCCCAGGGTCTTTGCGAACCAAGCAGCCACCCCATCCAGCTCCCTCCGGCCAAGCCCAGCTCTTCCCGTCAAAGGCAGGCAACTGATTTCAAAGAGCCCAGGGCTTGGTGCCAGACAGTCCATTCACTCACTCATCCCCATCTGCAAAATGAACATAATAAAAGCGCCCGCCCCATAGGAGGGCCATGTGGATGAGCTTTGTGGGTGAAGTCTGAATCACACTCTCTTACCCTGCCTAAGATTGGAACCAAGAGACAAAGAAATCAGGTAGACAGGAATGAAAGTAAAATATCAGCGTTATCCCTTAATTTTAAAAGGCTTGATGCAGAATGTAGCTTGGACATGCAGCATTAATGACTTCCTGGTGCCACCAGAATTAGGCTACTGCACAGCCACAAGCAGAACTGGCCACACAGCCTCTTCTGATGGCTTCACAAACCTGGCCACTGGGGGGAGCCCACCGCACCGCACCCTTGGGGTGAACACAAGGCAGAGGGGGAAGACAGCATCTCCCCCAACAAGCATGTCCTCTAACTGAAAAGGGGGCAGGGCAGGAGGTGTACCTGGAGCCCAGGAGGGTTTAGGAAAAATCTCCCCTTAAGGAAACTGGACAGGGGAAGAAGATACACTCTACCAGCCCCACCCCAGTCCACGCAGTGTCTATATGTCTATATATGTATATATGTACGTGTATATTCATATATATATACAGTCCCAGACCCCATTCCATCCGGTGTCTATATGTCTATATATATGTATACACGTATGTGTATAGTCACATGTATACAGCCCCCACCCCATTCCATCCAGTGCCTATATGTCCATGTATATGTATATATGTATGTGTATAATCTATATGTCTATATAGACTACGTATATGTATATAGGCATGTGTGTATATATGAATATATGTATGTATGTGTATATATATATGTATTCATATATATACACACATATATACATAAAGTGCGTAGAACAGTGCCAGACATGGGAAAGTGCTCAGCAACTGTCAGCTATCTCCGTTTATACTACAATTATTTTCAAGGCCTTGCTATGTGCACACGCTAGCAGCTGGGGATGCAGCCGTGGGCTCAGTGGGCATGCTCCACCTCGTGAGTTCCATGCCCGAGCCCTCGCCAGCTGCATGGCACTTCCCTGCACCTAGGTTTCTCATCTGTGAAACAGCTGCTGCTTCTCGGCATCGTTGAAAGGTGGCCACAAGATAAATTGTGTCTCCTGTGCCTTCCTTCTTCAAGTTCTGCTAATCCTTCAACTGTGTTCTTTTTCAACTTACTTTGGATACTTTAGGTCCTTTGCACATCCATATGAATTTTGGAATTGGTTTGTCAATTTTTACAAAAAGGTCTGTTGAGCCCTTGCCTGGGATGGCATTGAGTCCATAGATTAATCTAGGAAAAGGGGCATCATAACCTCTTTTTACATCTTTAGGTCTTTTTTAATTTCTGTCAGCAATGTTTTGCAATTTTCAATGTACCAGTCTTGCATCTGTCTTTTGTCAGATTTATTCCTATGTCATATTTTGGGTGTTATTGTAATGGTCATTTTAAATTGTAATTTCCGATTGTTCATGTCTAGTAGATAAAATTTTTATTCTTATTTATTGATCTAGTATCCTGCAACCGTGTTAAACCCACTTATTATTTTATGTAGATTCTATAAAATTTTCTACATAGATAACAATATTGTTTGCAAATAAAGACAGTTTTCCTTCTTCATTTACAAATGCATACCATTTATTTCTTTTTATTGCCTTATTGCACTGTCCAGAACCTCCAATATAATGTTGTACAGGAGCAGACATCCTTGTCTCATCCCCATTCTTAGAGGCATTTGGTCTCTCTGCACTGAGTGCGATATTTATTATTGGCGGGTGCTTTGCGGATGTCTTTCATCAAATGTAGGAAATTCTCTTGTATGCTTAGTAAGCTGAGAGTTTTTATTAAGAATAGATGTTGGATTTTGTCAAAGATTTCTTTGAATGTATGCAAATGATCATGTGGTTTTTCATTTTTAGTTTGTTAACATGGTAAATCATATTAATTGCTTTTTAAGTGTTAAACCAACCTTGCATTCCTGGGCTAAATATGCCTTGGTCATAATATATTATCCAATTTCTATATTATTGGATTAAATTTTGTTTAAAATTTTTGCACTTCTGTTCTTAAGAGATATTATTAATAGCTTGTTGTTTTCTTGTAATGTCTTTGTCAGGTTTGGATATCAGGATGATGCCAGCTTTAGAGAATGAGTTGAGAAATATTTCTTCCTCTTCTATTTTCCAGGAAGTTTGGTTATTATTGGGGTTATTTCTTCCTTAGATGTTTTTGTATAATTTGCCAGTGAAACCACATGGGCCTCAATTTTCTTTGTGAAGAGGTTTTTAACTATAAATTCAACTTATTTAATACACACAGGGCTATTCACTTCATCTTTTTCTTCTTAAGCAAGTTTTGGTATTTTGTGTCTTTCAAGAAATTTGTCCATTACAACTAAGTTATTGAAGTCATTGGCATGAAGTTATTCATACTATTTCTTTTTCATTTTAATATCTGTAGAATCTATAGTGACATCATCTCTCTCATTCCTGATATGGTAATATTGGCAGGTTCTGCCCAAAAAAAATATCCTACAGAATAGTAATAACCTTTCAGCCAGCCACACTGAATTAGCTTTTCTAACAGTGACTTCACATTCTTCCTAGACTCCCCTAGACATTTTCCCTGTGCCTTCCCTTCCACTGTGCCATCGGGTCCTGCGTGTAGTTGAGCCCCCAGGATGGCAGTGCAGCATGGGGTTGGGTACAGCTGAAAACTATGGAAAACAGAATAAGGTGACAAGCAGGTAGGTGGTGTACTCTCCCAGGCACATGATGTCAGGAGGTAGGCTATCTGGGGCCAGTGTGATGATTTGGTATGTGGATGCCTCTCCAAAGTTGCAATCTGGCTGCTGGTGCTCCAGCAAGCACATCTGCCTCCCACACAAGAGGAGGGAAGGGCAGGGAGTGAGTTCTGGCTTTCCATTCCCTTACAGAACTTTCCTGGATCTGCTCAGGTGACTTCCACTTATACCTCGCTGGCCCCACGCTGCAGCTCTCATGGCCTGCTCTCCCCTCCAGCCCACTCCATCCCTCTTTGCCCAGCACAACTCTATACAAGAAGGAGCCGGGCATCTTCCCAAAGCAAGGCTCAGGGGATCATCTTCATTCCTTATCATTCTACAGATGGGGAAACCGAGGGCCCGAGGAAAGGGGCTCACCCAATGTCACTCGCAAAGTGGGGACCAAGCAGGGCAACTGTGTCAGCCACTGTTCCCAGCCAGAGCTCCCACCATAACGTTCTCTGGATCTTGGAAGATGATATTCAGGGAGCTCGACTGCTGGACCCAAGACCACCCCAGTGAGTGGCTGAATGAACCATTTCCGGGCAAGTGTGCCAGGCACTCACCGAGCCCTCCAGAAACGTGGCTGTTGTCCTACTTACCGCGAGTGGTCTCACATTCACCCCAGAGTTGCAAGCCCTCCTCATAACCGCCCAGGGAAGGTTTTTTGTCTGCAGCACCTGACACCACTCACCTTTCCCATCTCCCAGGGTGAGGGAATCTCACACACGCACACACGTGCACACACATGTACACGCATGCACACACATGCACACATGCACACACTCTAAAAACCAGGACCGTGGGATTTTGCACGGAACCATGTTGCCCTGGGAAAGGGCGACTCTAATTTGGCGAGTGCTCACTGAGTCCCTCTGGGCTTGGCTGACCAGGGGGACACTGACAGCCCCTGGGATGACCGCCAGGCTGCCCATCTCCTCTGCTGGGTAATACTGGTGCAGAAAAGGGGACTGAGGGGCAAATGACACCCCATGCATGACATAAGCCCACTCTGCCCTCAGATTATCAGAGCTGGAAAGAACGGGAGAAGATATTAGCTGTCTCCCGTCTCCCTGCACCCCCTGCCCACTTGGCAAGGTGCAGCCCGAGACGCCCAGCAGTGCTGTGTCTGGGCTGGAAGAGTCAGGGACGGTCACTGGGGGGGCTGTGAGCAAAGAGGTGCCTGTATTGAAGGCCACTCTGTGCCTGGGATGTGGGGACCCGCCCCCCGGCCTTTCCCAGCCACCCTGTGTGGCGAGGGTTCGTTTCTCACTTTGCTCTTAAGGAGAGCTTAAGTTGCCTGAAGTCACTGCTGCCAGGAGCACATCGGACCTGTCATCGGACCTGCAGCTGTCTAGCCTGGAGCTCACGTTCCCTCGACCCGGCACCTTCGCCCTACCCCGTCCTGAGCAAGGAAAGGCCCAGCAGCTTCCCGCCCTCCCTTCTGCCTCACCCCAGCCGAAGCCTGGGCGGGCAGAGTCAACGCTTTTGCAAGTGCCTGCCTAGAGAAAAGGACTTTCAAGGCAAAAAGATTCCTGAATTCCACTCAGTTCTTGGAAGTCACTTTTTCCTTCTTGGCCATTGGAGCGAAAACGTGTCCCGGCACCCGCCCTCCCTGGAGTGCCAGAAGTTTGCTCCTCGTGCAGACCCAAGAGAAACGAGCAGCCTCCCGGCCGTGGGACTGCTGCTGACGTGGCCTCATGCCTGGGCCACCACAGGGAGAACCAGGGGACAGTCCAAAGCCCGTGCAGGGAGGAAGCCATTTGTGCCAAATTGTCCAGGCCTCTCTCGGGTGGAGGGACTGGCCCCCAGCAGGTGTGCCTTTGGGGGCTCCCTGGGGAGGGGCTGGAGGTGGAGCAGAGAGAACCCTTGGCAAGGCAGGGCGGCTCCCCACAGGCCCCACCCAAATCTCCCCCAGCAGCCCCGCCATACCCCACCCTCCTTCCCTGCAAAGCCGGGAGGTCCCGTCCTGAGCAGACAAGGGCAGAATGGGCCCGCCCAGGTGTCTCAGGTGTGTGGGCAAGGCCGGGAGCCAGGCCAGGTGTGCTGCCCAGAGCCTGTGCACTCTGCTCTGCACGCCCCACCCCAGGCCACAGCCACATGGGGCCAAAGACAGACGCCTTGAAGAGGACACAACCCCAGCCCGTCGCCAAGGTCAGGGGGTTGAGGGCCGTCGTGGTTCTTTGCCAGTGGTGGGCATGGCTGTCCCCTGGCTGGCTCACTCTCTGACAGTGGCATGATGGGCTGCCACACGTGATTCTATCACAGTCCAACTTACCAGTTTTGACCTGTATGATTAGACTTCATGTTTCCTAGCGCAGAAATCTTTGCCTACCCCAAAGTCATGAAGATGTGGTTCTGTTTTCTCCTGAGAAACTCGCTGCTTCACTTTCTGCGTTGACGTTGGTGATGGATCCACCTAGCATCAAGCTGGGTATGTGTCAAATAGGGGTCAAGGTTTGCTTCCCCTAAGGACATCCAGCTGCTCCAGGACCAGCCGCTGGGAAGCCCCTTCCTGTCGCCGGGGCAGTGGTGCCTGCCTCGTCGACAGCGTCGGGACTGTCCCCCGGCCTGGGTCGCGTCTGCCACATCACACCAGGTGTGGGCAGTTGGCCGTGAGATGCCCAGCTCGGCTTTGCCCATTGCTCTGCACAGCTGTGCACATCTGGAAATCAGTCTGTCATTTTCCATGGAAAGGAAACGCTGGGATCTCTACTGGCAGTCCTTTTCTTCTGGCGTTTACAAACGTCATTCCCATTTCTCCTGGCTCCCGTCACTCCCATGAGGACAGATCTTTCCTTGGGCATCGTACAGGTGGGACAGCCAAGGCTCAGGAAGGTGACCTGAGGCCATGCTGTTTGAATGTCGTAGAGCTGGGACTCACACCGGGGCCGGGGTCCCCAGAGCCCCAGTTCTTGCTTTCCCAGCAAGGACCCAGCAGGCATGACCTTGACGCCTCGGGTGAGGAGGGCCTGTCACCCCCAGGGTGTCCCCAGACTCTGCCACTGAGCGGGGGGGGGGGCTGCGGCTAGGACAGTTGAGGTGTGAGCACCGGGCCCACAAGGCTGCTGGGTGCCAAGTCCTGTGGGCTGAGCCGCGAGGTGTGGGGAGGGGGCTGGCCCCTGCGTCCGTCTGTCTGGTGGAGAGGACGGACGCCTCCTCTGCACTGGTCTAAACAAGCTTCTTCCCAGAGCTGAACTCTTGTCCTGCCAGCGTTTGGGAGATGAAATGACTCACTGTTGCCCTCAGTCTCAGGCCCTGGCTCTTGAATTCTCTTTCAAAGGAAGGAAAGAAACGCTTTTGGGAATGCGTTTTAAAATCCTGCCAAGGAGGAGTTCTCGGCATTGCTACCTGCAGAAACAGATCACCTAAGTTCCTGCTGGTCACTCAGAGAGGAAAACGGGAGTTGCATAAACCAAGGCCCACTATGTGCTGGTGGCTTCAGGTGGTCCGTGGGGGGAGAGGCAGCACTGTCAATGACCCGCAAAGGGGCTTCCCTGGGCTGAGCTGCTGCTGCACAGACGGCTGATTACTGAGCAGCGAGGATGTCAAGGAAGAAAGGAAGGTTACTTTGGGGGATGCCAACCAGGAGGTGTGAGGACCGCCTCAAATCCATCTCCCAGACTGACGACTGACGGGGGCAGGGTTTCCTGGCAGTGCAGTGAGCATCAGGACGTGGCGTGGGCGGGGTGCAGGGCATGCAGCGCAGTGAGAAATCACACTGGCACACACGTCCCGTGACCCCAAGGTGGTACTATTGGGTACGTCTGGTTGACACAGGTCATCCTTCCTTCACAACCTTTATCCTGATTCTCTGAACGGTCGGGTAGCATGAGGCCAATGGTTATCTCCTTACTGCAAGGAGGGGCCACCGTTTCTGAAAACGACTCAAAAGGGAGGGGTGAGCGAAACAGAAAGTTGCAAAGTTCTGGGCAGTAAAGCTCTGGCCTGGGAACTTGAGACCTAGGAGAACCGCAAACGGCGTTTCGTTCACGGAGCCGGTTACACCACGAGAAAGACACCCGACACCTCAAGACCCACATGGGGCCCCAGAAGTGAGTGACCAAAACATGGCCAGTGTCCCACGGGGCAGAAGCCCCGAGCAGAGGGACATAATCCTCAGCAGGCTCTCAGTAGAGCTTTGTGCTTGGAGGATCGGAGGTCGTCTGAGGCTCTAAACGCCCCATCTTTCAGAGTCGAAGGAGCCCAGCCCCTTCTCACTTTTGTCCCTTTGCCAGTGAGACGATGTTCTCAGAACAGCACCAGATCACCACGTGGCAAGTTAAGAATGTGGCTCCCAATGGACCCACCTGGTTCCCACCACAGCTGCCACCGTGACTGGCCCCTCACCAGTCTGGCCTTGGCTTCCTCCTCCACGAAACAGGTGCAGCGACTGCACCTGCCTGGTGGGTCTTCTGGGAAGAGCAAGCAAGACTCGCAAGTGCCAGCACAGGCTGACCTGTGACCCTCTGGGCCTTCTGCTCCATCAGCAGTTTCTCCTGTTCAGTGGTTGATGGTTAGTCATTTTCCTGCAGTGACAACCAAGCCCGGTGCATGGGGACTCAGGACCTGCCTTCCCCAGAGTCTTCAGGGGTGGAGGCACGTGCCTGTACACACACATGTCTGCACACACACGTGTCTGCACATGTGCTCACGTGTGCGCCCTCTGGATCCAGCTCCAGAGTGTTCACTGCGTTCCAAGAGGGGCCTCAGTGTCAGACCTTTCTTTACGGGCCCTGCCAGGGTGGACATTCCCACAGTCTTTCATGCAGATGTTTCTGAGGCTAATTTCCTTCCTGTTCCTGGTGTCTGGCTCCTGCCCACAAAGTTCATGATCGAGTTAATCAACTCAATCCCTGGTGAAAGATGAGTGGGACAAGCTTAGGATGACGTGGAACAGAGAGAATGTCTGCTGAGCAGATACGTCAGGGCTGCACCCTGCTACCCCTGCACACTCCCAGCCCAGGAAACACCACCTGAGAGCCAGGTGCCCACACAGGTGCAAGGACACAAACTCACTGGCCCACGCTTGTTGCAGACAGACAACCGGCAGGACTCCCCACATGCAGACATGTGCATTCTTCAAAAGCAGCAGGCTGCAGTCCACAACTTCTGCCCTGGCCACATCCTTCTCACCTCTGTCCAAGACAAGCATCTCCATGAGCTTGAGTGTGACTCCCTGCTACCGTCACCGCTGGCTGCGGTTCTACACGTCTGTCACTCCTGGCCTGCCCGGTTCTGCCAACATGAATCGCTGCTGCCCCAGGGCTGCCTTGGCATCCATCCTTGCAGCAGAGTTAGCTGCACCCAGGGAAAGTCGTCTGACAGACTTAGCACATGCCAGCACATATTAAGTCCACAGTAAATGTTAACTACTATCATATCATGATTGTTTTTTCCACACTAGACCATATGAGCTTCTTGAGGGCAATGAATTATGCCAAATTCATCTTTATATTCCTATTTATGCAATGCAGCATTTGGGACATGAAGTGGGCATTCTGGAAACAATAAGTGGATGGAAGGGTAGATGGATGGGTGGATGGATGGATGATTGGAAGACTAAGTGGGTG